>NC_064253.1:27548003-27854461 GCF_003254725.2 Canis lupus dingo | reverse complement strand
ACGTCCCTGTCATGCTCCTGACCTTAGAGGCAAAGTTCTCAGTTTTCCCCTGTTGAGGATGATATTAGCTGTAGATCTGTTGTATATGGCTGTTATATGTTATGCATATCTGTTGTATATGGCTGTTATGTTCCATCTATATCCACTTTGTTGAAAACTTTTATCAAGAAGGATGCTGTATTTTGTCAAATGCTTTTTCTGCAACTATTGAGAGGATAATATGGTTTTTATCCTTTCTTTCATTAATATGGTATACTATGTTTATTGATTTATGGATGTTGAACTATCTCTGCAGCCCAGGAATAATCCCCCTTGGTGGTGGTGAATTATCCTTTTAATGGATTCTATCAGCCAGTACCTTGTTGAAAATGTTTGCATCCATGTTCATCAGGGATATTGGCCCATAATTCTTTTTAGCAGGGTCTTTGGTTTTGGGATCAAGGTAATGATGACCTCATAGAATGATTTTGGAAGTTTTCCTTCCATTTCTATTTTTGGAACAGTTTCAGAAGAAAATATATTAAATTTTAAAATTTGGTAGCATTCCTCTGAGAGGCCATCTGGCCCTGGTCTCTTGTTTGTTGGGAGATTTTTTTTTATTACTGCTTCAATTGCCTTGCTGGTTATGGGTCTGTTCAGGTTTTCTATTTCTTCCTGTGTCAGATTTGGTAGTTTATGTTTCTAGAAATGTATCCATTTCTTCCAGATTGCCTAATTTGTTGGCATATATTTTTTCATAGTATTTTCTTATAATTATTTGTATTTCTGTGATGTTGGTTGTGATCTCTCCTCTTTCATTCATGGTCTTATTATTTGGGTCCTTTCCCTTCTTTTTCATAAGACTGTCTAGGGGTTTATCAATCTTGTTAATTCTTTCAAAGAACCAACTCCTAGTTTCTTTTTTTCTAGTTAGATTTTATTTTATTTATTTTTTATTACATTTTTTATTTAAATTCAATTTGCCAACATATAGTATAACACGCAGTGCTCATCCCATCAAGTGCACTCTTCAGTGTGCATCACCCAGTTACCCTATCCCCTACCCATCTCCCCTTCCACAACCCTTTGTTTGTTTCCCAGAGTTAGGAGTCTTTCATGGTTTGCCTCCCTCTCTAAATTTTCCCACTCAGTTCCCCTCCTTTCCCTTATAATCCCTTTCACTATTTCTTATATTCGAAGTATGAGTGAAACCATGATTGTCCTTCTCTGATTGACTTATTTCACTCAACATAATACAGCCCCTAATTTCATCAATTTGTTCTAATTTTTTAAATTCTATATCATTGATTTCTGCTCTAATATTTATTATATCCCTACTTTTGCTGGATTTAGTTTTTTTTGCTATTCTTTTTACAGCTCTTTAGATGTAGGCTAGGTTGTGTATTTGAGACTTGCTTCTTGAGGTAGGCTTGTACTGCAATATACTTCCCTCTTCTGACCACCTTTGCTGCATCTCAAAGGTTCTAGACTATTTTTATTTGCTTCTGTGTATTTTTTAAATTCTTCTTTAGTTTTCTGGTTGACCCATTCATTCTTTAGTAGGATGTTCTTTAACCTCCACAGGTGGTCCTTCCAAATTTTTTCTTATGGTTGACCTCAAGTTTCATAGCATTGCATCAGAATATATACAAGTGGCATTATCTCAAACTTTTTGTACTAGTTGAGTTTTGATTTGTGACCCAGTATATCATCTATTCTGGAGAATGTTTCATGTGCAGTTGAAAACAATGTATATTCTGTTGCATTAGGATGAAATACTCTGAATATGTCTGTTAAGTCCATCGGGTCCAATGTGTCATTCAAAACCCTTGTTTCTTTGTTGATCTTCTACTTAGATTATTTGTCCATTGCTATGAGTGGGGAGTTAAAGTCCCCTACTATTATTGTATTACTATCTATGAGTTTCTTCAAGTTTGTTATTAAATGATTTATATAATTGACTGCTCTGAAGTTAGTTAGGTATACATGTTTACAATTAGAGTTTGTTGGATAGACCCTTTAAATATGATATGGTGTCCATCTTCATCTCTTATTACAATCTTTGCTTTAAAATCCAATTTTTGGAATATAAGTATGACTAATCCAGCTTTCTTTTCTCTCATGTCCTTAGAATGATAGATTGTGTTTCACCCTCCTCAATTTCAATATGAAGGTGTCCTTAGGTTTAAAATGAGTCTCTTGCAGACATCATATGTATGGGTCTTGTTTTGTTTTTATCAATTCTGATACACTATGTCTTTTGATTGGAGCATTTAGTCCACTTACCTTCAGAGTAATTGTTGAAAGATATGAATTTAATGTCAGTGTATTACCTGTAATGTTGCTATTCCTATAGATTGTCTCTGTTCCTTTTTGGTCTCTCTTACTTTTGGGATCTCTCTTCACTCAAAGGATCTCTTTTAATATTTCTTGCAGGGCTGGTTTAGTGTTCAGAAATTCCTTTAGTTTTAGTTTTCCTGGAAACTCTTTATCTCTCCTTCTAATTTGAATGACGACCTTGCTGGATAAAGCAATGTTGGCTGCATATTTTTCCCATTTAGCACCCTGAATATATCATTCCAGTCCTTTCTGGCCTGTCAGGTCTCTGTGGACAGGTCTGCTGCAGCCTAATGTTTCTACACTTATAGCTTAAGAACCTCTTGTCCCTAGCTGCTTTCAGGATTTTATCTTTATCTTTGAAATTTACAAGTTTCACTCTTATGTGTCAAGGTGTTGACCTATTTTTATTATCTTGGAGGGGATTCTCTTTGCCTCCTGGACTTGCATGCTTGTTTCCTCCCCAAGATCAGGGAAGCTCTCAACTATAATTTGTTCAAATAAACCTTCTGCCCTTTTCTCTGGCTCTTCTTCTTCTGGGACCCCTATGATTTAGGTATTACTTTTTGCTTTATGGAATCACTGAGTTCCTTAAGTTTATCTTCATGATCTAATAGTTTTCTTTCTCTCTTCTTTTCAGCTTCATTATTTTCCATAATTTTATCTTCTATATCACTGATTTGCTCTTCTGATTTGTCCATTTTATCTTTATGACCTCCACTTGGGACTGCATCTCAGTTACCCCATTTTAAATTTCAGCCTGACTATATTTTTATTCTTTTATCTCCAGAGTAAGGGATTTTTTAGTGTCTTCTATGCTTCTTTCAAGCCCAGCTAGTATATTTATAATAATTTTAAACTTAAAATTATTAAAATTAAATTAAATTATTAAAATTGCAGTTCAGATATCTTAGTTATATCTCTATTGATTAGCTCCCTGGCTGTGAGTACTACCTCCTGTTATTTCTTTTGGGATGAATTTTTTCATCTTGCCATTTTGTCCAGGAAAGAAAAGAAGAAAGAAAAAGAGAAAACAACAACAACGATAACAAACAAAAGAAAATTAGATCTTGGGTGTGTTTTGACTACTTGTTAAAAGAAACTGGATCCCAAAATAATAAGTAAATAAATAAATAAATAAATAGATAGATAAATTTATGTATATATAACAAAATACAATGAAAGGAAACAAAAAATAATAAAGTATATATAAAAAGTAAAAAAGAATTTAAAAATATAAATAAATGAAAAAAATAATAATTTTTTAAAAGGATAAAAGTACAAAGGAGACTAGATACTATTTTCCCCTACAGCTGAAGCTTTGTAGCCCTGTATGATCAGTAAATCTTGTGGAAGCCACTTGTTTGTTCTGGTCTTCTGGGGGATGGACCTGTTGTGCTGATTCTCAGGTGAAAGTGCCCTAGTAGAAATGTGCATCCTGTGTCAGGGAGGCAAGGCTTGGTGTAAGTGGCTCCAGACCCCACTAGGTAATGCTGTTTTACTCCCTGAAGGCTTTCAGCACTGATGAGTGGGATGAATATGGTGGCGCCCAGCTCTCCTGCTCCAGAGCTGAAAATTCATGCCCCTACTCTCCAGTAAGCCCTCACAGAAGAGTAACTCTGTGTTCAGAATCCTGTGTTCAGCATGCCTGTGTCCAAGCTATTTGTTTTTTTAAATCTCAGGCATGTCACTGAATTTCAAAACTCCAAATTTTAGGGACTCCATGGAGTAGAGTCCTCCCCATGCTGTTTCTCCTGGGGAGGGTTTCACCACACTTCTGTCATTTGTTGGAAACTGGTCACACAACCTGCAGAAGTTTGCAGTTTATGGCAATACAGAGCAGAAAAGCTGGCACCTAGACTCTCTGTGGTCGGCGAGCTTCCCCACTCCAAGCCTGGGAACAGCACAGCATTTAGGCATCACCCATTCTTTTTGCATCCCAGGGGAACCTCAGAACACAGTTTCACACCTGGGATTCTGCCCCACCTCACCACCTGAGCACCTCTAAGCCAGGCACATCCTCCGTGGTAGTGGACTTCTAAAATTTCAGATTTTGTGCTTCCTTGTTTATAATACTTTGTGGTCACCTCTGTAAGCACCTCTCTGCCACCATATCCACAGCTACATCAAACGGGATTCAAGTCTCCACACTTCCTGGTGACTTTTCTACTTATAGACTTGCAGTATTTGTTCTCTTAGAACTCGGATTGATTTCTTAGGTGTTCAGAATGATTTGATAGCTATCTAGCTGTATTTGAGGGATGAGACAAACTTAGGGTACCCCTATACTTCCACCATCTTAACTCTTCCCCAGGATAATTTCTTATTTCACAAATGATCGCAGTAGAACTGATGGAAATGTCATTTCTTATTAATTATCCTCATTCTACAGTTTAGATACAAACCAAGTATACATGGATAGAGCAAACCACCCAGAACTTAAAGACACACTAAAAGATTGAAATTACAGAGAATGAATATGTCATGAATGAGGCAAGTATGTAGAAACGTACTCCTTAGGATATTCAGGAAAAACTGAGGAGATTTGGCTCTATTCCTGTCTCCATGCAATTGGCTTTCCTCAAGCTGTGTATTACAGAAAATAGGTGTTTGGGGATTGAAAGTAACAGAGGCTGTCCTCTGGGAGTCCCATCAAGATTCTCCCCAGAAAGTTGATGATAAGGCTTCATAGGAAGTTTGTGTGTTCACAAACATAATTATGTCTACAACCAAGACTATCCCATCCATCCAGGATAATCTGGGTCACAAGTGGTCAATGGAAAAATCGAATGCCTATGACATGGTTCATAGTGACAGCTATAACTGGTACAAAACACAGACATTCAAGTTATCTGGGCAATGCAATGCCTACCTGTACCATGATATCATTGGTAGCAAAAGAGCCTTCTTGGTTAAGCTTGTTCTCAGAGCAGGGGACTGAGTTGTAAGATTTGACAGTTTTGTTTGCTGAATTTTGGTGGCCTTAAGTGACTCTCAATAAGGATTAACAAACCAAAGATAATAGTGAGTGAAGTGTGAGGACCAACACCATGCTCTCTCCATTTCCCCAATAATGGGCATTGGCTTTCATTCAGTCCTGGCTTTCTCTCTCTTTCCACTCCCTTCTTCACTGGTAGAATTATTTATAAGAAAGGACTTCCAAAAACATAAACATTTTTTACACAATTTAAAGAGGATTTTTAACAGATGTCTATAATTTCATTTCAAAGCACCCATTGGTATATCAGTTTGAAATAAATGTACAGAATCATGCCCATGCCACATTGTCACTGCATATTCATCTTCCCAGAAATATATCTATTTTCTAGTCAAAACTGTTTATGATTTTGCTATTTAACTAATGATCTTACAAAAAGTTTTTTAGAAGTTGTCTCTGGGGAATATAGCAAGGAAGAAAGATTGTTGCTATTTATTATAAGCACTTATGTACTATTTGATATATTACCATATACATTTATTATTTTGATAAAATAAAAATTCTCATTTTATCTTAATTCAACTAAATGAAGCTCTCATTTAACTAGATTTTTCTCTCCAGTAACAAAGAGGAATATAATAATATAACAAGCTATTCATTAAAAATTTTAATATAACCAAATTCCAGAACATAGTAAGCAACTTATAATATTGTTAAATTACTGTATTTTTTTAATTTTGTATTGATTATTCTGAGGAAATACAATTAGTCATTCCAGAATCCATCTTAATGATTCATATTTCACATATATCCTTTTTTGAAAATTACCAGCCTTTGACTTTTTACATTCATTTACAGATTTCCCATGACTCCTCCACAAGTCCATTAGCCAGCATTTATTGCCTTAGCATCATATGTGTGCCATTTACTGTTCAAACAAACCATCACCAGTAGGTATAAATGTCAAAAGAGGGTCCTGATAGAAACCATTGATACTGCCTTCCAGGGCACCGTTCAGTGTCTAGGAATCCAATGCTTAATGAAAATGTAGGCTTCCTAGGCCCTTCCATAAAATAGCTGGAGAATGTGAATCTTAGACTTAAGTATTGGAAATGAAACTCAGAAAAAAAATGCAATGAGTTCTAAGCAATCATTGACTGACCAGTGCCAGGAAACCAACATCTAGTTACTTATTTAAAAATATATGTATTCTTTTGGAAGAATGCCTGGGTGGCTCAGTAGTTGAGCATCTGCCTTTGGCTCAGGGTGTGATCCTGGGGTCCTGGGATCAAGTACTGAATTGGGATCCCCACAGGGAGCCTGCTTCTCCCTCTGCCTATGTCTCTGCCTCTCTCTGTGTGTCTCTCATGAATGAATAAATAAAATCTTAGGAAATATATATTCTCTTGGAAAAAAGAAACAAATACTAAAGGTCACAATTATGCAAATTATGCAATCCATCATGAAATGCTACTTCTCAAAAATAGTCACATGATTCATTATGCTATAGGGTAAAACTGTGAGAAAACTCTCTGTAGTATAGCAAAGGCATAAAAATAATGACAGGACTATAGTCCTAAATGTTTTCCAAGAAATATTTTTATTGCTCTTTAGTCCTTGCCCAATACTACTCCATTCTGAAGTGAAATTCCATTTATTCACTCTTTCAGTAACTACATGTGGAGAAACTACCATGTGACAATCATTTGGCTAAAAGCCAAGATAAAACAAGTGACTAAGAGTTTTTTTTTCTATTGAACATTATATGTCAGCACATGGACATAGTTAAAAAATAAGTAGATCATATATTAATAAAATAATTTTAGATGATGACAAATGCTGTCAAGAAAACAAAGTTGTATATAATAAAATAGAGAATAGTGTTGGGGCTGGAGGGAATTCTTTTCAATTAGTTGATCAGGCAAGGCCTTCTCAGGGTGCAGTCTTTGAGCTGTGACTCAAATGTTAAGGAGTCACACATGATAAAGAATATAATTCTGGGCAAAGGGGACAGCAAACATGAATGCCCTCAAGTAAGACTAAATGTTGTGTGATCGAAGAATTGTGAAGAGAACATCACTGTGGCTGGAAATTTTCAAGAGGAGGGAAGTAGAAAGAGGTGAGAGCAAAGTTGTAGGCAAGAAACAATGGTAAAGAACGGAATTTTACATTAAGGGTGAAACCAAGCCCAGAAAGCAAAGTTTGAATAGGGTTATATGGACTAATATGATTTTTAAAAATTACATGACCAAAAAAAAAAATTACATGGCCATTATGTGAAAACCATATTGATTTTCACCCAATGCCAGAAAGAGGGACATCAGTAAGAAGCTTATTGAAGTTGTGCAAGTGAGAGATGTTTGTAGCTGGAAATGCGATGATAGCAGAGGAGGTGAGAAGAGTCAGCTGTGCATGTATTTTTAAGATAGAACCAATACACCTTTTTGATAGATTGCATTTGGTAGAGGAAAGAAAACAAGGAACCAAGGTTGAAGTCAAAGCTTTGAGCCAATATGAGAGATTTCAGGGAGAGGAATAGGGAAAAGGGGAAAGTATCAAGAGTTCTGTTCGGCCATGTAAAGTTTGAAGGACTTACCAGAAATACTTGAGGTGATTACTATAATCAAGAACTCCTATGGGGATCCCTGGGTGGCTCAGCGGTTTGGCACCTGCCTTTGGCCCAGGGCACGATCCTGGAGCCCCAGAATCAAGTCCCACGTCGGGCTCTGGGCATGAAGTCTGCCTCTCCCTCTTCCTGTGTCTCTGCCTCTCTCTCTTTCTATGTCTATCATAAATAAATAAAATCTTAAAAAAAAAGAACTCCTAAAGCCCTGGAATATTTCTCACCAACTAACTATCAAATCTGTACCATGACCAAAGACTGAATATTAAGAACAAGGTGTTAACATCTTTAGATTGCTTCTATTCTACTGCTTCACTAAAGAATCCTGGATTGCATGGAATTGTAGAAGCACCTATCCCATTCCATCAGTATTTATATACCTATATACTAAGCTGGTGCTCCTGAAACAATAATAAACAAAGAGCTTACTCTAGCACAGAAGACAAACACAAGTCAAATACTTATACACTAAATCTGTAATATGAAGAGAAAATATGGCAGCTTCTGATCTCATATGGAGAACTGAGAAAGATGTTCTCAAGTAAGAGATGTTTGAGCTGAGAGTCAAAGTATTAGTCACAGTGTAAAAAGCTAAAGAGAGAGAAGCATAATAACTTTGCGGGGAGAGGAATACATTGCTACACAGGTCCTCTGGGTGAATTGACAAAGGCTGATATAATTGGACCCAAAAAACAAAGGAAGAATGTGGTGGAACTAAGTAGGAGAATGAAGCCCAGAGTATTCATGGCCATAATAAAGAGTTTAGGCTTTATCCTACAGGGAGCAGGAAGAAGCAACTGACAAGATCAAATCTCCTTTTAAAAGATTATTTTTGCTGCACTATGGAGAATGGATTAGAGGCAAGGCCAGAATCAGACCTTTAGAGATACTATGCTCTAAAACAGTATTATGTTCCCCAAATGACCTCCCAGCCAACCACCCCCCCACACACACACGCACTCAAGAGATAAGAATACCATGCTGTAATGCAAAATAAAAGCAAGCACATAATATAAAATTTTGTTAATCTCTAATTGACCCAAATGTAAATGGGTGCTGATATTAAGGGTTTTTCCCCCTACTTCTTTTCACTCCTTTCTGTATATTTAAGTGGGTAAGGAAGGAAATGTATTCCCCACTTTCTGGTACATTAAGCACAGGTTCAATCCATTTATTGGGTAACCCATTATTAAACATAGGGACACAGTGGCTCAGGTGACAGATGCTGGTGGATTGGATGAGGATGGCGGTGATGAACTAATTAAGAGGTAATGAACTATTTAGGTAACAAATTGCTAGTGGGAGAATAAGGGAAAGGGATCAAAGATGACCCTTAGGCTTTGGGGTAGGCAGCTGGATGAATAATGTCATTCCATAAGACAGAGAACAGTAGAGGAAAATGATATTTAGGAAGCACTCTTAATGATGGTCTGGTCCAAGTTCAAGAAGGGGATGGCATTGAGTGTTTCTTTTACCCATGGTAGACATTGTTAACCATAGCAAGTATTCTTTCCTGCTGAGCCTTTGAGTCAGTACTTCAGATAAGGCCTATTTGCCATTCCAGTTCTCAAGCCTAAGCCCCTTATTTACAAGGTAAATAAATTAAGACACATTTTTAAAAATATAGTTCTACAGAAAAAAACATTTGAATAAAAGCATCTTTTTAAATTACTTTCTTTAAATTTTAATTAAAATATTTAATCTAAATTATATATATTATAAATATAATATACAATTATATATTTCCATTTTCTTATATCTATAATTTAAGAAATTCACTTGGATTCATATCCAGAAGAGCACTGGCAAACCATTGGAAAATAAAGATAAATCAACCGTAAATATAAAGGTATTGCTTTAGTATAAATACTAATCAGAAGATGTTAATGAACGTTTCATGCTTCTGATATCCTTAGAGCTCGTAAGGTTGTGTGTTACCGCTAAGAAAGAAAACGAGATATCATCTGGTCTATTACTTTGAAGATGGGATTGAGTTTCAGAGAGGTGAAACTTCTAGCTCAGAGTCACAGAACCTATTAATGACAGACTCCAGGCAGAAACCAGGTCTCCCAATTCCCAGATCACCGCCTTTTCCTGTACACCACACTACCTCTAAACACACCCTCTACCCTGAACTGAAAGGTAAGTATGAAAAACTCAGGAACAAATGGCTGCATTGTATGTAAGTATTCTCAATCATCGTATGAAACTCCCTAAACAATAATACAATTTTAATAAAAGATTTTCCTCACTGTTTCTATTGTCCTACCACTACTGTCAGCTAACACCTCCTGGCCTATAATCTACATCCAGGGTAGTAGGGTCTGGACCTTCATCTTCCTACCAGTTTGTAAGTGGGGTGGAGAAATATAATAAAATTATGAGTGGGGATAAAATTCCATTTAAGAAAACCCAGTGTTCATGTATCTAAACTTACAAAGAGATAAATTAGGGGATATTACTCAAACAATACCAGACTTTCTTATAGGTTTGCTTTTAATAGCATGTTCCATTAGAACTTTCTAAATATTTATAGATCATTAAGTATTTGACATGAAGACTGGGGGTGGAAGGAAAGAGCCTTAAATTAGAGTGTTAAAATATTCAACTAACTGATGGAGAGGAATTCTTTTTTAAATAAAGACTACTTCAATTATATTCTAAAACAATGGAAAATACAATCTTAAGCATCAAAATAAACCCACAGAAGTTGAAAATACTGGTTCCTCAGGGAGTAGAGGAATGGAAAGCTGATGGTCTGATCCTTGCATTTTGTCCACATCCACTTCAATGGGCTCAAACTCAAACTCTAAGAGAGCCCTCAGGTATATGCTCTAGGAACTTACTGAAACAGCCTTGTTTTTCACTTTTGGAATTTTTTTGCTCTTGTTCTAACTGTTTCAAGATCAAAAGATAATGTTGAGTGAATTACAGTTATATTTGATGGAGATGTGCTGATTTGATCATTCCTTTTATTAAGATTCTTTCTGAAGTGATATATATATTCAGTCTCAGAAATACAAATGGAAACATTCTTTTCAGTGGCATACCTAGTCTTCAAATTACACTCTCTGCTTTGGGCTTTGTTGATCACACAAAGCTTTTGGGCAAAAGCAGTCAAATTTGGTCCATAATAAAGTTTAGAAAGTTTCCAATGAAAAGGAGAAAAAATGAGTGAAAATATCAGTGAGGGTGACAAAACATGAGAGACACCTAACTCTGGGAAATGAACAAGGGGTAGTGGAAAGGGAGGTGGGTGGGGGGTTGGGGCAACTGGGTGATGGGCACTGAGGGGGGCACTTGGCAGGATGAGCACTAGGTGTTATGCTATATGTTGGCAAATTGAACTCCAATTAAAAGAAAAGAAAGTTTCCAATAAAAAGGTCAGGAGAAAAAAACTAACTTTGACTTTTTGGTGCATGTTTTGTCTGGTGGTTTCTAAATTTTTTTTTAATGTTTTGAAGTAATAGGATACAGCCACTTTAAGAAACCATATAGGAAAGGTGGATCCTTCTTCAAAAAGGAGAACCCTTGAAATTAAGGAAAAATGTAGCTCATTCTTTCTTGTGAAATAATTTAAAAACACTTGTAGGCAAAGTGAGGATAGAAGACGCTCAGAACTCCAAGCTAGAGGAAAGATGGCTTGAGTGAGAAAGTGAATGTTCCAGGACACTTAATGCTCAAAGCACATAGCAAGTCATGGCAACTAAATGCAAAATATGATCCTGGACTGCATCCTGAGTAGAAGAAACTGAGTAAGAGAGAGAGAAAAAGAGAGAGAAGGACTGAAAGAAAATAGAGAGAGAGAGAAGGAAAGGGGAAAGAAAGAGAGAAAGAAGGAAAAGGGGAGAGAGAGAGGGGAAAATAAGAAAGGAAGAAAGAAAAGAAGGAAGGATGGGAGGAAGGAAGGAGAAAGGAAGAGACAAATACTATGAGGATATTTAGGCTAATTGCTGAAATTTGAATAGCACTATATCAATGTTGAATTTCTTGAACTTGATAGTCATAAAAAGTTAGATGATACCTTTGTTCCTTGGAGATACATGTTGACATATCCAGTGGTGAAGGGCCAAAATGTCTGTAACTTACTGTCAAATTGTTTAGAAAATAATAATCATAAAAATAATAATGATATTGATGGAAATGAGTGATAAAGCAAATACAGCAAAAATCTAAACCATTAATGAATCTAGGTTAAAATTATCCAAAGATTCATTGTATTTTTCTTTAAAAAAAAAAGATTTTTTTCATTTATTCATGAAAGAGACACAGAGAGAGACTGGCAGAGACACAGGCAGAGGAAGAAGCAGGCTCCATGCAGGGAGCCTGACATGGGACTCGATTCTGGGTCTCCAGGATCAGGCCCTGGGCTGAAGGCAGCGCTAAACCACTGAGCCACCCGGGCTGCCCTTCATTGTATTGTTCTTGCAACTCTTCTGTAAGCTTGAATATGCTCAAAATAAAAATTCATTGAAAAAGAATATAGCAGAGAGATATTAATTAGTTATATAGCCCTTGTAATTTAAGTATAAATCTGAGACAGAAGAAAAATCAAAATAAACACTTACATGTATCTCTCTCCTCAAAGTATTTTGAATGGCTTATATAAAGACCTAGAAAATAAGTTAATACATTCAAACAAAGGTCACATAGATATTGGCTAAAAATACTGACTTAGGAATAAGACTGTGCAGGTTCAAATTGTGGCTCTACCATTAATAGTTACACGAGTGTAACTATTAACTGCTTATTTAATAAGCAGTTATTTAATAAGCAATTATTTAACTGCTCCATGCCTCAGTTTCTTCATTTGTGAAATAGAGATATTGAATCAGTAGAATTTTGTAAGAATTGAATGGAATAATCTCCAATAAATGCTTAGAATATACCTGTCACATGATAAACATTTATAAATCTTAAGTATTCTTATTTTAAAATATAAAGTAAACTAGATGGTCATGGCTATAAAAGGTATGAATAAAAGAAGAAGAAAATCAATTCCAAGGTAAAGAAAAAGGCAAAAAGGCAGAGACCTGACAGAAGGGAGAAGTCCAAGATGGCAGAGGAATAGGAGACCTTAGTTTTGTCTGGTCCCAGGAATTCAGCTAGATAGCTATCACATCATTCTGAAGAATGGCTGCAATTCTACAAATATGAAAGCAATCATTTTCTGCAAGAAAAACAAAGTAGAAAAACACACTTCAAACAAGAGAACAAGAGGCAGTACTGACTGCCAGGGACCTAATCCTAAGTATGAATATAAGTAAGATATTGGAAGTAGGGTTCAGAATAACAATTATAAAGATACTAGTTGGGCTTGAAAAGAAAGTATAGAAGACACTAGAGAATTCTTTTCCGGAGAAATTAAAGAACTAAAATCTCATTCAGTCAAAATCAAAAAAGGCTATTAATGAGATGCAATTAAAAAATGGAGGCTCTAATTGCTAGGAAAAATGAAGAAGAAGAGAGAATTAGTGATATGGCAGACAAAATGATGGAGAATAAAGATGGTGGGAAAAAAAGAGAGATAAACAACAACTGGATCATGAAGGGAGAATTTGAGAGAACATCATACCATAAACTGAAATAATATTAGAATAATTGGGATCCCAGAAGAAGAGGGAAGACAGAGAGGGGCGGAAGGTATATTTGAACAAATTATAGCTGCAAATTTCCCTAATCTAGGGAAGGAAACAGACATTCAAGTCCATGAGGCACAGAGAACCCTCTCAAAATTAATAAAAATAGGTCACACCTCAACATATAAGAGTGAAACTTGTAAGTCTCAAATATAAAGAGAAAATCCTGAAAGCAGTTCAGGATAAGAAGTCCAGAATCTACAAAGGTAGAAACATTAGACTGGTAGCAGACCTCTCCACAGAGACCTGGCAGACCAGAAAGGATTAGCATGATATATTTAGGGTGCTAGATGAGAAAAATATGGAGAGAATACTTTTGTCATTCAAAATAGAAAGAGAGATAAAAAGCTTTTAAGTCAAATAGAAACTAAAAGAATTTGTGATCACTAAACCAACCCTGTAAGAAATATTAAAGGGGATACTTTGAGTGAAGAGAGAGTCCAAAAGTAGCATAGATCAGAAAGGAACAGATCTATGTCACTGTAAACAATGACTTTACAGGTAATACTGGCACTAAATTCATATTTTTCAATAATTACACTGAATACAAATGGGCTAAATGCCCCCAATCAAAAGACACAAGGTATCAGTTTGGATAAAAAAGCAAGACCCATAGATATGCTGTCACAAGAGACTCATTTTAAACTCAAAAACAACTCCATATTGAAACTGAGGAACACCATTTTTCAAGCTAATGGACATGAAAAAGGAAGCTAGGGTAGCAATCCTTATACCAGACAAATTAGATTTTAAGCCAAAGACTGTAATAAGAGATAAGGAAGGACACTATATCATACTTAAAAGGTCTACCCAACAAGATCTATCAATTATAAATATTTATGCCCCTAGCATGGGAGCAGCCAATTATATAAACCAATTAATAACAAAATTAAAGAAATACATTGATAATAATGCAATAATAGTAGGGGACTTTAAGACCCCACTCACTGCAATGGGCAGATCATCTAAGCAGAAGATCAACAAGGAAACAAGGGCTTTGAATGACACACTGGACCAGATGTGAATATATTCACAAATATATTCAAAGAATTCCATTCTAAAGCAACAAAATACACATTCTTCTCAAGTGCATATGAACATTCTCCAGAATAGATCACATACTGGATCACAAATCAGATCCCAACCAGTACCAAAGACTGGGATCATCCTTTGTTTATTTTCAAACCATAGTGCTCTGAAACTTGAACTTATATACAGAAGGAAATTTTGGAGAGAATTCAAATACGTGGAGGCTAAAGAAGATCCTAAAAAGGAATGAATGGGTCAACCAGGAAATTAAAGAAGAATTTTTAAAATTCATGGAAAGAAATGAAAATGAAAACACAACTATTCAAAACCTTTAGGATGAAGCAAAGACAGCCCTAAGAGAGAAGTATATAGCAATACAAGCCCTTCTCAAGAAACTAGAAAGGCCTCAAATACACAACCTAAACTTACACCTAAAGGAGCTGGAGAAAGAAGAACAAACAAAGCCTAAAGCCAGCAGGAGAAGGGAATTCATAAAGATTAGAGCAGAAATCAATGAAATAGAAACCAAAAGAACAGTAGAATCGATCAACAAAACTAGGAGCTGATTCTTTGAAATAATTAATAAGATTAATAAACTACCACTACTGAAACAGAAAGAAATAGAAACGCTGAATAGACCCATAACCAGCAAAGAAGCTGAATCAATAATCAAAATCTCCCGACAAACAAGGGTCCAGGGCTGGATGGCATTCCAGGGGAATTCTACCAAACATTTAAAGAGGAATTAATACCTATTATTCTGAGGATGTCTCACAAAATAGAAATGAAAGGAAAACTTCCAAACTCACTCTATGAGGTCAGCATTACTTTGATTCCAAAACCAAAGACCTCACCAAAAAGGGAATTACAGACCGATATCTCTGATGAACATAGATGCAAAAAATCTCACCAAGATACTAGCTAATAGGATCCAACAGTCTGTTAAAAGGAATATTCACCACAACCAAGTGGGATTTATTCCTGGGCTGCAAGGGTGGTTCAACATCCACAAATCAATCAATGCTATACACTACATTAAAGAAAGAAAGGACAGGAACCACATGATTCTCTCATAGGTCAGAAAAAGCATTTGACAAAGTACAGCATCCTTTCTTGATTAAAACTCTTCACAGTGTAAGGATAGAGGGAACATACTCCAGTATCATAAAAGCCATCTACAAAAAGCCCACAGCAAATATTCTTAATAGGGAAAAACTGAGACCTTTTCCCTTAAGGTCAGGAACATGGTAAGGATGTCCACTCTCATCACCATTGTTCAACATAGTACTAGTAGTCCTAGCCTCAGAAATCACACAACAAAAAGAAAAAAGTCTCTGAAATTGGCAAAGAAGAGGTCACACTCTCATTCTTCACAGATGACATAATACTCTATGTGGAAAACCCAAAAGACTCCACCAAAAAATTGCTAAAACTCACACAGCGATTTAGCAACATGGCAGGATATAAAATCAATGCACAGAAATCAGTTACGTTTTTATACAATAACAATGAGACAGAAAAAAGAGAAAGTAAAAAATCGATCTCATTTATAATTGCACCAAAAACCATAAGATACCTAGGAATAAACCTAACCAAAAAGGCAAAAGGATATGTACTCAGAAAACTATAGAATATTCATGAAAGAAATTGTGGAGGACACAAAGAAATTGAAAAATGTTTCATGCTCATGGATTGGAAGAACAAATACTGTTAACATGTCTGTGCTACCTAGAGCAATCTATACATTCAATGCAATCCCTTTCAAAATACCATCAACTCTTTACACAGAGCTGGGACAAAAAAATCCTAAAATTTGTATGGAATCAGAAAAGACCCTGAATGGCCAAAGAAATGTTGAAACAGAAAACCAAGCTTGTGGCATCACAATTCCAAACTTCAAGCTCTATTACAAAGCTATAATCATCAAGACAGTATGGTAATAGTACAAAAACAAACACAAAGATCAATGAAACAGAATAGAGAAGCCGAAAATGGACTTTCAACTCTATGGTCAACTAATCTTCAACAAAACAGATAAGAATATCCAATGGAGAAAAAATAGTTTTTTTAACAAATGGTGTTGGGAAAATTGGACATCCACATGCAGAAGAATGAAACTGGACTATTTTCTTACGGTATACACAAAAATAGGCTGAAAATGATGAAAGACCTAATTGAGACAGGAATCCATCAAAATCCTAGGGGAGAACCCAGATGCCAACCTCCATGACCTCAGCCACAGCAGCTTCTTGATAAGTCTCCAGAGGCAAGGGAAACAAAAGCAAAAATGAACTATTGGGACTTCATCAAGATAAAAAGCTTTTGCACAGCAGAGGAAACAGTTGACAAAACCAAAAGACAACCAACAGAATGGGAGAAGATTTTGCAAACTTCTTCTCAGAGAAAGAGCTAGTATCCAAAATCTATAAAGAAAATATCAAACTCAACACTCAAAGAACAAATTATCCAATCAAGAAATGGGCAGAAGACACAAACAGATGTTTCTACAAAGAAGACATACAAATGGCCAACAGATACACAAAAAAATGCTCAACATGAGGGAAATACAAATCAAAAACACAATGAGATACCACTTCACAATGGTCAGAATGGCTAAAATTAACAAATCAGGAAAGAATAGATATTGGCAAGGATGGAGAGAATGGGGAACTCTCTTATGCTGTTGGTGGGAATGCAAGCTGGTGCAGCCACTCTGGAAAACAGTATGGAAGTTCCTCAAAAAGTTGAAAATAGAGCTACTCTATGACCCAGCAATTGCACTACTAGGTATCTACTCCAAAGACATAAATGTAGTGATATGAATGGGTACTTGCACCCCAATGTTTGTAGCAGCAATGTCCACAATAGCCAAACAATGAAAAGAGCCCAGATGTCCACTGACAGATGAGCGAATAAAGATGTGAGATATATATAATATATATGACATATATATTATATATATATATATATATATAACAATGGAATACTACTCAGGCATCAGGAAAATGAAATCTTACCATTTGCAATGATGTGGATGGAACTAGAGGGTGTGATGTTAAGTGAAATAAGTCAATCAGAGAAAAACAATTATTATATGATCTCACTCATATGTGGAATTTAAGAAACAAAACAGGATCATAGGGGAAGGGAGAGAAAAAAACAAAACAAGAGGAAATCAGAGAGGGAGACAAACCGTAAGAGATTCTTAATCATAGGAAGGAAGAGGGTAGCTAGAGTGGAGGGAGGTGTGAGGATAGGGTAACTGGGTGATGGATATTAAGGCAGGCACATAATGTAATGAGCACTGGGTATTATTACATAAGACTGATGAATCACTGAACTCGACCTCTGAAACTAATAGTACATTATATGGTAATTAATTAATCTTTTTTAAAGTAGACGAAAGGCTGAATGCCATGACTGGATGTATCTCCCTGCACCAAATTCATACTGAAATCTCAAAGTGATAGTGTTTAGCAGTGGTGTCTTGGTGAAGTGATTCAGTCATAAGGACAAAGCCCTCATAAATGGGATTAGCACTCTTATGTAAGAGCCTCCAAGGAGCGCTCTTGTCCCTTCTGCCATGTGAGACTATAGCAAAAACACAGCTGGCTAGGAAGCTAGTTCTCAACAGATACTGAAACTGTTGATGCCTTGATCTTGGACCTCCAAGCTTCCAGAACCCTGTGAAACAAATGCTTATTGTTAATAAACCAAACAGTTTGTGATATTTTTGTTGTAAGAACCCAAAGAGACTAAGACACAAACTGCAGTAAACACGGATGTCAGAGGTAAGCTTCAAATTTGGGCATCTTGAATGCCAAAATAAAAGAGGATACAGACAATTACATAAAATGAATTATTAGAAAATGCGTTTGTATTAGTTTTCTCCAGAGAAACAGAACCAGTAAGTATACATAGATAATAGGTATAAATAAATAAATAAATAAATAAATAAATAAATAAATAAATAAATAGAGAGAGAGAGAGAGAGAGGCTAAGAAGTCCCAACATCTGCAGTTCAACGGCCTGAGAACCAGGAGAAATGATGGTATAGGTTCCACTCTGAGTAGAAGGCAGGAGAAAGCCGATATCTCAGCTCAAAGACTATCATTCAGATAGTAAATTCTTTCTTACTCAGCCTTTTGTTCTACTTAGACCTTCAGCAGATTGGATAAGGCCCATCCACTTGGGAATGGCAATATGATATACTGTCAACCAATTCAAATGTTAATCTCATCCAGAAATACCCTCACAGACACACCCAGAATAGTGTTTAAAATCAAGCATCTGGTCACCCCATGGCCCAGTCAAGTTGACACATAAATTAACCAGTACAAGATGATTCATAACTATTCCTCAAGGGAGGTAAAACTTTCCTAGCACTGAAACCCAAAATAATCAACCTAGGAAACACTGAATACTCTGGAGGAAACATCCTAAGCAAGGTTTTTTCAATAGATATGGTTATGGATTTGATTTGGCTTTTTAAAAATACTACTTTCTCATAAAAGCTAAGGGAATGCCATTAAAAGAAAGCTCAATAAGATAGAATTCTGAAAGCAGTAAAGTACAAAGAGTTCAGCTGTGTATTATTCTGAGAATAACTTGATCCAGGAACAGAACCTGTAGTACCTAGAGGAATAGGTGAAGAGCATATACTTTGAATAATACTTCATTCTCTTAGCAGGACTTTATTAAAGATCAAATGGCAAAGATTTTACCTTTTGTCAAAGGCCCAGAATGGAGATGTTCTGTGTCGCTTCTGGAAAGTAGATCCTTATGTTTAGGAACAGGGCTGGGATTTGTGTGACCCTAAGAGTGAGTATCTCCTTACATTCTGTCCACTGGGTGATTCTCTTGCCTTATCCTAGCTTCAGTTCTGTTTATAAAACCAAATAGTTCAAGAATAAGAACATTTAACATATAAACTATAACCACCATACTTTTTATATGTAACAATTGTTAGGAAGAAACAAAATAATGCCTCTCCTTTTCTCCACCAAAAACAAAACCAACTCTATTCAGAGAGCAGATGGGGCAGACTGCAGACGAAGAATACCACCTTCTTGGTTAGTATCCAAGATATACAAACAACCCCAAACTATACAACAATCCAATTAAAAATGGGGAGAAGACAAGATTAGATTTTTCTCCAAAGAAGACATACAGATGGCCAACAAATACATGAAAAGATATTTATCATCAGTTACCTTCAGGGAAATGCAAATTCAAACTACAATGAGATATTAACCGACATCTGTGAAAATGGTTAAAGTCAACAACACAAGAAACAACAGGTATTGGCAAGGATATAGAGAAAGATGAACCCTCTTGCACTGATGGTGGGAATGCAAACTGGTGCAGCCACTCTGGAAAATAGTATAGAGGTTCTCCAAAAAGTTAAAAATAGAACTATCATGCGATCCAGCAATTACACTACTGGGTACTTACCCAAAGAATACAAAAACACTAATTCAAAGGGTTATATGCACCCCTATGTTTATAGCGGCGCTATTTACAATGAGCAGCCCAAGTGTCTATTGATTGATGAATGGATAAATAAGAGAAGGTATATATACACAATGGAATATTACTCAGCCATAAAAAGATTGAAATCTTGCCATCTGCAATGATATGGATAGAGCCTAGAGACCATAATGCTAAGTGAAATAAGTGAATCAAAAAAAGACAAATACCATATGATATTACTCATATGTGAAATTTAAGACACAAAACAAATGAACAAAGGAAAAAGAGAGAGAGAAACAGAGAAACCAAGAAATAGACTCAACTATAGGGAACAAACCAGGTGGGTAGGGGATGGGTAAAATAGGTGATAAGGATTATTAAGGGCACTAGTGATGAGGGAGCACTGGGTGTTGTATGGAAATCTTGAATCACTATAGTGTACACCTGAAACTAATTAAAACACAGTATGCTTAAAAAGAATATCACCTTTTATTTAATGATTACAATTACAGTAATGATTAATTTCCTGGTCAAAGATTCAAATGCTTTCTAACTACAGATCACTGTTGCTCCTCTTAATGAGACATCAAAAGTTGTCACATTTTCTTCTGAAGAAGTTGAATCTCCATAAACAATAGGATGTAGTGTACACATTGTAATTAGACAAACACTCTTAATTTTCAATATTTGTAATACTGAGTTCACAAGTTGTGGCCATTTAAAATGGGTTTAAAAAAGGAATCCTACCACCATATGACAATGCTATTCCCCACCCCAAACCCCTGAAATAGAGGCATTTTGTAAGTGCCCTAACTACCATCTTGGCTCACATAAGAGCAACAGAAACAGTGTTAGATTATCTACACTACATGATAAACTTGATGCTGACAGATAGTTGAAGAAGTACAGCTATTTATGCCTTTCTCCCCTTTCACAGTACTTGGATCCAAGACCCACAAGTCTTTCAGACATGCTGAAGCAGCACTCCAGTGGGAAGCAAATTCTGGTGTGTGGTTTTGTGGTCCTAACAGAAAAAAAAATCAAGAACCCCTTACAGGAAAAAAAAAAAAAAAATCAAGAAAGGGATTAGGTTTTCACAATGTTGGAAGACAACTTTGGATAAACTGTTCTGGAACAGTTTAAGCCTTCAGTATATTCTGGATTAGGACTCAACAAAGATGATATCTTTAATATATTTACTCCAGATTGTATTAGGAGGAATTTTAATGGTACCAGGAAATGTGTAATGATCTACTGCCCTCATGTTTGTCCTGGGTAGCAATAAGGAACTACCGATTTAGAGTTACATTTTCAATATATTAGCTCTTTAGCTAGAAATTATATGAGTATGTGTATATCTTTATGTGCTTGTTTGCTTTCATTTATTCAGATCATTTCTAAATATTGCCATATGGTAATTGAGTTGTAATGTTGCAGCCTCTCTGAAAGGAAGATGGAGTATGAAACGGGTCTCTAAACAATTCAGCCCAGCCAGCATAGGCCATAAAGGGGAGGGAAGAGGCGGGAAATATTCTATTTACCATCTCTCCCCTTGGAAAAATGCCGTTTCTGGGGAGGTCAGAATCCTACACTCCAGTGCCAGTCAGAATTAGAACAATCTATTCAAATGTCCTTTATGAGCCCAGAACAACTGTTGGAGCTCTGTAGAAATTGTGTGGATCAGCAAGTATTTGGAATAAAACAGCTGTGCCTGGTGGTTGCTTTACTCAGTTAATGCTGTTAATGGCTCAAACACAGAGGAAACAGGAGCCTAGGAAACACCTTCCCTTTCTTACTTGAAGGCCTCCTCAGGGTTTCAGTCTTGAAATGGCTCTTTTCTGTGGAGGTTTAGCAGGGGAGTGAGTGTGCAGGAGATGTAGGTTCACAGGGTGGGGGTGGGGAGGAGTGCTGTGCACGTGTTTCTCTGCCCTTTCTCATTCTTTATATTCTTCCCTTATCCCTACCCCACCCTGGAAAAATCAGACAAGAAATAGTGGAGTTTGTTTGTTTGTTTTTTGTTTTTACCAAAAAGGATGGGCAAAGAAGACATACTATAAAATTTTGCTTGTTTCCTTTCTAGTACATTCCTTATAATTCACAGTGGGGTCACTGAATTCCCCAAAGTCTGACTGGCTTCAAAAGTTCCAGTCATCTTAAAACAAAACAAAACACAGAGAGGTCTTGGTGCTTTTGAAATAGCAACCACCACCTAGCAGTGAAATTAGCAATCCAAAAACAACAGCTGGGGACAAGGGAAGGGCAAGGAGGCCGGGAGTAGGCCAGGGATTATGTTCCAGGAAGATTTTCGAAGAGCCCCTTTGTATATACACCAATCATTCTGGGTGATAAAATGCTATCTGCAATAAAAGGCATTCTCCTGTGGCTTCTGCATGCTAATGAGCTCCTGATCCACATTCCCTGGGCTCAGAAGGAGGGTGGAAATATCTCTCCAAACACAAGGCAATTCTTCTCACCAGCTACTGACAAATATTTCAACTGGAAGACCTGATTAAATAGTAATTCCTAACTGGCACCAAAAGCCTTAATGCAACTTCTCGAAACAAACAGAAAGGCAGTAGACCACTCCTTGCTTAACAAGATGGCTATGTAACCGAGTCCAAGCTCATTCTGCCCATTGCATGACAGGCCAGTAAGTTAAGAGGCAAGATGTTGGGGTAAGGAAAGCCGGCACACTGAGGAGATGGCAGACAATGTCCCAAAGAACTCTCCTCCTGAACATGAGATTTGAGCTTCTTTTATATTAGCAAAAGAGGGAATTATGAGTGGGTTAGAGTCAAAAGGTGACTGATGTTTGTAGACATCCAAGAAACATCCTGTAACCTCTTTGTCCTTGGTCAGTTGACCTTTGCATACAAAAATCTGGCCGTGTCCTTCCAGTAAATCTTAAACACAGCATAGTCATTTCTGTACTCACCTCTCCTCACATGAGGTAGATTTCAGGAGAACAGTAGTTTTTGGAAATCTTAGCAAAATTCCTTTAATGATTAGCATGCCCTTGTGCAGGGCTAAGTAGAAGTTTCTGAGCTCATAAGTCACAGCAGAAAGGGCAATAGAAGCAACGTGGAGTCAGCCAGGCTGTTTCTCCCTACTACAGTTATTCACCTGCACCTGCCCAGCCAGGTCTTTAAGGAGGACCCTGTAGACCTGGCTGCTGCCTTTAACCATTTATTTCCCACGATCATGATCTTTGTAATAGGCCTTGGTGAACTAGCTGGAGATTTTGATAACCATGCCTCTAGTTCTGTCATTCCTACAAGGGCAGCAAGGACCAAAAAAAGCACTTATCTCTTGAGTGAAGTTGTTTGGACAGGTGTCTGTCAATTTATATTTAAACAGTCCACTGAAGGAAATAAAATGGCTATGAATCAAAAGAGAGTGATAAAATCAGGGATCATCTTTTCTTCCTCTCACTCAATGTATTTATAGCAAAAATCACCATCTACCCACTCACTCAAATACATTACCCTTGAAATCTGCAGCCTCGTGCTTTCTCTTGCAAATTAAAATGAAGTGTGTTTGGGCGAGTGTATTTGTGCCCTATTCTCTTTCCATATGTTTCTCTTTTCTGCCTATTTGCTTCCCCAACTTGTTCTTTCTTGGATAATGTACTTAAAAAGTAAGAGCATAGATTGAAGTATTCTCAAGTCAGAGATTGTTTGCAGGAAACTAAGACCCTCATGAAAAGTAGAACTACAGGATACAGTGTTGGTTTTGGATTTGCTTGTTTGTTTGTTTTAAAGATTTTATTTATTTATTTATTTATTTTGAGAGAGTGTGTGTGTGTAAGCTGTGGGGAGACAGCTGGAAGGGGCAGAGGGAGAAGGAAAGAGAATCTCAAGGAGACTCCACACTGAGTGTGGAGCCCCATATGGGACTCAATCCTACAACTGTGAGATCATGACTTGAGTTGAAATCAAGAGTTGGATGCTCAACAGACCGAGCCACCCAGGTGCCCCTAGTGTTGCTTTTTTTTTTTTTTTAAGTGATTAGGAGGTACTAAAATCAATCTAGGAATATGAAAGTGTGCTATACTCAGCATAAATCAAACTTACCTATTCAGTTATCCTAAATCCTGCTTCCTTTTCCTGGATTTACTATATCTGCAAATGGAACCATCACCTGCCCAGTTGTCAAGATGCACCCATGCTAGTCAGACTGGTTTTATACTTCTCACATTCCACATTAAGTTATTCAGTAGAATAAAGACTACATCTTAAATGTGTCAATTGTGTTCCTTCAATGTCATCTCCACTGTAGAACCGACCATAATATTTCCATATCAGGCAATGCTACCAGGAATCACTAATAGTCCCATTCGAGTTATTGAGCACTTTTTGTGTACTCAGTGCTACATGAGTGTCTTGGTCACTTTGAACTACTATAGCAGAATACTACAGACATGTGGCTTAAACAACAAACATCTGTTTCTCACAGTTTTAGAGGCTGAAAGTTCAAGATCAAGGTGCCAGCATGCTCTGGTTCTTGGTGAAGACTCTCTTCCTGGTTTACAGATGTTCATCTCTTTGTGCCCTCACATGGCAGGAATTGAGAGAGACTGCACTACCTTCCTTTCTCTTTTAATAAGGACACTAATCCTATCACGGGTACTCCATCCTCATGACCTAACTACTTCCCAAAGGCCCCACTTCCAAATACCATCATATTAGGGTTTGGATATATGAACTTTGAGGGAACACAAATATGCAGGCCTTAGCAATGGGAAACCACAAAAAGTAGATAGTACCTTTATCTTGTCAAAGCCTGTATTTGTTTGATAGGGCTCCCATAACAAAGTACCATGAACTGTGGCTTAAACAACAGAAATTTATTTTCTCACAATTCTAGAGGCTATGAGTCTGAATTCAAGGCATTAGCAGGGTTGGTTTCTTCTGAGGCCTCTCTCCTTGCTTTGTAGATGGCCCTCTTCTCCCTATCTTCCCATGATCTTCCCTTCATATTTATCTGTGTCCTAATTTTTTCTTCTTGTAAGTCATTTCGTATTAAGGCACCCCTAATGAATCAATTTAACCTTAACAATCTCTTGTTAGAAGTTGGTAGAGGGACAGTAAAGTATGTCCAAACTGAGAAAGCACCTTGAGACCAGAAAACAAAGCAGGTGACTCCATACAGTTTATATAGAGTTTTATTCAGGATAACGTACTGATAGGGGGAATTGGCCAGATGATAATCCAGGTACTACACAGCTATTCTCCAAAAAGTCTGGACCTTAGCCCACAGATTTTATAGGGTGAGAGAATGTGCAGAGATCCTTGAGGTAAAGCCAAATGGTCTAACTTTTTTTTTTTTTAATTTTTATTCACTTATGATAGTCACACAGAGAGAGAGAGAGAGAGAGAGGCATCCCCAAATGGTCTAACATTTAACAGACCTCGTGGTGCCACCTGCATTTGAAGGTGGGGAGAGAAACTATGTTATCTCTACTAGTTATCTAAACAACTTTAGGGAAGACCAGAACAGCCTTCCCACATTCAGAGTTAGATTAACCTCTACAGGACCTGGAACATATAGCCCCCAGGGAGGTCATTTCATTGCACAGGCATGAACAAGGTGGGGGGCCAAAGATGGAGTCAATATTGTGAGCACTCTTACACCTCTTTAAAGGTTCTACCTCCAAATACATTCACATTCTAAGCTCCTGGAAGTTAAAACTTCAACCCATGAATGGGGTGAGGGCTTCAAGACAGGAATCAACCCATAACAAAGTCCTTCCACATTTCTTATCTTTTCATTGCTGCTATTCTCACAAGTCTTCACGACAATTTCTGAGGATCAAGGAAAGTATTAGTATTGGACTGATGAGAAAACTGGAACCCAAAGAGCTTGAGTGATGCTCAAAGTCACCAGGCGGTTGGTTGCTAGCCAGAGTTCAGAATTGACTATTATCTCTTCTCAAGCAATGCCACTTTCTCCATTGCAGAGTAAAATTCTGTTACTTTGATTATAACCATACACCACACAATTACCTACCTTATACTCTTCACCTCAAATGTCTTGTAAGCATCTCCATTATTTTTCTTAGTTCTAATTCTTGGATGTTCTTCAGTTTTCTCTGTTAATTTCACTTTTTATTTTTCTATTTGATGTATGTGGACTCTCCATCCTCACACATATCAAATTTCAAACGGAGCATAAAGTCATCATTTTGTCTGCTGTTCTGCTTCTGTGGTGTTATTGTTGGGACAGCATCTTTGTCATCATAGTGTCTTACCCATTGAAAAAGCCTATATCCTACATGCTTAATAAATTTGTAATCTACTCTCCCATTAATCCTTCTAGCCTCAGGAGGAGGAGATGACATTCATTATGATTTCCATTTCCTGAATGGAGAAACAAACATAGAAATTTTAGCTAATTTATCTACAACTATGTTCCCCAGGCAAGGTTTCAGTCAGTTTGTTGTATAGCAATTTTATTAATGCAGGTGCCTGGAGGTGAAACTGACAGTGATTTGGAACAGAATGAGACTGGCTGGTACTTATGCAGTTAGGATAGACAGACAATTGGAAAATAGCTATGAAAAACTCACCTAATAACTAATATAATAAGCATTATAAACTCTTGTGTACTTGGTTGAGTCAAGCATTATACTGAACTCTTTATTGCCTTTCTCACTAATCCTTATACTACTTGGATAAGGTAGTTAATTCTAGTTCAACGTACTATTACTAACCATTATTCCTTTATAACTATTATTCCTTTTCTTTTTTTTATAAATATGGATTTTTTTAAAATTTTTATTTATTTATGATAGTCACAGAGAGAGAGAGAGAGAGAGAGGCAGAGACAGAAGCAGGCTCCATGCACCGGGAGCCCGACGTGGGATTCGATCCTGCGTCTCCAGGATCTTGCCCTGGGCGAAAGGCAGGCGCCAAACCGCTGCGCCACCCAGGGATCCCCTATTATTCCTTTTCCTGAAGGAAAAGACTATTTGGTTGTCTTCCCCAATTTATAGATCTCTCTGCTCTGAATCATGATCAGTTTCATTTTCAGATTTTGATGCAAAATGAGAAACAGAATGCAGAAACCTAGGCCATTGTAAAATACTACTAATAAAATTATAGTACTCCCAAATAGACTGAAATGTTGTTGGGCAATATAGCCTTAGATAAGTTACCTTGGATAAATCCTTTGCACACAATGCCTAACAGGTTGTAGGTGATCAGGAAATATTTGCTAATGATAAGAACAAATGAACGAATGCCTAATTTGTGAGGTGAAAAGGCAGTAAGACATCACTTATGTCAAAAAGCAATTCACTGTTACAGAAGGTATGGGTGATTATTGCCTATAGGTGCAGAGAAAGAGTCAAGATTTAACTTAGTATATCCTCATTTCTAGCTTAACTATCTTATTTCTAATACCTACAATTTGAAAATTACCATATGAGTAAATAGTAGGCTTACAATGAAATTCAAAAAGATTCAGGAGTTCCATTCTTAGAGAAAGGTGAATACGGCTAAATTTCACACTGAAAAGAGGCAACTTATTCAGTAAATCTGCTTCCTGTTCAGCCAAAAAATATTCTTTCCCATGTAAGAAAGAATCATCAATTCCTGTTCAATTAGTTCTGCCCCAGGAATCCTCAGGACAGGTTGAGGATCTCGAAAACATTTTCAGAACTTTCTAGTTGAATCTAGAACATCTCAGAAAGGAAAATATCATGACAGAGACAAAATCTGCAAGGGGGAGAGAGTGTCCTTTTGAGATACAATAGCAAGTGGATTATTGCATGGCAATTAAATGTAATGAGGAAGAATTTAAAATTCCCTGTGTGCACTGAGGAATAAACAATTCAAGATGGGATAACCATGCTGACAACAAAGTCAAATGCCAAGCCAGCATCTCTCCATTGACTTTTGTTCATGAACAAGATTCTCTAGCTCAGGATCATATACAAAACAGTTAACATTATAGCACTGAATAACATTACATCACTGAATAACGAACAATCAGAACTCACTCTGCCCATCTACAAAACAAAACAAAATAAAACAACAGTCTGTCCACTCAGGTACATGTTGACTGAATATCAAGCATCTGATAGATCTGCTTCAACTCCTTCTCTCTTTAATTCCATTTCCAGGAATATACCCTGGCTTCCCGGGTCCCTTTGTGACATCAGAGAACCCTTCCTATTATGATGAGAAGAAACCTTTGCTCTAGGAGTCAGAGGGCCTGGGTTCTATGACCTTAGGAAAATGATTTCATTGTCCTGTGCTCCACTTGCTTCTTTAGCAAAGCAAGGAGAATAAGCTAGTGTTTTCCAATAAGAGTGCTATGGGCATTGATGGGCAAGAAGCAATTGTTTAGAGTGTAGGTCTGACCTACACATGGCAGGATGTTTGGCATCCATGGCCTCTGAGTACTAAATGCCAGTAGCACTCCCAGGTCATTGTGACGACCCTAAATTCCCCATAAATTTCCACCTTGAAAATAGCTGGGCTAGATGGTCTCTCAGGCCCTTTCTACTGTTAACTTTTCAATATTTCTTACATGCATGGTAATAGTCCTGTGCTAGTAAAGTCTGTGTGATTTCACACTGGACTGTGGTCTTTGCTAGTTCCCCACAGTGACAAGCTTACTGATGCACCAGGTCAAACACTTTTTAATAGCTCCCTGAGAGAGATATCAAGAATATCTTGTCCTCTAGGTGAATGATATTTTAGAGTAAAAAAAGAATCAACAACTCCATCAGGTCAGAAGTCCAGCAAATCAGTGATCCTAAATTTTGTGGAGGTATAGCAGCAGAGTTAAGTTACAAAAAAAAAAAAAAAATCCATCTCAATATTTTTAAGTAGGATGGGACTTAATGCAAGGAGGTAAGGTACTTTCACATGTTAGAAGGTTTAGAAGAACAGGTTCTAGGTTGGGCCTCCAGAAATGACTCCCAGAAAGATATTCAAAAAATGGTCCATCAAAGTAGCATCTATCTTGGCCTCATTGGAAAGATGGGAACTAAGAAGACTGCTTCTGGAACCATGGACTTCAAGAACATACCCTCTTGTAACAGTGACCCAAGATCAGAAAAATGCTTTCAAAAATAAATAAATAAATAAATAAATAAATAAATAAATAAATAACTGCTTTCTTCTCTACCACTGTCATCACACTGCCTTCTACTGCCCATGAAGTTCTTAGCTAGTCCCTGGAAAGATAAAGCAGAAAAGTTCCACATGACTACCAACACCCTTCCAGCAGAAAATACACAAAGCAGCAGGAATATGGACCTTACCTTGCTTCTGCCTTCCACATACCTAGAAGAACTGAATTTATACCCAGTACTATAGCTACAAGCAAGTTTGGGAAATACAGCTTTTATCCATCCAGACTCTGTAATGCAGGAAGGCACAATAGAAGAAGCTTAATGCTTAGTGTTAATCTGCCATATACATCATAGAGAGCATGAGACTCTGACATAATAAGATAAAGGCTATGGACTCTCTCCAGGGGGAAAAAATAACAATGTACATATAAAACATTGCGTACATTTTCATGGTATGTACAAATCTCCTAAAATCCACCACAGACCCTAAGAACCCTTACACTAGAGCAATTTCTGAACCTTGACCTGCCTGACTCTTTGGGCTGGATAATTCCCTGTTGTTGGGGGGCTGTTCTGTGCATTGCAAGATTATTACCAGCATCCCTGGCCTCTGTCTACTAAATGCCAGAAATACATCCCCACCACCCGACACTGTAGTTATGAAAGCCAAAGTGTTTCAGACATGTGGCTACTGAGGGCAAAAATTGCCCCTGTTTGAGTCTATTTAGCTCTAAAGGATTAATATAAATATAAAATTTTATGAGGGGGCAGCCTTGACCAATAGAGTCACATAGAGATACACAGTGAATGGAAATAAGTAAAATTGTTACGAGAGTATAAATATAAACAATAGCATGGATGACTACTTCAAAAATATATCAGAAAGGGGGTTTAATATTGTTATTATGCAAGCAGAGCATGGGATTCCACTCAGAAGGCCTGTGTGATGGTTAATTTCGTGTGTCAGCTTGATGGGGCTATGGGGTGCCCAGATATTTGGTTAAACATTATGCTGGGCATGTCTGTGATGGTATTTCTCAATGATATGAACATTTAAAGAGGTAAAGCAGATTACTCCTCAATTTGGGTGAGCCTCATCCAATCCATTGAAGACTTGATAGAAAAAAAACGGTTGGATTAAGAGGAAACTTCCCTCTGACCTCTGGAGCTGAGGTATTGATCTTTTCCAGCCCTGAGATTTACCCTGAAACACTGGCTTTTTTAGGGTCTCAAGCCTGCCAACTTGCGGACTGGAACTTACAACACTAGCTCTCCTGATTCTTAGGTCTTCAGATTTAGAGGAGAACTATAGGTCCATTCTCCTGGGTCTCCAGTTGATTGACAGCAGATCTTGGGACCTGTCAGCCCCCATAATCACATGAGTCAATTACATATAATCAATCTCTCAACCATGTCTCTCTCTGTCTCTGTCTCTCTGTCTCTCTCTCTGTGTATACACACACATAAAAAATACATGGCATACTGTATATATCCTGTTGATTCTGTTTCTCTAGAGAACTCTGGCTAATACAGCCTAGTTTAAGTGTTAACTCTACTGCCAGTCTGTGAGTATCAAATGCATTAATGTCTCTGAGCTTCCGTTTCCCCACTTATAAAATGGGGATTATGGCAAAACCCATGGCATAAGATTACTGTTGATCAAGGTAATGTAAACTGGAGAGTGCTTTTTGCATATAAGAACTTTTAAAGCTGTTCCCCCCACTTCCTGTTCCTACCACAGCCATCTTGAGTCACTGGGTACAAGTACCTCTGGCTGCATTTGTCCTCCCACCTCCAAGAGTAGAACTAAGTTTACTCTGCTCCACTTTGCTAAATTTTAAGCCTTCTGATCCATGCGGAAATTTGATGAAGATTATTTCTATTTGGCATCATTCTTAAGGATGAATTTAGAAGTGTTAAACACTCAAACCTTAACAAGTTTTCAGATTCTGGAATAAGTTTTTGTTTTTGAATTGGAGACTATTAAAGAAAACAATTATTGGGGACCAAAAAAAGTCGTTTCTCTGCCAAACCATAAGCATTGAAATTGTTTCTATCAATGGAAACAGTCCAAGAATTTGAAAAACAAATCCCAGTGAAAACTGACAAAATCAAGTTAGCAATTTCATCTTTTATATTTTTTAAAGACACTATAAACTAGAAGATGTAGCATTTTTTTAATGAAATTCTCCTCTTCCAGCAGAAGCCATTATTTTCGCAAATCAATGCTTACTGATAAAAAGAGAAAGCATAATGGATGAACATTGTGGTAAAAGCAAAGGACCCTCCAAACAGACTTTAAAAGGAAATTACAATTCAGTAAATTCCTCTTCCTCTCTTCTGTTTGCATTTCCGTTATATACTTTAGCTAACTTCAAAAGCCAGATTTCTACTCTGTTTCTCATCCTGTTGTCTTTACGGCATGGATATGTCTTTTTGATACAAAGGACTTTATATTGTGGGAAAGAGTTCTGCCTCTGGATTTAAAGTCTAATTTGGAGCCCTCCTCTGCCAAATTTATCCATCTCTACAAATACATTGTAATATAATATTGAAGATGTTATTAAATCCCAGTATAATCCACAGCTGTTCAAAAGTATCCAAAGTTTTCCCTTAAGTTCAGATTGCCCCAAGACAATAATAAAGAACCTTCTTATTAAAGTGAACAAGCCAATAAAAAATAATCTCTGTACCTCAAAGAAAGTATCTCTCCAGGGGATATTTATCTAAAGCTATTCATAGAATTACACTAATTATCATAATTGATTTCACCCATTGAAAATCATTAAAACCATAAAGATAATTCAGAACAGTATTCCCTACCTATGACATACATGGTGTTACTCAATAGATGCTCAAGGAAAAAGTAATAATGGGTATCTATATCAATTACCTTTGAAAAATAAGAATCCCCTCTTGAAGAGTTCTGTTTTATTTACATAGCATATTAAAGGAACTGAGAAGTCCTGAAGTGAAGAAATTTAAGTTTGTTTCCCAATGTCTCTTCAACCAATTTGACTGCATAAACCATCCTTCAAAAAACATCTCTTGACATATATCAAACTAAAACTTTTTGCAGAGCACAACTTAAAAAATTGTGGTGTAGGACCTCAACCTACTATATCACTGTGCATATGCACACACACACACATGCACACAAATATCATAGTTGCTTTTCACTTTGACCTTCACTTTCACCCACTTTTCACTTTCTAGAACAGCCTTCTAAAACTAGCTTCCACTCATCATCAGAATGTATCAATTCTATATGTACAACCTCAGGATACTCTCTCTGTTATGAGACAATTTACCCAATTAACTAGTTGGAAATTAGAAGGTAAAAGGCTCTGAAATAAGACTGCCTAGATTTAAATCATGGTTAAGTAATTTACAAGCTGTATGATCCTGAGAAAACTATTTGACCTTATTAATCCTTGATTTTCTGCTCTGTAAACAGGGCATGATAATGGTGCATATTTCCTTAGGTTACTTCAATGTTTAAGTGAAATGATGCTCACAGCAACATGTCTGACACACAGCAAGTGTCCGAAAACACTAAAGAAACAAATACATACAGGAATCATACCAATAAATCTCAATTGATGCATTTTTCCTTCTGCTTTACAAATTTTCCTTTTAAATAAAGCTGTTGGATAAATCCTTTGGAAAAAGATCTTGTGAGGCTTGATAACAAGATTGAGCCTGACAACCGAACAGGTCAATTCTTCAATCCCCATCATGGCCCCACTTTAGATGTTGTGATTGAGGGCTATTCTACAAGGGTGTCCTACCCTTTCTGAACCTCAATACTTCTGAACCTCAGTATTCAACTATCTGGCCCCTCCTAACTCTCCACCCCATCTCATGCCACTCTCCCTTCCTGCTTTCTGTGCTGGGATTAAGGACCCCCGACACCACAATCACATACACACACCACCAGACTAGGTTAGTTACCTGCATGTTGTTCTGCTATTTATCACACTTCGTTATAACATTATTTGTCTCCTCAGCCTTACTGTGGTGCCTGAGTCTGTGTTTTCCATTTTGTTCTCAACATTTGTCAAAGGGTAGAACAAACTGGTTGTTTGATGAATAAATGGCTGGTATGGAGGTCCTCACACAACTTTCCAATCTCCGTCCCCATTTTGCACATACCACACAAGTCTTCCACACATGGTCTTGCACAGTCCTAGCAAGGGGAGCTCCTATACTGTTTGAGAATACATTTTCCATGAACTAGTAGATGTGAGATCAGAATCAGATTTAAGTTGATTTAGAGAAAATAAGAATGCATGACTTTTGTTATTACACAGTTAACCCTGTCACAAAGGTATGAGGATTTCCAATTTAAGGATGCAGCTTACAGAAGTAATTTATGCATAGTCACACAACCAGTAAATGGCAGAGCTGGAATCCAAATCCTAGAGTTTGTAACTTTTAAAGAGCCCCCCCCCCTTTCAATTTCTGCAATACCATCCTGTCTGATTTAGATATCATGCCAATCAAAAAAAAAAAAGATACCCAGAAAAAAATTTTGAATATAGGAATCCCAAGTCAAATGGGGTGCAGCAGTGCCAGCAAATCAATGCCAAGCCACACCTACAGATGAGAGGGATAAGTGCCACATATAAACAGCAGTGTCCACCAGGGTGATGTCTTACAGGCAAAGAACTCTGAGTCCCACAGTGCTTTTTCAGCATGACAGTTTAGAAGACTGAGAAAACCCAGCCTCACTTTTAATCATTGTTCTATCACCGTAATGTGTGATTATGTGCTAGTCACCTACCCATTCTGCATCTCCATGTTCTATCTATACAGGAGGGATAATCCTATGCATTTGTCAGGGGTAGGCTGAGGACCCAGTGACTAAAATGTGTAAAACTGCCTAATACAACTCTGGAGGCTATTGGATACTCACTTTGTTCCCCTTCTTTTTGACCAGTAGTTCCCGATAAGAAAGCTGTCTTCTGAAGCAATACCTACCTTTGCCCCTATGGTAATGTCCCTGCTAACTAATGCCAGCATAAGGACTAATTCTAGTTGTTGGTATCTCAGCCCTCGGAAGGGGTGAGAGGTTGGGAGAAGTAGTTAGTCTTTCCTCCAAGTTAGCTTTGGACCAGAGATAACATGGAGCTTGGAGCAGAGAGAGAACACATTGGCCCATGTGCTCTGCAGTGGGCTGAAGCCAGGCCATGCTGTCTGAAGGGAACCCCAGATTGTAAAGCCCAACCCTATTCATTTTTCCCACAAATATGCTGGTGGCTGTGAGGTTCAAGGCAACCAGCATCAGAGAATCCATCCATTTCTGCTCCCAGAACTCACAAGGACAATGGAAACCAAGCTCCCTGGCAACGTTCCAATGAAAGGACATTAAGTTCAGGCCCCCAGTGAAAATGTGAGGCTTGGTAAAGACCCAAAAAGGGAAAAAGGAGGAGCCTCTCTCATTGGATGCTCTTTCCACTGAAGAAAAATCTTCATTATGTTAGTTTTGGGGAGCAACCTAATAAAGCTTTTGTGAAGGAATTGGTCTCCACACATCAGATGCCTATTGATTTCATCAGTAATTCCTTAAGGTTCAATGAAGGGTGAGATGGAAAGCAAAGCTAAATTGTGTCTAAACAGTGGGAAAACTCAGATCTGAAAAATGTGAAGCTGGAACGTCCAGCCTTCCAAGTGTGGTAGCATCAGAATGTAAGAAAGCCAGTCATTGTGTCATTAAGACATCTCACTAAGAGGGACAGAGAAGAAGAGAAACAGGAAATTATTGAGAAATGCAAAAAGAGAGTACATAACAAAAATGGTGTTTCCTCAGTCCTTCAGGAAAATATCCTGTGCCTTTCTACCCCAAGGTCCATTTTTACCTCATTTTTTAAAAATTAGAGATATTTAATTCCATACACTGGCTTTCACTATTCTTTTATTTATTCAAAATGTGTGCTTATATATTTTGTTTTAGATCCTGTGCTACAGCTGTGGAAAAAAAAATTGTGAACAAAAATAGACAGTCTTCCTCTCAGAAAGTCCAAATTCTAATCGGAAAGCTAGACATTAATCAAATAATCACTTCCATGAATGTTTGATGACAGATATCTAAGTTTTCTGAATGAAGAGCTCTGGTGATAGGAAGGGAAATTGACCGATGCTGGGGAGGGTACCATTAAAGGCTTCCCTAAGGAAGTGACACATAACCTGATTAAAAATATGAGTAATGAAGCAAAAGTATATCAAAAGAGGAATGTATGAGAAGTATGTTGGATAATTCACCAAACTGACTGAAGACTTAAGGAATGAGCTCAGAAACCATCAGGGAAATCAAGGGAAACTGGTGGCAGAAATACTTTTGGACCTGTAGTCACTCCTGCTCAGTGATGTTGCCACTAAGGCCAGCAACTGAATCTTATCATCCCTTTGTCTTTTTGTCACTCTCTCCAGATTCAAACTGTGGAGTGGGAACATCCACTTGTACAAGGTTAGGTAGAGTGTCTAAGACAAAGAGGCCCTTCTTCTATTGATACCTCAGATGGTAGTTCCCAAAATTAGGAAGGGAGATAAATTCTGGACAGTGAAAAGGAAAAACAGTCTACCACTGAGGCAGAAAGGAGCAGTACAACACCGAAAATAAAAACAAGATGTACAACACCCTCTACCTGAAGCATAGAGACTGAGAAATGGAAAAGGCTGGAAATCTAGGGAAAGTGGCACAGATTCAGGTCTTTGAAGACCTTATAAGGATTTGGGCCTCTACCTCTATGCAATAAGCCATTGATGAATTTATGATGAAGGTATAGGCATATCCAATTTCATTTGAGAAATATAATTTGGAGTATAGAGAACAGAGGATAAAGGAAGGAACAGGAGTGTGAGATCAGTGTAATGGATGCTGTTGCATGCATCCCAGGTACCCTCTTTGGGACTGAGATTCATTCTCCCAGCTACAGGAGTGTTAGCTATTGACAACTGGTAGTTAAAACCCTTTCTGGAAGTGGCCCTTGACTGAAGGATGCTGCCATAGGGAAGTTATATTCCTCTCTGGGAACAGCTGGCATCGGATGAGTGAACAGTGCTGCCACAAAGGCCTCCATTTGGAATGGCTCGGAAGGGCTATCTAGGCTCTCAAGCTCCCTATAGTAGTCACTGAGGCCTAATTACAACTACATCACAGCTGAACTCTCCTTCTGCTGAGTTTTGCTACTCCTCACAAGCAGAGAACCCAGAACACACCTCAATAATCCCCTTGTATGAAAATCTGCTTCTCAAAGTTTGCTTTCTAGGGAACCTAACCCAAGTCAGCAAGGCAATCAGAAGACTTTAGGAAACTGGCAATGAAAATCAGTAGCCTCAACCATTGTGGTGGTGGTTATTAGGGAGTGAAGTACACTGACTGAACTTTTTTGGCCTAAGGGACCTAGAATAATAATAAGAGAACAGACCATATGCAGAATCAATGAAAGAAGTTCACTAATCTCTTTCTGGATTAGATGTTTCCAATTTCCCTAGTGCTTGAATAGGAGAGAGGAACAGTCATTCCTGAGCACACTGGCCCCCAATACAATTTCAAGCTTTGTCCCCATTCTACTAACCACTAATGCTCCTGCTGCCATCAGCATCTGTCACAGTGTATGATGTGTTGGGAGCCCTGCCTCCAGAGCTCAGACTCTTAAGTCCGGAGCAGCTGTTCCAGCTCAGCCTCTCCTGTCTGATGCTTTGTAGCCATGGCACTAAATTTCCAAAATTAGTTCAATTTATGTTTTTTTTTTCCCCTTTCTCTCACTCTTTTTAGAGCTGCTGCTGCTGCCCAATACAGAGGCTGCCAAGAGGTTCGATTCCAAACATGGGGCTTTTAAAAGGTGACAGATGAGATGATGTCATGGCATCTAAGGTAAAAAGCTCTTTCTTCCTCCAGAGTGGTTTAACTAATAAAATTAATTTGCCTGTTTAAAATTTAAAATAAAGACAAGATGTTTCGATTTTTCAATGAAGAACTTTGGCAGGAACAAAAGGAGTTATTTGCATGCTGATGGGGCTGGTGGGGAGCCAAAGTGCAGACAGATCTTCCTAATTCCAAGCAGAAGAGCTTTGCCTCTTCCCTCCCTCTGTTGGATGCAGAGGGATCTGCAGAGATGCAGCATTCTTCAAGGGAGAAATGGGCAGGGTAGGGTGGCAGCTTATGGAAGTGCCAGCCATTCGGCCCTTGGCCCTCTGGAGCCATTTAGAAAAGTAATCAACTCAGAACCATTCTCAAGGGGTATCACATGGGCCTGGCAGTGAGAGTCCCCGCAGTGACCTTCCTCTCCATAGCTGAGGCCTAGCTCTCTTTGCCATTTGTGGCAACCATCAAACAGATGAACTTTGCAAAGTCTCATGAATTCCTGGCAGCTTCTCTGTATTGCTCTCATTTCTTGTTTTCTCTCCACAACTGACTATCAATGAACTCAGCATTTCCTCCGCAGCCAGGATGGCAGATCTCAGTCTCAAAGGGGCAATTCTATTTTCCACTCTCTGATTCTACTTTTCAGCCTCCCTACAAGCCATGGTTCAAAGAGATGACTATTGCTCCTCACTACAGCATGATGCTGACATTGTAATATTGAATATGGATTCAAAGTCTTGAATCTTGAAAAAGTCCAGAGATTTGTAGGGATTTTCCAAAGGACCTGCTCCCCTTTAATAGCCCATATTTCACCAGTATATAATCAATGCATGTGAGTTTATAACACATTCTGCCTTACAAAGTGCTCTCACATACATTGCATTTGATGTACATATTACTGTCATATTTTATAGGTAAGAAAACTGATGCTCATAGGGAAGATGAGAAGGATAAAAATTTTTTTTGCATTGTATGCATTAGAAACTGTGTGGAAACTTCATTACATTTCCCAATAACCTTCACAACAGCCCTGAGAACTAGGGAATTGCATACCATTTACACATAAGGAAAGGAATACTTGGCATTTATGTGACCAGCCAGTACATTGGTCTATGAGTAGACCGATGTATACTCATACAATTGACCTCAGATTTGTACTTAGGCCATGTTGGCTTCAAATTCTACCCCCACACTGGTTGAGTGTTTATTTCATTTTCTTGGTAGACAGATAAATCTATTTGGTCCATTCACTCCTTAGCTGAAACTCTAACAGACTCTCCTGTGTGAGTATCTTCTTTGGTGTCCCTGTTAAACACAAAATATCTATAAAACATGTGGAAATAAAAGTTACACCACAGTTCTCATCTTCATTGACATCAAAAAAGGGAATAGATCCAATATTGTCATCACAATCATCATTTCCATGTCATTATCTTCATCATCATCATCATTATCTTCATCAAATCCTGTCTTTGGAGCTCCCTCAAGCACTTCTCCTTCCTTAGTGGGCATTTTTTAGGACACAAAAACAGATATGGTCTTTGCTTTTCAGTTGCATTTTATGGTAATGTTCAGTAAGAATTCAGTCTCTAGAGCTGGTTGAAATTAATGAACATTTAGGATAAGTGACTTAGGGAAATTCAGTGGTTGAACCAAAGTAATAGGAATCTGTTTACAAGACGATCCTCATAAATAGTATAAAATGAATATGCTGCTCAAAAAAAGGAATTAATTAACATTTAACTACCGTGCATTTTTCTATCCATTAATTAAACATCTCTACAAATGGTTTGTGGAATGGACAATTTATTCCCACCCATTTGGTTTTCATCACTAATGGTGGAAGTTAGAGGAGCAACATGCTTGATGTATCAGCAAAATAACCATTCAGCCATGGTTCAGAAGAGTCCTGTTAAGAGTGTGAACAATGTAGAATTGGATATAACCCTTTCTTCACAGCTTCCTTTCACCTCATGTTCACTTTGCAGGACAGGAGCACTTCCAGGAAATATTGATAATTACCTGGCATACCCAACAAGGCCAGCTGTCTCCCCAGCACCTAGCAGAGTTCTTCCATATTGTGTGCATGTAATAAATACATGTTGAATTAATTAACTAATGATCAAACCCCACTCTTCTAATTGCTTTGATAAATGCTCTCTTTGCCAACATTGTCATTCCATATTCCAATTTCCATTGTTTTTCACCCAAAAGAAGCAACCCTGAAATATGCCATAGACCGAGTACATTACTTCTCTATTCTCAATCTTTTCATCTCATTAGCATTCTGAAAATAGACACAGTTGCCTTGCATTTGTTCCACCTCCTCAAACCCCCAAAGCACTTTTTTCTTTCTCTCCAATGCAGGATGTTATTGGTTTTCTTTCCCAGTACTGACTGTGAGTTGGAAGACAGGGACACTACATGGCGGCATCCTCAGCTACTTGATCAGGAATGTGTCCATAGAGGGTATTTAATGCAGGTTGTTCTTTTTTTCAATGGAAACATATATTCTCTGGAAACCTAAAGATTTCCTTTATTGGGACATTTCAGATGCAGTCCTTCCCAGGAGCAGAGAGACAGACTCAATGACTATGAGCCGACCCTTCCCATAAGATGTGCCCAAAATTCTGCCCACCACACTGTTAGTGAGGCCAGGGTGAGGGAGAGCCAACTCTGCAATCCAGTCTTTCAGACTAAAAATGTAAATGATAACCCTGCAAGCGGAGTTAATGGAGCTCACATCTCAGTATGACTTATATGAGTTGTCTGAGTAAAATATGAAAACAAACCCATACAAGAGGCACTATGGTTTGGTAGAGATCAGGAGGGTCTGGAAAGTGGGGCAGAGGAACTGATTAGCACCATTTCCATTAACTTACAGAGAACCGTTAGTGTTCCACTTAAGGACAAACAATTCTCTTTGGCCAAATTAATTCATTTCTCAGGTTAGGCTTTGTGGTATGTGTCTGTGTGCATGTGCTAGTGTATGTGGAAGTCTTTCTCTTTTCTGCTGTACAGTTGATTGTGCATGTGTCTGGAACTCATTACATGATTCAAAATAAAAAGCAGCTGGAAATTCATGGGGCAAAAAGACAGATCTCATTACCAGAAACATTGGAGACATGACCCTTTGGGAGGCAAATTGTACAACGATAAATTCATAAAGTATTTGGTCTTTGCCCCTATTGACACCCTGTCTGACTTATAATTCTCTCTAATTTTGGCTTCTATCATCCAAATATCTTGTGATTCTCTTCTTGTCATTCAGATCCCTCCTTACTCAAATCATAATTTTCAACCCACCTGAAGAATACAAATGTATTACAAGTTTCTATAGTGTTCTTCTTTTCCAGCCTTCTGATTTCATTGGGTGAATTCATCCAGTCCTGTTATTTTCCAGAATGCACTTCCCCAATCACATCTTCATCCCAGACCCGTCATGACACAAACCTATTCCTCCTCTTATGTTCCTATGTCGGTTGATGGCACTAGCATGCACTCAGTTTCCTGAGATGGAGCCTCAGATCCATCTTCCATTCCTCCTGCATCTGTACCATTTCCTCCTGAATTTCTAGTCTCTGGTCAAGTGAAACTGACTTTCTATTATGAACAATGTTTTTGTCTAAAAAATGCTTATTGTGTACCAGGAACTGCTTTAAGCTTCACCATCCCATGAGGAAGACATTATAACTATCTCCATTTTAGAGATAAGGAAACTGAGATGTTGAGAGGTAAAGAAACTTTCCCGAAGCCATTCACCATGCAATTCATAAGTGGCAGAGCCAGGTTAAATCCTGGCTAAAGCTTCTTGGTTCCAACATCTCAGTTCTTGAATTATATACTCTGTTGCTTCTACATACCCAATTCTACTGCGTGGTCAGGTCAGTGTCTCTCAATTAATAGTATCTCTATCTCTATCCTATACTTGCATAGCAGCTTTTTCTTTCAAAATTACAAACCTCTTTTCTAATATCTGATCTAATTTGAGATCTAATATCCACTAACTAAAATCCAAACTTTCAAGAATATCCAACATCTTTGAAAATCTCTCCCCAGTCTACCTCCAAGACTCATATCTGGCTACTCATCCCAACCAATCACCCTGCTTCTGCTGCCACACACTTCTTGCCTTTCCTGGACCAAACAATAATTTTTCTAGCAAGCATGTACTGAGCATCTATCAGTCTTTGGAATAAGCACTTTAAACTTTTTTTTTCCTCATTAATTATCATAGCAATCTTACAGTGTAAGTATTATTCTTATCTCTTTGCCAATGAGAAAATTGGGCTCTGGAAAATTCAAATTTGCCTAAGGTCCCTTTGGAAGTGGTGAGTCAGGATTTAAACACAGCGATCAAAATTCACATCCTTTTTCCTACCAGTAAATAAGTGTATGAAGAAATGTTCTAATAATTCCTGAAGGTGTCCTTTTGGTTGCAAACTTGCACTTTTACAATATTGCTATGAGTACACTTGAAAAGTGTTCTTCAGCATTCTTTAGGGCACCCTCATCCAGTGGTGAGGGCTGGAATTGCTAAGCCCCAAAATGGAACTATTGAGTAAAGACTAACCTAAGCAGTGATGGCCAGTGTTCCTGACAGCCGGGCTGCATGATCAGGAACTCTACTCCCAAAGAAGCATTAGTTAATCATGATCCAAAACCAACCAACCAACCAACCAACCAACCAACCAACCAGTAAGTAGCCAATCTTATAGCCTGAGCTTTGTAGCTTAAATCAGGATTGGAAATGCTCATTGCACTATGAACTCAACAGCCAGAATGTAAGTAAAAATGCACTGTTGGAAGTTCTCCTAAAGTTTTCTTTGTCTCCTGCTGTGCAAAGGAGGAAACACACCTGACTCCCATCAACTGTGCAGAATATCCCCACATCGTAAAGGGAAGTAAGAGGGAACCTCACAAATTTTATCTACCAAAGGCCCCTGAGCCTCCTGCTTCCCTGCTCCTCACTCAGCCCTGCTTTCCACTTCACCAATACTAGATGGTGCTCTACCTTCTAGTGGCCAAATGTATGTAGTTGCCTTCCCGTAATGGGAGTTATGGGGCCCACACATGATGAGATCTTCTCCTGAGGGTGTCTGTCCTGACAAAGACCACCCTGATCGTTATTTTTCTGTTGACAACCTCTAAGATTAGGTACAGGATGTTATAGAGGAAGGGGACTTTGGAGACCTTCTTCTTGCCATGAATAACAAATAAATATGTCATCCTTCTTTGACTACCATGCCTTCTTTTTACCTAAATCCCAACTTCCCACAAAGGGATCAACAGAAACAACTGCATGTGGTGGAAGTTCACTTCAGCTCCAGAGATTGATCCTGAAACTCCATTCCTTGCTTCCCACTTCCAACATCTACACTTGGATAAAATCTGCCAACCTCCTCATTGTCTTAGCTATAATCCTCTCATCAGGTCTAGTCTTAGGAAAAAAAAATGAGAAGAAGTAAAGGAAGAGAATGAATGAACTTTTATAGAATGCTAAATATCTATGTGCAAGGTAAGTTTTTGTGGTGTGTATGTGTTGCACATATATCCTCTCAATTTTCACAGTAGTTTAAATGAGGTCAATGGTATGATTCCATTTTAGAATAAAACTGAGGCTCCAGGAAATTAAGAAATGTGCTTAAGGCCAGCATAGATATGAATAACAGAAAAGAAATTCAAGTGGAGAAATGTTTCCAAAGACCATTCTTTAAGCCAGGAGCTGGCAAACTTTAAGATTTGGAAACTGAGGTTCTGTGTCATTGAAACTAAGTTTTTAATGTTAGTGTAACCATATGCACACTTATAAGCTGAAGAAACCAGCAGATTTGACTTACATGTCATTCAGCTGAATCAATAAATAACCATAACTCCCTACCCTCAGGAATTAGAAAATAAATTATTTTAAGTGTTTATTTTTTTCTCTATAAGGTGGCTCTGGCAGCTAAGTTAAGCATCTTTCTACTCAACCTGTATCAATAATAATAGGACCATAATTCTCTATTACCCTATCATCAAAGAGAAATAACTCCATGTGTAAGCCAACCTAGCCTCTTTCCTGCATCCCATGCTTTCTTGTAGTACAATATCTGTAGCTTTTGTAGCTAAATAAACCTCAATTTAGATCCCAGTTGTTATCTTTATGTTAGGTTTTTTTAGTAACTAAATGGAAATGAGACCGCCAAGGCAAGCGAGGGTCCAAGAACAGATTTTATTGCAGGCACCCTCGGGGGAGGTTCCACGACTCACGGGGGGAAAGAGAGTGAGTCGGGGAAGTCGCGCCAAGACAAGGTGGTAGGGGGTTTACATAACGTTGTAAGGCAGAACAGTTTCCTATTGGTTGGCTCATATGCAAAGGAAGGATTGCAATCCAACCAGTCAGAGTGACCCTCACTATGCAAAGGAAGGATTGCAATTCGACCAGTCAAAGGTGACTTCCTCCCCTGGGGTTTGAAGGGCATTGGGTTCGGTTGGGGAAGTCCAAAGGAGAGGTGTAAGGGTCTGCGTCAAGCTGTCAGCAGGTCATTGGTCCATTGGCGGCCCAAGTGGAGGTGGTGACAGGAACCTCAGCCATTTTGGCGTATCCGCCATCTTGAGGAGTTTCCTTTCCCGCCTGGCCCCAACACTTTACAAGTTATATTGTGTGGGCTTGAACAATTCATTTAGTTTCTCCAAGTCTCTATTTCTCAATCTGCAAAATGAGTGGTAAAATATTTGTGTCAGAGTGAGATAGGGTACATAAACTGTGTTGTATGGTGTCTTCTGGTTACTCAATAATATGCTTTCTGCTTAAAACGCCCAATGAATCATTGGCCTTATGGTGAAGAAACCATGAGTCATCTCACTCTTCAGGTTTATCCGCCATCTGACTACCTCTAACCCATGACCTCAGGGCCAGATCAATGACCGAGGGGGCTCAATCTCATCATGCCTACTGTTTCTACCTTCTCAAGAACCTATCTCTCTCACTTCCTGGGGTCCTAGTATCTTTTTTCTTTGTTTTAGAATTATAAGAAGGAGAATCTACTCATAAATTACCAAGTTTAGTAGCTATAAAATGATACCATGATGGAGTTCAGCTATTTACACCTGAAGAAAAAAAAATGAAAAAAAAAAAAAAACCCTCCTTAAATATTAGGTATCAGCAGTAGCCTAATATCTCACCCACTGAGTGAGAGCTAGACTTAGGTTGTCAGAAGATACTCACCAGCCCTGTCTCTTCTTCTTCAATTAGTTAGTTCCTTAATCATGGTAATGGTGGTTGTGGTAATAGTATATAGCAGCCATTTGTTAATCATCTGCCATATACCATGTGTTGTATTAGCCCTTAGTATAGGGTATCTTAATCCATACAACTCTATATAAGTTGGCTGTTATTATATTTATTTGGAAGGAGGACACTAAGGTTGACTTGCCCAGTAGCTCATACTTTCTCAGTAGCTGGGAAAGGCTTTAAATTCAGTTCTGGGGCAGCCCAGGTGGCTCAGCAGTTTAGCGCAGCCTTCAGCCCAGGGCCTGATCCTGGAGTCCCAGGATCCAGTCCCACGTCAGGCTCCCTGCTTGGAGCCTTCTTCTCCTTCTGTCTCTCTCTCTCTCTCTCTCTCTGTGTGTGTCTTATGAATAAATAAATAAAATCTTAAAAAAAAAAAAAGAATTCAGTTCTGACTCTAAAACCCATGATCTTCTCTTTGCAACACTGCCTATCTTAGATGTAGGGCTACCACATTTTCCTTCCCCTTTATTTGTGTTCCCTTTTTTCCTTATTTCTCCATACTCATTTCTTTTCTCAAAAAGAATAATAGTCATTTCTTTAAAATCTCCTTGTTCCATTTCCCCATTTCCCTTTCCTCCTAAGGACACATTTGAGAAATCATTTTTAACGATATCAAATCATTTTTTATTGGTGCTCTGCAAAAATGATAGTGGTGTCATGCCAGGCACTCTGAAAAGCTGGTATATTATAGAGGAAAACTGCTCAAACTGCAGCCTCATGCTGGGTTGCTGCTTCACAAATGTTTCTAAATCTGCAACCCTGGGGTTATGAATGGCAGCCCATAAAAGTTCTTAGAAAGGTAAAGCTAGACAAAAAAGGTTGAAATCCACATTCATTTATTTAACCAATATACATTAAATCTATACTGTATTTCAGACTCTACTAGGCACTGGGGGTAAAATAATCAAGCCACAATATCTGTCCTCATGGAACATTTAATCTAGTGCAGAGAGGAAAATGTAAATTAGTAATTAAAATACAACAGCTTAGATGTCATGATAGATTAGGGCAGGGTGCTATGGGAGAAGAAAGGAAACATCTCAGACACAAGGAAGATATTTATTATGATTGCAAATCTGCAGTTTTTCCAGAGTTTAATGAGAAACACTTGTCTCTACTCCACGTGGTATAAACTGGATGTTCCACCCAAGGGCTGATGAGTTCTCCACCACAATGGCCTGCTCACAAAGGCTAACAAGTCAGTGCCAACAGTCAAGTGGGAGCTCAACCAGGATGGGTACCAGAGGTCTCAATTCCCCTTACTTGGGTTTTTCCATGTGCCCTGGGTTTCTTCAAAGTATGGAGACCAGGGTAAGTGTCCAAGGAGAGAAAGCCAGACACAAGTTGTATTGTCTCTAATGACTCAATCTCAAAAGTCACATATCCTTATTTCCACTTTATCCTATGAGTCCGGATAGTCATAAAGGCCCACCTAAGAGATGTGACCAGACTCCAGCTCTTAATAGAAGCACGACAATGATCAAAAAGAACATGTGACATAGGAAATACTATTGTAGTTACATCTGGAAAACTTTACCAACCATGCTCTTCTAAACCCACTGTCTATACTCCTCTTGCTTAGAGAAGCTGAAAACATGGACTGCATCAACAGTCTCCTTTGTTCTCTGGCTTCTATTGGGTTTAGGTAAAGGGAACCTTAGCATGAGACTGAAGGGAGAGAGTGAATTCAGTATATTAATTCCTCCAGCCTTTTGTGAACAGGTGCACCTTGGCTGGCTATGCCCTTCAACTGAAGGCTCCAGATCCTATCAGGCAGCCCATTCTACTAGCTATTTCTCTGTTTGTTCTAATACTTTCTCTTTCCCCTTTCCCTTTCAGACTTAGAGGTTAAGACTGCTCCTCTCTGTTACTAGTCCCTGGATACTACACTAGCCCTTCGGTTTCCTGGACTCTCTACTATTACTTGATGTATACTACAATTATACTCTAATTGTACTCGTGTAAGTAATTCTTTTATTTAAATATTCTAAAATTATCTAATGTGAATATATCATGTTTTTGTCTTTTGTTTTTCCCTGAATCTAACTAATATACCAAGTAAAGAGCTATCTGGTAAAAATGATAAAGTAAATTCATGATTTGATACACAACTTCTGCTCTAAACATTTAGCAATATTAGATAAATTCAAAATCAGTCAGAAGAAACAAGAAATTTGTTTCCATGAACCAAAAATAGGAGGAAAATTCAAAGTACTGAACAGAATCCATGGGACTGCTAAGGCTTGAAATGCAGAAACAGATGCTGGGGAACTGGGGGCAAAAAGTGCCCAACACACAGTATGGGACTGGAGCCAGACTTCACAAAATTAGGAGATAAAATAAGGCTCCCCTTTCATGTAAGGGGCTAATAAAATATCACAGTTTACTACTACCTTGTGCTAGGGATTATAGAAACCTATGGGTTCAAGAAGGCTAGAGGACACAGACACTGCCTCCATAACAGGAACTAAACCAAGCCACCAGCTAGCTCAGTGCCAGGGCCTGAAGTATCTCTAACATCATCATGGGTGGGACTTCAGGGCACTATTATCAATACTAGTACTTGGCATAAGAGGTCAACACAAAAATACTACATACAGAAGAGTAATAACATAAGCATATAGACAACATAACCAAACCAAATTAATGTCCAACCAAAATGAAACTGCAAAAACAGAATTCAAAAAGATATGAAGTCATACAATGCTAAAAATGGGAGTTCCTTCTACCCACCCCCCAAAAAATCAATCACACAAACATGAATCACTTCCAGAAAAAAATTATTTTAAAGGACATTGACAAAAAATAATGAATATGCTTAAGATGCTCAAAAAATTAAATGAAAGAATGAAAATTATTAAAAATTTATAAATTTAAAAGGTATGAGTAGATTCAAAAGAAAAACAATTAGAAATCTTAGAAATAAAAAATGTAGTCAAGGATATCAAAAATTCAACAAATGGAATAAATTCCAGATTGACACAAAGAATTAGTGAGATAGAAAATAGTACTGAGGAATTCACTCAGAGTTCAAAAACATAAGGAAATAAAATATTAAAGAGTAGTTAATGCATTAAAAGATATGGGGGAATCCCTGGGTGGCGCAGCAGTTTGGCGCCTGCCTTTGGCCCAGGGCGTGATCCTGGAGACCCGGGATCGAGTCCCGTGTCAGGCTCCCGGTGCATGGAGCCTGCTTCTCCCTCTGCCTGTGTCTCTGCTTCTCTCTCTCTCTCTCTGTGACTATCATAAATAAATTTTAAAAATTTAAAAAAAAAATAAAAAATAAAAAAAAATAAAAGATATGGAGAAGAGTTTGGGAGGCTCTAACATATATCTACCAGAATTCCAGGAAGAACAAAAGAATTGGTAAATGTGTGTGTATGTGTATGTGTGTGTGAAGAGATAATAGCTAAGACTTTTCAAAATTAAAGAATATCTAAGTTCTGAGATATGAAGTGTACTTCAAGTGCTCAGAGATATAAATAAAATAAATCCACATCTTAACTCATTATATTAAAATACAGATTATCAAGGATAAAGAGAGAAACTTAAAAGTTATTGGAGAAGTCTGTTCAGCCCTAGCAAAGGGCAGCTTCCTAAACCCTAAGTTTCTACACATCCTTCCAAAGAAGTTAAGTTCAACAAGGAGCTCAAATACAAATACAAGGACCTTGAAACCACATCTTCAGAATTACTAGGAGACATTTAATATCACACATTTCAAGTTACCTCTAAGTAGAAAAACTAACACCAAATTCCAATAGAGTTTCCACAGCCATAGTATGCTTGTGAATTTGGAGAGTGGAGAGTTGCCTTAGGAGACTACAGAGAAAAGAATATATAAGATTTACATAAACCCCAGGTAGGAATAACTCCCAGGAAGAAAAAATGAATACTAACTGCTCAATACTGAATACAGGTCTGGGACTTAACTATTTTATAGTACTGCCAACAAAAAAAGTATCCCAAGAGTAATTGAAACCAGAGGTTCTACTGATGCTTCTGCAAAGACTTTGGGAGAAGATGGTAACTAAAGAGGGAGGAGTGACCCCTTGACAATGTGTCATTAAAGCAATGGGGACAAATAAGAAGGACAAATTAAATATCCTGAAGAAAAAGAGAGAGAGAGAGCGAGAGAGAAATGCACATTGCACCAATCCCTTCCCCAACACCTTCGTCAACAACAACAACAACAAAAAACTATCCATTAAGGCAACTGCACTTCACTATTCTGGCACAAGAGAGTACTATTCAGTGATGAACTCTATCTCTGAGATATCTTGGAAAAGGAAACAAAACAAAACAAAACAAAAATCTCAGGCTAACTCTGAGTAAAGCCAAAATAAAAGGAAAACAAAAAAAGAAACTTAGAACTTTTCAGCTGATTATAAGCTCCTGAAAGAAAAATGACCATGAGCTAAAAACTATAAACAAATGCCCCAAACTTAATTAAATTTCTTCAATATTTGGAGATATAAAAATATCCAAAATCAAAAATTCAAAAGTTAATAATAAAAGTGAAAAATAACAGGAAGAAATGCAATGAAATTCTGGAAAAAATTAAAGAAAAGGTGAATTTTATTTATTTCTTTGAAATAAAGAAAAAAAAAGACAAGGTATCAAATAAAATAAAATAGTTATAAGAGCCAATGAATAAAAGACAAGAAAACAACTAAAAATGCAAAAGAGGAAAAGGAATAAAAAAAGATCAGAGAGAAAATGGCTAAAAAGCAAAGAAAATTCAATGTATGTATAATTGGAGTCATTGAAAGGAAAAACATATAGATAATCTGGGAACATTTTTCAGAAATGAAAGAAAAAGAAAAGCGATATGTTGAAAGGGTCCACCATCTACCTTGAAAAGTTGGTCTGGAATGATCAACTTTGAGGTGGAGTTTTAAAAAAAAAAAAAAAAGTAGATTTTAAAGACAAAGAAAGCAAAAGGAATTAAGTATTACAAAGGTAACAAAATTACACATTCATCAAATTTCTTAAAAGAAACATACAAAGACCAAAACTAATAGCACAATTAATCTCCCCACAATTAGTTATTAACTACAAAAGAAAAATAGTAACTATACAGTGGAGAATTTGTACAATATCTTAACCAAATCATCAAAATTAATATCACCTATCAGGGGCAAATAGACATGATGTCATTTCAGATGTAATACCCTGAGAATAACATAATTTATTATTTATATAGTAGCTCCTTCCAAAGATGCAACACATGATTTTAATCATGAGGACAAATGCCAATGGTATGAAAAACAAAGAGAGGCTGAGGAACTGTCCCAGAGTAAAAAAGCCATGATAACTAAATGCAATACCTGATCTTGACCTGGATCTCAGAAGAGCAAAACAAAATCACTATAAAAAATAAAAACAAAACAACAACAACAAAAAGCATTACTGGGACAATTGGCAGAATTGGAGAATGAACTACAGATTAAAGGCATCAGTGTTAAGTTTCTTGAATCTGTTGGAGTTCAGAATGATGGCAAAGGTCATTTCTGATGAGACTATGAGACAGGGTCCCAGCTCTCAAAGATAAGACATTCATTATATTCTAAGTAAAGAAATAAAACCAGCACAGGAGACGATCAAAAATGTAATACAGGGAAAAAATAGCAAATTATCGGAGTAGAAAGTGATTAAGTGACCGGTAGTGGTCTGAGAAATCCTCACAGAGGAGACAGAATATAAAGGAAGCCCTTGAGGGAGGATGGATTTGAGGTAAGCAGCCAGGAGAAAGAAAGGCTTTTCCATGTAGAGGCATCACTGTGAGCAAGGAGATGGAAATAAACACGGCTCACAGGGTCAACTTAGGAGCCCAAAACTCAAGTGAAAGTCAGTGATGAAGAACAACAAGGAAATCATTTGATATGTAGGTGGGATGAAGCAAAAACTTCAAAGCTTCAATCATACAAACATATGGGGTTTTAAATAATTTCTTTTTTAATCGGAGAATCTCTAAACACTTTACCCAAATCCTTTTCTTCTTAAGACTATGTCCATCTCTCCACTGATGTCCAAAATCTTTCTGTGATAATGAAAACATTCTATATCTCCAATGTCTAATACACCAGCCACATGTGTTTAGTGAAACATGGCTAGTATGACTGAGGAATTGAATATTTCATTAAATTTCATCTTAACTACCTTAAATTTAAATGTCACATGTAGCCACTAGCAACCTCACTAGACCTCACAGGCATATACCAAAGCTCTCTCACAGTTGGCATGAATGATCTAGATGCCTGCCATAAGTCCCCTTTTAGCCTCTCAACATGTAGACACAGCTTTACCACTGTCCTCCAACTCTTATTTTTGTAAAGGAAGTACTGTATTACATAAGGTATGAGAGTTCCAGTGAATTTAGAAAGTAATTAGGTCAGGGTTTCTCATTTCTGAAATGTATAGATCACCCTGAAAGAACATGAGGATTGAAACTCTTGAAAACTAAGCAAATATTTGGAATTCCAGTTTTTTTTTTCCTTCTTTCCTTAAGCTTATCCTTCTGCCTGCTATAATGAAGTCTGCAGCTCAAGTGATCAAAAGCTTGAAGCAGCCTTCACAATGGCCTCCTACTAAGATTCCTGCAGGAAGGACAAGGAGGGTCATAGTGCTGGCAGTTCTTTTACTGTGATCTCAGCCCCTTAAGTCCCATGGAAGAGTAGCAAATTATACTGCCCTTCTAAAAATTCAGCTCCCAAAATTTTGGCACATTTCGGTTTTTTCTTGGGTATAAAAATTCTTTAGGCCCTTATGCTCAAGAAAGTACATTTTCTCTCCTAAAAATAAGTGAGCAGCAGGTGCCATACCAAACAAGTCTTAAATGATTTAAGCTGCAGTTGGGAAGGCTCCATAATGTAATTCATTCCAGTTACTGCTCATTTGGAACTGGGGGAAGCTTTTGATCTAGCTGCATGAATTTCAGATAATTTCTACTGGACAGTCATAATTTTGTTATCAGTCTTTACTTGTTGAACTTATAGTCCATTTGGAGTAATGAGCATGCACAAGCACATACAGATCCCTATCAAAGGTCAACATCACTCAATGCTGCTAAGAATAGGTAATATTCAATATTTAAGGGTTACTTCTAATTCCTTTCCTTGTGACACTTTATGCCCTGGCTCTATTTTATCACTGCTAGAAAAATGCCATAAATAATTGGGTTGGGATGAACAAGGGAATGTGCACAGCCTCTCCTCTGATTTCAAAACAACGCCAAGCATTTTGTACAAGAGGAATAGCAAACTTCTTCCTGGGTTTTTAGATAAAATCCAAATTCCAGATATTCATGTTCCCTATTGTTCCCATCAAAACATGCCAGGAATCCCCATGCTGTTTTGCACATCAGCATTACCACACCTGAAATATACTTAAGTCTCCAAAAGAGGGCGAAATAGAATAGACAATCACAGGTCAAACAAAATTTGTTGTTATTCTTGAAAACATCTCCACATTAGTTCAAATTATACCTGTTTATAACTCTGTATATAAATAAACATGCAAATAATATTTAAGAGAACATTAAGACAGGATACTTCTAGGAAAAAGATGTGAAGTAGGAAAAGTTAGTTGCTGTAGCCTAAGGAAGGCTGAAAATCTAGCCTCACAGGCTTTGATGACACCTACAGTTTTCATGGACAGGGAGCAAATTATCCTGGAAGAAGAGCCCTATGGGGACATTTTGCTAATGAGCACAGCTCCCACTTGAACTTGGAATGAATGGTGAAGGTGGGGGATGGAGACCAGAGACCCCCACCTTTGTGAGGGTAAGGCAACACAGAATGCTTCTGTTTCCTTGTACCACAAATCCTACAGAGGTGATATTATTTAGAGTTTCAAGTTTATTCATATATAGTTTTCTCTCAAAATGCCTTTGTCTGTCCGCACATCTGAAGTGACTAGCTCTCTGAAGAGTTTATGTGAATATTTCAATTCCAAAAGTGATTGAAAACAGTTCCATGATTTGATATAAAGTAAAAAATTTAAATCTCATTAGTTATGTGATATACAAATAAAAAGTATGCAGTTTCATCACTGCCCTCCTCCGAAATGATCACAAGGCCTAATGCTAGCCAGCACAAGATGCTTTTGCTAGTTTGCATAATGCACTGCATAAGCTAGTGATAGCCTAACTGGATTTGCTTGGAGATGCCTCTTCCAGCAGGCCATTCTCCTGTTGCAGAGCTGGCCACACAGAGCCTCCCTGTTGCTCTCAAAGCCATAGAAAATTAACATCATAGAACATTGGACAAAGGATATACAAATAAATCAAAATATACTCAACATCATTTGAAACCAGGGAACTGAAAATCATCATTCAGCTGTAGTGAATCCCATTATTTTCCCGAATTCTTCATTCCTCCCAGGATCCATGCTCTTTGCCACTTAACTTTCTGGTTTCTACCACCAAAAGAGAAGAGTATATTCCCCATCAGGTTGAGACAAGTGAATTGCTTTGGTCAGTAGAATGAGGGGGAAATGACAATGTCCGTTCCAAGCCTGTATACCTTAAGAAGCTTTGTGTATATCCACTTATCCTCTTATGCCTCTGGCATTGCTGTGAGAACATCCTCTATCTTGCACACAGGTCCTAAACATATGATGAGCCATGCGGAACAGAGCTGCGCCAGTAACTGCAGACTGAACCAGAGCCTCCCCAGCCAAGATGGACACCTGCAGTCAGTAGATCCACACTGCTGAGCGCAGAGCAGTAGAACTGCTAATGTGTGAGCAGTTCTAAGTGATTGCTGTTTTAAGTCACTGTTTATTGTTTTACCATTTGTGTGTGTGTGTGTGGGGGGGGGTTGACAACACTTAAGATCAACTCCCTTAGCACATTTCATGTATACAATACAGTATTACTATGTTATGGAGTGAGAAAAATGGGAAAATATTGGTCCAAGGGTGCAAACTTTCAGTTAAACCACTATGTTTTGCAGTGATCTGTAATATACGATTATTGTTGCAGTGGAACCCAATATCAGCCTCCACAGTATTCTCACAGCCATTGCTACTTCAGGCACTGCATGTTAGCATGTGGGAAGTAAGTCACCACCACTCTCTTTTACTCTTCACCATCTCTCTACCCAGATGAGGCCATTCCTCTTCCTCCCAACCAAGCACTACAATCTTGCCTTCTCCTACCCATTCTGCAACTCAAGCTTAATTCCTTGATAGACTAGATCTTTCTCTACAAGTATTTGATACCTTACCTACTTTCTCTAAACCTTAGCTCTTATTTCATAAGTGGGACTAATTATGATTTACTATTATTAAGTCAGATAATGCATGAAAAGTGTTTAGAAAGTAATAGAAACATAGTAGGAACTCAAAAGTCAGTAAACACTATTGTCCTGTCTCTCAAGTCACTCGCATAATGATCCACACTAAGTCCTAGAGATAAGAAATATTTTTGATAATACCATGCACAAGTGGATAAAGATAATTGCTAACTCATCCCAACTTTTAATAAAAAGATTTATTTATTTATTTCAGTGAGTGAGAGAGAGTGCACAGCAGGGAGGGACAGAGGAAAAGGAGAAAGAAATCCAAACAGACTCCCCAAGGAGCTTGGTCTCAAGACCATGAGATCAGACCTGAGCCAAAACCAGGAGTGGGGGGGACACTTAACCAATTGTACGATTCAGGCACCCCCAACTTTTGAATATAACAATATTTAACACATGACTTGAAAAAAAATATTTTCAACATACGTTATTCCTACTGTAATTTTCAAATTTGCAGAATTTTGTCATCTAGAAAGTGTTCTGATAATGAAAAGTGTTCTAATCTCTTTGGAAATATTCCACACCTGATTAGCCTGAAAATTTGAGACTCAAATGGCCAATTAACATTTTAGTTATTCATTGAACCAATATTTAGTGAACATCTACAATACAGTAGGTTCCATGCTAGTTGCTGCATGAGATTAAAGGGACATAAAACATCTTCTTCCTAACCATTTAGAAAATCTTGGGAAGTTGCTGCATTGACACAGTAACAATTACCCAAGCTGACATGTGTTGAGTCAAATGTTACTACATTAACTGGAATAGAAACTAAGATAGAAAGTGGAATACTCAAACTGACATCATTTAAGGAGAGATTAACAAAATGACTATTTATTTGCGGGAGGGCAGGTACATGGAAACCACAAGGGCAGTGCAGCACTGCAGAGCAGAAACAGTGGAGTTTTATTATCATCCCAGACCTGACAGGATGAGGAGAAAGCATTTACCTGGACCAGGTAAAAGAGAACCATATGGAACATGACCATCCAAGAGGAACTGTGGTTTGATTGAAGTCTGTTGATGGTATCTATGCTTGTTAGCCTTTCAAGACAGAGATCAAGGTGGAGAGAGGATCTGAAAGGCCATAGTCCATCCAGCCCAGCAAGCCATAGGAACCAAGTCCCAAAAGAATTAGCCCACTGGTAGAGACATGCTCACACATGTAATGGTAACCCTTAACAAGGAAAATTCACTCCCCTTGGACTCTCCTGGGCATTTGGAATCTGAATCATGTTGGAACACCCCCTGAAAGACTCCCCTACAAATCCAGATGGTTTTAGAGAAGATGAACCTTGGACAGGATTGCAGTAGGCTGGAAAGTGAAATATAAATGAGGAATTCTGGGCTCTCTCTACACCTTTCCTCCAGGGAAAGAACACAGGTAATGGTCCTCAAATTATCTCCCCTCTAGCTCTGCTTGTTTATGGTCAGAAGAAGTTCTGCCAAAACACCCCATAAAGGAAAGAAAACGGACATGATGACAGGTTATTTCTTAGCTAAACTGCTACATAAAGTCTTAAACATCCTCAAATTGGACTATTTTCATGCTAGTTAAAATAGTTGGCACAGGATATTCTTCATGACCCTATTGTACTAAACCTTTACCTCCAGATTTTCCTGGTGGGAGGTGAAGTTCATTGCTTCCAGTGGGACCTTATACTTCCTGCCAACATAATTGTGGGCAGTGGTGCCATTTGGAAATAGCAATCTTCTTCTTTGGGTTCAACATGGCTCTAAAGAGATAGTGATATTTTGGCATTTTTAGGTCCTTGTTTCCAAAATGCATTAGCCAGTGTGCATACACATTTACTTTCCAATTCAAAATGATGCTTTTGTTCTGAATCCAAATAAGTTTTCCATCCTTGCCTGCAACCTCCAAATAATTCCATTGCCATTATTTTCTTAGCATCATCTGTGGATGAGAATACAAACAAAATTTCAGGTCCTCCCTGGCATCTCTGATTCTCTGAAGGTTTTATTTATACTAGCATAATAGGGATTGATTGTACAATAAGATAAACAGCCTTCAGCTTATGTAGGAACGTTTTTACCATCCCATTTCCCATTCGCACATGTTCTCAATAAGTAACTCATCAACCAAGTCTTATTTTCTGTGCTCTTCAATGCTTGCCTTAGGGCCTGTTCTTTTTCCTGATATTGCAAGGTAGTAGCAAATAATGACACAGTTAAGATTTCAAAGGCACAACATTATAACCTCCTCATCTCTATTGCCCATAATGAAAATCTATATTGTAGCTTAGTTTTCCAAGAGAGTCTCATAATTAAATATGTTTTTTTAATACATCTTCTGCTTTTTTCTTTTTATATATGAATCCTCTACTTAAAAATACTTGATAGCATCTAGTCCTGTTTAGTATTAATACCAACCTTCTCTAGATGAGTAATGGGGATTAAGGACGGTACTTGTGATGAGCACTGGGTGTTGTATGTAAGTGATGAATCATTAAATTCTACTCCTGAAACCAACATCATACTATATGTTATCTAACTGGAATTTAAATAAAAACTTGAAATAGGGGCAGCCCAGGTAGCTCAGCAGTTGAGTGCTGCCTTCGGCCCAGGGCATGATCCTCCAGGAGAGGATCAAGTCCCACGTCAGGCTTCCTGCATGGAGCCTGCTTCTCCCTCTGTCTGTGTCTCTGCTTCTCTCTCTGTGTATGTGTCTCTCATGAATAAATAACTAAAATCTTTAACATAAAAACTTGAAACAAACAAAAAAGAAACTAAAACTTAACTTTCTTAGTATGCTATTTATGCATTTTACAAACATTTATTGAGCACCATCTCTATAATAGGCACTATTATAGGTATAGAGGATATTGTAAATACCATTCACACTGAGCTGCTTACCGTTCTCCAACATTCAACCTTTCCTCAACCCCTTGATTTTATTGCTTGTGTTAATTATTGGTGCACATTTCTAATCACTTCCTCTCATTTTCCTTCAAATGCCTACTCTTCCTTCAGAGCTGTCCTAAGTTTACCTTCTGTAAGCATCTTCCCAACCCCCACTGGTAGAGTTTGTCACTGCTTTCTCTGGTCCCACAGAGCAGAGTTCTTCCATCTTTATCATATTCCTTGTCACATTTATTGAAAATATATAAATATGTCTGCCTCTCCCCCAAATCAGGGAGCTCCAGAAGAGAAATTTTGGAATTTTGTTCATTCTACATCCCTAGCACAGTGTATGTGCTCAAAGATTTGCTGAATGAATGACTGAGTGAACCCAAGAGGTAGGAACAAAGCACTAGTTGAAACTCAGAATAAAGTCTCCCACCCACAATTAATTACTCAGCTGAAGAGCCAATGTATAACATGGTAACTGTAGTTGACGTACTACATTATTTTATTGAAATTTGCTAGGACAGTAGAACCTAAATGTTCTCACCAAAAAATAAAATAAAAAGGAAAAACATAGTAAATATGTGAGATGGTAGATGTGTTAACTAACTTGATAAGAATTCTTTCACAATGTGTATATCAAATCATCATGTTGTATGCTTTAAATATTTTATAATTGTATTTACTAATTATACTTCAATAAAGCTGGAAAATTAATTCATTAATCTATTTATTCATTCTTTTTTAGAAAATTATTACTCAGCTGGAACTAAAAGCCATTCATTGAGGCCACCAGTTATTTGGAGACTTTTCAACTCCAGGTGACAGGCTGATAGACTAGATCTGGAGGGAATTACAAATCCTAGCATGCATATTACTTGCTCCACGTCCATCTTGCCCACAGAGGCTAAGTCTCCTAGAAAGCTCTTCAGTGAGAGGACAACCTTAAAAACACAAGGGGAGAAGCCAGCCTCAGGGCGTCAGAACCTCTATGCATATGTGGCCTGAGTTATTGTCTCTCCAATCAGGCTGTAGGATTCTCTAAGAAGAAAGATTACATCTTGAATTTCTGCATTTCCTCTTCCCCTAATCCCTTGTCTCACACAGGATTAAACACAGTGTATGCTTAATAGAATTACTTTAAGGAAGAAAATATTTCTGGATAAGAGAAAAGGAAGATGAGATTGTGTTAGTTAAGGAACACCAACTACTATAACAGATACAACCCCAAACATCAGTGTCTCATCACAGAATCTTATTTCTCACTGTGTAATAATCCAATGCAAATTTACTGCTCAATACACGGCTTTCCTCCAGTTGATGTTCCCGAGACCCTGACTTTTCTTTTGTGGCACCACCACCAGGAGCTATAGTGTCTTCTTCATTCATCCAGTGGAAAAGCAAAAAAAAAAAAAAAAAAAAAAAAAAACCTTGAAGGAACCACACTGCTGCTTAAAAGCCTCAACCCATGGGGATCCCTGTGTGGCTCAGTGGTTTCGCACCGCCTTCAGCCCAGGGCATGATCCTGGAGACCCGGGATCTGTACCATGTGGGATTCGCTGCATGGGGCCTGCTTCTCCTCTGTCTGTGTCTCTCATGAATAAATAAATAAAATCTTTTTAAAAAATAATATAAGAAAATAAAAGCCTCAACCCAGACTAGCACACATCACTTCTGTTTCTGTTCCATTGGTAAAAACTAGTCACATGACTTCTCCCAAAGGTAGGCCGGTGGGAGGCATGGTCCTGGCCAGGCAGCCTCTCTCTGGTAACAGTTTTGCACACTCGAAGGGGGATCCTTATCTGGGTGATCAATTATGCTTTCCTGACACAGGGCTCTTCATCGAGGATTTGGCAATAAAAAAATATACTTCCATGAAATTAATCCCATTTCTCCAAAAATGAAGCTAATTATGACCATAAAATACAACCTCCCACTTCATCTATCATTTCTATATAACTCACTTCTGGTACAGTTGCTGCTTAACTTCTGAAACTCTCCATTAAGAATCAGAGCTTTGATTTGAGAGTACAGAGATCATTTTCTCAAAGATTATTCTGGATAAAGTACAGCATTTTCCAAACTATGTTCTGAAAAACACTGATATATTCATGTGATAATTGAGTTTGGGAAACTCAACATGCTGTACTTCTTTCCTTCTTGAGGTTCATATGCATTTTAACTCAAAGATTTTGAGAAATGTTATAGTAAAGAAATCTGTTTCACTTTGTTCAAATAAGCATTCCTAAAACTTATTTAACCACTAAGTTTATATTTTGAAGAACACCTCTTAACCCCAGAATGCTGTGTAAAAGGACAAAGTAATAAAAATGAGCTAACATTTACTGAAACCTCTCATGTTAGACACCATGTTATCTGGTTAAATGATAACAAACCCCCATGAAATAGGTCTAATTTTTCCATTTAAAGTTGAAGTAAACTAAGCTTAAAATATGAAAACATTCATTAAGTATGGAAATTCCATCATTATAATTTAACCTGTTTGGGTCAAAAATAACCAAGAGATTATGTATGTCTGCCCTGTTAGAGATGCCATCTATGAAAATAACACAAAAGATGTCCAAGTCCCAGCTTAACATCAGATGTACAGTAGGGATTCACCCAGAGATCTCTCTACAAGGCCAGTCCAGTAAAACTCCACAAGAAATTAGCTTGTAACTTTCTAACCAGGCTTTCCTGACATGTGATTCAGTAGTGAGAATGAAAGAAAAACAGAGGGAGGTCCAGGGCCTTCAACACAGAATTTCCCACAGAAAGAAATTTCTCCCTCTGGGACCAATAAGTTCCAGTTCCCCAGAAGTGCTGGGACTATATGGGAACTAAATTTCTCCCAACAGCCTTGCCAGGTAACAGTAACACCTCATTAAGTTGCATAGGCTCACTTTTAAAATGCTTGGCTATTCACTTGGGGAACCCAAAGAGTAGACATTTTCTTCCCATTTACCACCCCTGTCTCCCAGATATGCCTGGATTTCCTGAAATTATGATTGTGTCGTTTCCATCATTGCTTTAACTTTGGGAAATAAACTGTTCAGAGTATTGGAAGGGCCATTTGATTGGAAATCAGGAGTTCTTAACTCTAGCCTCAATGCTGCCAATAACATCTGTGTGACTTTGAACAAGTCCTATATTAACAACAACTACTATTAACTTTTATTATTGCTTCTATTTTCATCTGCTAGATGTTATGGTAAGAAGTCTTTCTTTATTATTTCATTTAATCCTTACTTCCCTTTAAGGTAGGCATTTATCATCATCATTTCACAGATAAGAAAACTGAATGTCGGAGAGGCCACATAACTTGCACAAAGTCACACAGACAGTGGGAGAACTTTGGCTGTATGATTTCATGATCCAGATGGTTGGATTCCAAGACCCACAACTGTAACCAGCTCTCCACAGTGCCTCCTCTTAGGTTTCTCTTTTTATCCCAAAGTTAAGAGGTCTTTACTTTAAGATTAAGTAAGATTTCTAAGATTTCTTCCTACTAAAAATTTATGTGATCTAAAAAACAACTTTAAAAGTTTTTACTGCCTTTTAGGACCAAGCTAACACTTCTGGCAGTTGCCACTAAGTGGGTATTAGTAGCATTCTGAATTATGAAATGAAATTTTAGATAATAACTATTGTTACATGGAACTTCAGTTATTAGTTATTCACATGGGCAAAAGTTTGTATCAGTAAAACAAATGATGTCAATGTTGTTATTTCTCCAAAAATTTTACTAAATCAAAATGGTATACACAATAGAGGCAATGTAGATTTACTGTCAATCTAATAAGGCTAAAAAAAGTTTCCAAGGAATTTTTAACCAATAATTTTTTTATCCTTTTGTTAAAGAGAGTTCTCCAATTGTATAAGCTTCAGGACCCACAAAACCCAGATCTATCACTGGTTAGTGACTTCATACTCAGTCTTCCTTGGATATAAATCCTGGCTTCACCACTTAATAGCTGTGTGACCTTGAATGTATTAGTTAACTTCTCAGTGCTTCCATTTTCTCTTTTGAAACATGGAGGTTATGACAGAGAATGGACCACAGATTACTGTGTGGATTAAATAATTTATTATAGCAAAGCACCTAGCACAGAGCACATGAAGTGATCAATAAATGCAAGCTTGTATGTACTTTTTATTTTGTTAATAACATACATAAATGCTGACAGCATATATACCATTTGAGCAAAACTTGATGATCTGAATACTTATACACAATTGCTCCTTTGCCTAGCTAGAGTGCCCCTGTTAGCAGTCACCTTTAAAGAGCTATTTTCACTCAGACCTAGTAAGGAAGCATACTCTGATTCAAACTTTCTAGAATATATTCACCATTGATAGACTTAGCTGTATTAGATAAGTTGAATCTAGTTGACCTTAGACAAGGGTTACTTTGGAGTTCTTCACTTTCCTAATAAGTCTTTGAATCAGCTCTCCTGAATGCTGAGTTCTTGGTTGTTGAAATTAAAAATCCACTATCTTTTGTCCAAAGGTGCATTTTAAACATATCTTATTTAGGTTTATTTTCCAATTTAATTGGCATCATACTAAGTTACCCATTTGCTCCTAACCTTTCTAAGTGGAAATAATGATGATGATTACCTCATTGGCTTAGCATTTTATAATAATTCCATCTAACTTTCATCACATTATTTATGATGCAGTCCAGGCAAGCATCGCTATTCCGTTTTACACCACAGAACTGAGTTCAGAGTAGTGAAATGGCTTATTCAAAGTAAGAGAGTAAATAAGTAGGGAACAGGAGGAGAAACCAGAATTTCTAACTCCTATTCCAAGATCCAAGTTTTACATTTTTCAAAGCTCTAGTCCCTTAGTAGAATGAGAAAACTTTTTGTTTCCTTTTCAAATCTGGATTCTCACTAGACACTTATATATTCAAGGAGACAAAACTTTTTTTCCCCTGCAAAATGTATCAAACACATGAGAAGAAATAGAGCAGAAAGGGTATTGATAAATGTATGCAGTACTCTTCTCATGATTATTAATAATTTCAGGCATTATAACCTCTGGGAAATTTCTCATTTAAGAAGCACCATTGCAAGAGCCAGATGTGTATGTAGATATAATGGAAATTGTCTTGTGAATATTATTTGTATAAATTATTTAAAACATTGTTTGGGAAAACCTCCTACTAAAGAGAGCTCCTCTCCAGATTTACCGCCACACTGGAGAATCTGTTGTTATTCCTGTTGGGTTAAGATATTACTGACCTAAGGACATTTAGTGTTCAGGTGAAAAACTCATTGAAACAGTCCACTGTTTAATATCTACCAAAGACAATTATAGATTAATACCATAAAAAGTAGGCATGTTGGAACTATAAGAAAGAAGGAGATGTGACCAAAAAAAGGAGGGGGCTATAGAATTTGGAATTGAATGATTTGCGTTTTAATCCTACTGAGTTTATTTTTCCACTCTAGTATGCTGCTTCTCAGGTTAATACAGGCTTTTTAAGGCATCAATTAGACCTCTTTCATTCAGATTAATATTCCTGGATCTTTTGACCTTCAGTGTTATTTTTTCCTAACCCTTTAATCAATACCATTAGTGATCTTTTTTTTAAAGATTTCATTTATTTATTCATGAGACACAGAGGCAGAGACACAGGCAGAGAGAGACGCAGGCTCCCTGCAGGGAGCCCAATGTGGGACTCTATCCCAGGACCCCGGGATCACGCCCTGAGCCAAAGGCAAACGCTCAACCACTGAGCCACCCAGGTGCCCCCCATTCATTAGTGGTCTTAAAGGAAAAGTGAATAGCACACTGACAAAATTTTCATCTGATAGGTTTTTAGGAGGTAGTAGAACACCACTGAGGACAAATAAATAATGTAGACTCTCTGTCAAAGATATATTAAGTTCTAATTTAAAAGGGAAATGCAAGATATTCCCCGAAGATATAATAATCTAAAATACTAGTGATCAGAAGAAGCAAAATAATTTTGGTCATAAAATAAAGACACAAAGGGCAGGAAAATGAAAATATATTTGCCATAACCAATAACTAAGGAAGCTTCAAAACCAGGCAAATGCCAGGAAAAGTTTGATATCATATAACAGTATCCCATGAATCAAGGGCCTGAATAAAGCCAGTAGTAACAGGACAAATGACTTCCAGCCTAAGAACCAAGAACAGGTTAACAATTTGGGGGTAGAAGAAATAGTGAGGACACTTGTAATTGTCAAAGTGATACTACTGCTACTACTAAAGAGAACAACAACAATAATGATAAAAATAATAAAGCAATCTGTCTGATTAGCACTTTACAATTTTGAGAGCACTTTCACATACATGATCCTCAAAACAACATGGTGTGGTAAATAAGAAAAGAATTATAATTCCCTTTTCAGGAAAGAAGATTAGAAGTCAAGGTGGGAAGTGATTTCTACAAGGTTCTTTAATTCATGAAGACAGTCAGTACCAATACAGAATTTCAGAATGTGATGGCTCGTTAAAAGAAACTAATCCAATACCCTCTTTTATATATTGGGGAAACTGAGGCATAGAAAGATAAAGTGGCTTTCTCTAGGAGAATGGAGTTAATTCGTTTCAAAGTAAGCATTTAAACACAAAGGTAAGTGATATTTTCACCAAACTCTGTTGCTTCCAAGATGGTTTTGAAGGGAAAGGATGATTAAACAGGTCCGGGTTGGTTATGAAATTTTGCAGGAAGAGTTCAGGAATGGCTTTAATGTTAGATGAGAAAGAAAGATTTTCACTAAGGTGTTTGCAATGATAGTGACACTTGCAATGGAATAAATGAATGCAGTTTTGAACATCTTTGAATCAGAAAGATATAGATCGAATAGGCAGAGGAGCGAAAATGACACCAGCAATGTGGGCATTGATTTATGAAGAGTCTAGGAGATTAAAAGTGCTAAATATGCATGACTTGGCTAATGACTGAGGAAAGACAAGGAAGTCTATAAATATTTGAAGGATACAAATGCTATAGAGGGAGCAAATATATTTTAAAAGCAAGAGGGAGAAAGCTAACACTGCTAGATTAATAAAACCCAATGAAAAGCAGGGAAAAATACGAGTTGAACATAAGGAAATAGTTAAAAGTGAGATTTATTATTTTTCCTAGATTTCTTTTCCAAGATCAGAGGTGGAATCTGTCATTTGGGATATTTAAAATCTGTTTGGGCTTGAAATGCCTAAGCCAGTGACACAGAAAGTCATGTTCCATGGGTACATGGGGCTAGAGCCTATGCCCTCACAGTGCTTTTCACAGTTCTCAGTTTTGTAATCTTGGAACCACAGAAGATTTTTATAATTTTCAGTCATTATGAAGGCTGAGGCTGTGGAGCTGTGTGTGGGAAGAATAATGGACTCTATGAGTGTTTATAACTTCTCTGTTCAGTGCAGGGCCCTAAAGATGAGTTTGCCAACTCAACCAAATAGGGGGAGATTCAAATTATAAACATTATAAAATTGTTTCCCAAATAAGTGAGAAAATTAAACACAGCAGCTTCATTAAGTAATAGATACGTATGGCTTGTTTTCATTTAGTGTCACCCACATGCCTTCTCTCACATGAGGAATCAAGTAGGACTAGCTCTTACACCAGCAAAGAGCATATAAGAAACACCCTGCAGGGTCAAAGGTTGTGTTACTATCATTGCCCCCTTGCTGGTATTTTACATATATTGCCTAGTTTGTTAGCTCAGGTTCCAAGATCACAGGTTTTTCATGATCATCAATATGAGATGCCTGCTTATCCTAGGTGTTTCTTATCTTATTCTGAACACCTACGCCCATCTGGATCTTTATTCTATGGTCGGCAATTGCTCTGCCCTACCTCTTAGTATTCATGTGATTTGATACTGAAATGCAGCTGATATAATTATTGTGGTTATAAAAATAATAGAACTGTGAATTAGCAATATGCCTAAGTGAGGAGACAAAATAGTTAAGTATTCTGGACTCCCTGCATGTTCTAGGCTTGAATGGCTTCTGTCTGCCTTTCCTAGAGCTACGACTCTGGCTACCTGCTTACTCTCCCTTCCCTGGACAGTATCTATATTGCTTTATATTGTAATATATACTTATGAAGCACCAAACCTGACTTGGAGTGAATGTTCAGTAAATATTGGTTAAATGAATGGATGAATTCTAGACTGTTTGGTTCACTGAAGCTTAACCATCCTCATCTTTGTATCTCCAGATCTTGGGGATCTTGTCCCATATCCCCAGGCAGTAGGGGAATCCTGACTGTACTACCTGGAATATTGACATTCAACTCTCTTTAAATAGCATTATTTCCCAGAAATCCTAGTAGTTAGGCCCTACTTACCATATTGGAATTGTGTAGACTCTGACACTAGCCTTCATAAAACCCTTGCTTATCTCATTACTTTAAACCATGTAATTTGTTATGTGGCCACCTCCAAGGTTCCCTGTGGGTTAATACTCCAGAGATGACCCCTTCAAACTTCTTCCTCCTCCCCAAATACTTCAGGAATGCCACCCTCATCTCCCAACAGAACCCATGTCACTTATGAAAATTAAACACTTTTTCTTTTTGAATCTTTCTTTTTTCCTTTTCTTCTTCTGGAAACTCATTTGTTCTTTTCAAAACAAAAGGATTACTGAGATTCTCAGTCAGAATTCTGGTTACCATCACATCTCAAACAATTCATTAACAATGTGGTATGGAAAACCACTGAAGATCATTACAGCTGTATTTGGAAGCCAATGTGCCACGATAATGAAAAACAATTCTGCAGTTCCCCATGCTCTGTTAGTTGTGTTTGTCATAAATGAGTTGTGGAGATTTGGAGTGAATGATCCATATCATATTGAACTGTCCTTTTTTATCGCTGACAATTGAAGGTGACTGAGAAGCATGGCCAGTGTCAGACTGTATCTAATTGGAAACCTTCTCTCATTAATGCCCGATGTTGACTTGTATTACTTGATGAAATTAGGACCACAGTAGAATAGATTTTATTATACAGAATGAACTGGTTGAGCTCTCTTCCATTTCAGTGTTTTTTTAACCTCACACCGCCTCTAATTCTGTGGCAGAAGGGGCCCAGTAGAGCAGGAATTTTGAATAAGGCAAGTCTGAGCACAAACAAAGCAAAAATGGTCATGTAGTAAAGGAAATTGAAACCATATGGACTTTTATGCCACATATGTTTGAGTAGTTCTCAGGGACTGCTGAGGAACCACAGGACCAATGGGACTTCTGGGAAGTCACCTTGCCCCAGGACTTGAGGTGGAAGTGCCCCTCACCCACCCCAGGCAGGTAAGAACTTACCTTGCATGTAAAGGATATAGTATGGAGAATGCCTATATCCTCCCTCCATCCTTCTCAGTCCTTGGCTGCCCTGATAAAATAAAATGCACTTTTGGAAGTTCCCTTTGAAGGTCTGGGTCTTTAGCTGAAGTATTATTTCCAAGAAAAAAATATTTTGATCAAGGAATGGGAATTCTACTCTAGCTATGTTCCCTCTTCCCTGACCCTGAGATCAGAGGAATCAGGGAGAGATAAAAAATCAGAGTAGACTACTCCAGATCCATGGGAGGAAAAACTTCAGACAAGAAAACAAAGAGACAAGAAAACAAACTTGCTTTGAATAATGAAAACATAGCCAATGTTCACAGTATGGTTTTTTATTAAGTGTATGTTAGTGTCATAGAGGTTAAAGGGCTGCAGTCTGATTTTTGGAGACCCGCAGATGAACCAGTTGAATTTTTTTTTCATAGCTCTGTCAGCTTACAGTAAACTAAGACTGACAAAGTCACTCACTTTCTGAACAATTAATTGATCGTTTTGCAAATGTAAAAATGTTTTCAAAAGCTTAACAACTAGGAATTTCAAGAATTTTCATCTGGAAACATCACAAATCATCACTTACATATTTATTTATTGTCTCTAAAACCCCTGATCTTAGAAACATGGCTTTTTAGAATATACATTGTATTGACTCAGAGATATACACAGTTATTTTCAGTTTCAGAAGATAAAGTAATGGCTGATTTAAGCTATTTTGATGCCTAATTAATACTCAGAGCTTTTTCGGTCTTTGATTCTTCTAACCTCGAGACACTATGATCTAGTAGAATTGAAGAGAGAGAGGGGGCTTGGTCTTAACAAAACTGTGACACCAGTAAAGTTATTCCTCTGAACCCTTCTACCCAATGTCTTTCCATCCCTTTCCACCCAATGTGAGTCAGCAGCACCCCCCGCCACTGTCCCACCACTATGGCAGTGTATAAGAACCACCTTTCCTATCTTAAGTCCTTTTAATATTTCCTATGTCCACTCTCAAACCATATTCATATGTTTCTTGGTAAAAGTTAAACTTCTTAACAAACTCACTTCAGAATATCAATGGCACTATCATATGTAATACATTGCCCACCCTAGAAACACTTGGAAGTAAACAGAGCTGCTAATTCATTGTGCAATGTCTTTTCTTACCTCTATGGAATTTCTTCCTCAAGCAGCAATCCGAACTCAGTGTCATAACACTGATTATATCGCATTGATCATCTCCTGGGTTTCAGCAAATTTCAGATTGTTGGAACTCCAGCTGTATTTCATCATTTTTCAGGCAAGGAAATGGAACCCTAGAGAGTTAAACTGATACCCAGGTCACTTAAAGAGTCCATGAATGACCTGGCCCCAGTGCTCAAATCTTGATTTCTTATCTAGTGCTCTTGCCACCATAGCGCACTACTGACTTCACTATCTACTACTTCAGACCCCAGTGCTTCACTCTGTGCTACCAAGAAACTTCTCTTGGACAAAAGAGAGTTCTTTGGCTAAGTAAAAGGTGATAGAAAGGGACACTGCCATGCTAGCACAAAATCTTCACTGCTATATCTTAAATCCCAAATGTCTAACTGATAAGTGATATATGCCCTAAAGAAAACTCAATGCAGGAATAACTTGTGGAATATTCAATACCATGAAAATATACTTAAATATTGTGCTCATGCTAACACATTTTTACATTGCTAGTAGAATCCTGCCATAGATATCTTTATAGAAAAGAGAATCAAACAGGGCCATGAAGACATTACAGAGTAAGCAAAGTAAGCAGGATTCCATCTCAGAATCAAAAATTTATTAATATCAGAACTTCCTATAAACTAGATGTGATTGAGGGCCTCAGGAGAATGCCCTTTTAAATGGTCTACTCACACAGTGCTTAGTTGATACCAAACATCTGGCCAGAGAGAAAACCATTCAGTCAATCAACCAGATGTTTAGTCTACCCTCTGCCAAACATCTGGGCGATTGATGGGATCATTTCCTTTTCATTAGGGAGCTTGGCCACAGTGACCCAGAGGTGCAATCACAGTATGAGAACACAGCATGAGGATAATGGATATCTTGACCCACCAGGATCCCCAGAGTGGAACATTTTTCAAGTCTGTGTGGATCAATTCAACATCACTTTAGTTTGAGATTTGTTGGCTGTTTGTTGTTCTGAAACACTTTGATACCAGCACATTTTTAAATCCCTACTTCATAAAAAGCAGAGGCCCTGAGTTGAAAAAGAACACCTATTGACATTCAAGGATAGGAGGCCATTGGCTGAAAGCTATATTGGTTTCCTCCCAAATTGTCATTAAGTGACCTTCCTCTGCTGTTTCAGCTGCTGTTGGGGAAAAGGTACAGACATTTTGTTGGCACTGGCCTGGAGAATCATAATGAGTATAGAACTTGGCTCCATTATAAAACATAATCCATCTGACAAAGGGAAATCATTTAATGGGCACTCTCTTAATTATAACAATTTGGAAGAGAGAGAACTTGAGGACAACAGCAGAAAGCATAACAAGGCCACTTAATTACAATTTTGTCTTTGGACTTCCTTCTGGTAGACCAGTATCCTCAAGGGTTGGAGAGGAAAATCAACATTTACCAATATTTTCTTCATTGATTCTGATCAAAGGCAAGAAGGAAAAAAGGAATAAGTGAATAGGGACAAGTGAATAAAGGAAATACAAGACTTAATTCTCTTATATATTGAGAAATAAAAGGATAGCTATGACTATTGTAAATAATTATATTATTCTCTCAAATTTTCTTGTCAGGGCAGAAGGATTTCCCGGGGAAGATCATAGGCAGTCAGCCATGGGTCACATCTCATTCAGGAATGTTACAGGGTCTGATCCATATCTCTTCAGAAAGTTAGATCTACAATTTTGCTGACAGCTTCATAGGGAGACTGTCTCTCCAAAGAGTAGAGTACTATCTTAGTTTACCTTCCTTGCTTACAATAATAATGGTAATGCTTTACAGGTGTTCAAAACTCTTGTTTTCAAAGTGCTTTCATACAGATGAAAGATCTTTTGATCTTTGCAGTTTAACGTGAAAAATTCAATTTAACAGAAACAGAAGGAAAAATATACTCAAATATGTACTCTATGCTTATTACTTTCCAGACACTTTCCTAAGCGCTTTCACATGGTGCTGTATTCAGCTTATGCAAGCCAGGGCATATGTGTTTTTACTTCCTTTTTAGCCAAAGAGAAGACTAGGCTCAGAGAGGCCAAATAATTTGCCCAAAATCACTCAGCCAGTGAAGGCCTAGATTGGAATTTTAAGTCAAGTCTCTTCTCAAAGCCTATGCTTTATTACACTATGTTGTGACCATAGTTAATACTTTAAATTTGTCAAGACAAAAAAATGCAAAAACCTTCACAACAGTATTCATAAGCCAAAATCTACTTTAATTTAATTTAATTTATTTAGTGACACACACACATATATATATGATTAGAGCATATTTGACATTAGACAATGGAGAGTTAGCCAATCCTTGAAAATCTGTAGAACAATCACCATGTACTTAGTAATGTATATTGTGTTAAGAACAAAAAAAGAGATGGATGATTCCTGTCTTTAAGAAACATAGGATTTGGCTAAAGAGGCTGCTTAATATCCTGTATACAGTGGTATTTAATACTTGAATTTTTCAAATTGACATATACACAGAGTAAAATGGACTAGGAATATAAATTTCAACTAGTTTGTCAAGGTAATAATTACTCCATGAATAGCAATAAAATCAAAAAGTATAGAAGTGAGACCTAAGGAAAAAGAAAGTAAATTTTTAAAGTTCTGTCCCATCTGGGAATGTCTCTAGGATAAAATTGGAGGAGGTCAGTTCTAGGTCACATTCCAGTGCCTATAGGTAATCAATTCATAGCAACTCTGTGAGGGTGATGTAATTACCTTTATTTTACAGATGAGGAAACTGAGGTAATGTTAGAATTCAAACATAGGTCTATCTATCTCATTTCAAATATTGGACTCCTCATAATCTCAAAAAGGCATAGAATTTTAAAAGATTTTTTTTAAAAAGGAAGTATGGTTTGAGTGAAGGTTTCAGAAAATCTGGGAAGCCTGAGTGAGGCACGTTTGTTACACAGAAGAGTAAGCTGGATTAAAATAAGGGCTTATACTTTGGGAAAATAATGTGGGCTAGTTAGGCCATAGTCAAAATGTGGAGGGCCTGAAAGAAAAACAAGAGTTTGCTATAGGAAATAGGAAAGCATTGTCAATTCTTGAGCAGAATCTTACTTTATTAAATTGGCAATAGACAACAGAATGCATTGGAGTGAATACAGAAATGAAAGAAACCAGTTTTTGTTTGAAGGCTATTGTAATACTAAATTCTTCTTAATAATGAGGGCAGTCCATTCAGAACAGAGCTGTGCCCACATGTAATGCACAACTCAGTCCAGAAGCCTCACTAGCCAGATCTGAGGAGGGAGGTTGGGGGGAACCTCACTGCTGAGAGGAGTTGATTAGTATCTTTTAAGTCAGGTTTACTGAGGCATAGCTTATATATACTAAAGTTCATTCTTTTAGATGTAGATTATTAGTTTAAATTTACTCAATTACATGAATGGGAACAGCTTTGTTTCTTTGTTATAATTTTTTTAAATCTAAATTCTAAGTGAGGATTTGAGTCTCCATGTCCAGGAAGATGTTTTCTGAGCACCAATTAGCATGTACTATGAACCCAGGGCAAAAATCACTGAAGCGAAATCTCCCCTTGACGTTTTTATTTTCATTTTTCTATTCTTTTCAGAACTACCTGGACAGCCCATTACAGCTGGCTTTCAGAGACCATCCCTCAGCCCTCAAATGTTCTATGATCATTTATTTGTGTAGTATATGTATCCCTCACTACAGTGTAAGCTCCACAAGAACAGTAAAGATATTTTGCTCATAGTTGTATCCCAGAATCTATGTGCCTGGAACATATGAAGCACTTAATCACTTTTTGTTGGATAAACATGAATGAATGAACCTGACCACATTTGACTTTTCACCCCTGTGTTTTCTTACTACTAAACTGCAACATCATGAGTTGGAAGATCTGTGCTGTCATCATGACAAAGAAAACAATGAAAAAAAGGCGAGTGAGACTGGAAGAGTTGACAAAAGAGAAGAAAGAAAATCACAGTATTTCTCACAAGTCTTTCAAGGGTCACAAAGGGAGGCCTCAGATAAATACTGAGTGAAGTGGGGCTGGGTTATAGCAGGGTCACTGAACTCGGCCTCATCAAAAGGCTCTCATATCCAGATTAGCAGTATTCTCTGTTACTGGAGCAAAGCAGCAGGATCAGCTGAGGAAGGAGGGTTTAACAAAGTTGTTTTCTTCTTCTAGTGCTTTCTTTCTCTGGTCACTGATCTTTCTTCAGCATCTAAGGCATGGTCTGCTTCTGAATGGCAGGCATAATCTGCTGATCACTAAACTGAGAAGAGAGGTGAGAAGCAGGTAGATGTGTTTGTTCTTGACCCCAGCAGGCACCTCTTTATTTGAGATGAATTCATTGCTCCAAGAACATAGGCAGGGCTTCATTCAAGTAACAAAGAGAAAATAGTTCTTTGGGATGACCAGGAGAGAAGTCTGTACTAAGAATACAAAAGAGAAGTGCTTTAGCATAAGACCCATTAGTGTACCTTCAGCTTCACACGGATAGTTGATACTCCTATTCAACATTGTATTATAAGTCCTAGCTAGAGCAATTAGATAAGAAAAAAATTCACCCAAATCAGAAAGGAAGAGATAAAATTGTCTCTATTTGAAGATGATATGGTCTTATATATAGAAAACCCTGAAGACTCCACTGAAAAACCTGTAAGATCTAATAAATGAATTCAGTAAAATTTCAAGATATAAAATCAACATACAAAAATCAGTTGTGTTTCTATACACTAACAATGAACTGTGTGAAAAAGAAATAAAACACTCCCATGTACAATAGCATCAAAACAATGAAATAGGAATAAATCTAATCAAAGAGGTGAAAGATATTAAATATTTAAGTCATTGATGAAAGAAACTGAGAAAGACATAAATAAATGGAAATATATCCTGTGTTCATGAATTAGAAGAATTATTATTGTTAAAACAGCCAAACTATCCAAAGTAATCTACAGGTTCAGTGCAATCCCTAACAAAATTCCAATGGAATTTTTCACAGAAATAGAAAAAAACAAACCTAAAATTTGAATGGAAACATGAAAGACCCCAAATAGATAAAATAATCTTGAGAAAGAACAAAGCTGGAGGCACCACACTTTCTGATTTCAAACTTTATTATAAAGCTGTAATAATCAAAACAGCAGGGTACTGGCATGGATCAATGGTAGAATCAAGAGCCCAGAAAAAAAAAAAGAATCTATACATAGACAGTTAACTAATATTGAACAAGAGAGCCAATAATGAGTATTCCCTATTCTAAGTAGGGAAAGGATAGTCTCTTCAATAAATGGGGTTGGGAAAGCTAGATAATCAATAATTGCATGCTAAAGAATAAAATTGGACCCCTATCTTACACCACTGGAAAACATTAATCCAAAATGGTTTAAAGACTTAAATGTAAAATCTGAAACTGGAGGCGGCAGCTCTGCAGAGGGGGCTGCCCAAGAGTGCAATTCCAGCGGTGCAGGCCCTGGAGCCCAGGGTGCCAGGGACACAACCCAAGATCCAGCGCTACCCATGAATAGGCGGAGGTGGGGTGGGCCCAGGACAGCGAGGACACTCCTGCAGCCAGGTGCCCCGAGCTAGGCAGACCAGCGCCCCCCATCCCCAGAGCATCCAGGCCCCTGCGGACTGGGAGCTGCGGTAGTTACAACGGGAGTTGAATTCAGAGTTGGAGAGCTGGCCACCACTACTGTTGTTGTCCCTCCTGGTATCACCTTGTGCCTGGGACTGGGCGGGGCTGCCAGGGGAGCAGGGACCTGAAAGGATAAACAGCTCCCACTGAGCCCGGCAACCAGCAGGGGGCGGGGCATCTCCCCAGGTGCACACACCTGAGAATCACCATACTAGGCCCCTCCCACAGAAGACCAGCGGGAAGGACAGGGGAAGAGCAAGTTACTGACCAAGCAGCTTTCCCTGGAAAGTTCCAGGGGAAGTGTAGGGACTTACAGTATATAGAATCAGAGGATAACCCTCCTTGTTTTTTGTTTTGTTTGTTTCCCCCCCTTTTTTCTCTCTCTCTTTTTCTCCTTTTTCCAGTACAACTTGTTTTTAGCCACTCTGCACTGAACAAAATGACTAGAAGGAAAAACTCACCACAAAAGAATCAGACAGTACTGTCTCCCAAAGAGTTACAGAATTTGGATTACAATTCAATGTCAGAAAGCCAATTCAGAAGCACAATTATAAATCTACTGGTGGCTCTGGAAAAAAAGCATAAAAGATTTAAGAGACTTCATGACTGCAGAATTTAGATCTAATCAGGCCAAAATAAAAAATCAGTTAAATGAGATGCAATCCAAACTGGAGGTCCTAATGACAAAGGTTAATGAGGTAGAAGTAAGAGTGAGTGACATAGAAGACAAGTTGATGGCAAGGAAGGAAGCTGAGGAAAAAAGAGAAAAACATATTAAAAGATCATGAGGATATGTTAAGGGAAATAAATAACAGCCTCAGAAGGAAAAATCTACATTTAATTGGGGTTCCCGGGGGCACCAAAAGGGACGGAGGACCAGAAAGTGTATTTGAACAAATCATAGCTGAGAACTTCCCTAATTGGGAAGGGAAACAGGCATTCAGATCCCCCTAAAATCAATAAAAACTGTTCAACACCCCGACATTTCATAGTGAACTTGCAAATTCCAAAGATAAAGAGAAGATCCTTAAAGTAGCAAGAGACAAGAGATCCCTAACATTTATGGGGATAACTATTAGGTTAACAGCAGACCTCTCCACAGAGACCTGGCAGGCCAGAAAGGGCTGGCAGGATATATTCAGGGTCCTAAATGAGCAGAACATGCAACCAAGAATACTTTATCCAGCAAGGCTCTCATTCAGAATAGAAGGAGAGATAAAGAGCTTCCAAGATAGGCAGAAACTGAAAGAATATGTGACCACCAAACCAGCTCTGCAAGAAATATTAAGGGGGACTCTGTAAAATAAAGAGGAAGTCCAAGGAAATAATCCACAAAAACAGGGACTGAATACGTATCATGATGACACTAAATTCATATCTTTCAATAGTAACTCTGAATGTGAATGGGCTTAATGATCCCATCAAAAGGTGCAGGGTTTTAGACTGGATAAAAAAGCAAGACCCATCTATTTGCTGTCTAAAAGAGACTCATTTTAGATGTAAGGACACCTACAGCCTGAAAATAAAAGGTTGGAGAACAATTTAGCATTCAAATGGTCCTCAAAAGAAAGCAGGGGTAGCCATCCTCATATCAGATAAATTAAAGTTTACCCCAAAGACCATAGTAAGACATGAAGAGGGACACTATATCAACTTAAAGGATCTATCCAACAAGAGGACCTAACAATCATGAATATTTATGCTCCGAATGCGGGAGCTGCCAAGTATATCAATCAATTAATAACCAAAGTAAAGACATACTTATCTAATACACTTATACTTGGAGACTTGATTATGGCACCTACTACAATTGATAGATATTCTAAACACAATATCTCCAAAGAAACAAGAGCATTGAATGATACACTGGACCAGATGGATTTCACACATATTTACAGAACTTCACATCAAAATGCAACTGAATACACATTCTTCTCAAGTGCACATGGAACTTTCTCCAGAATAGACCACATACTGGGTCACAAATCAGGTCTTAACCAATACCAAAAGATGGGATCGTACCCTGAATATTTTCAGACCATAATGCTTTGAAACTAGAACTAAATCACAAGAAGAAGTTTGGAAAGATTTCAAACAAGTGGAGGTTAAGGACCATCATGCTAAAAGATGAAAGGGTCAACCAGGAATTACAGAAGAATTATAAGGATTCATGGAAACTAATGAGAATGAAGATACAACCGTTCAAAATCTTTGGGATACAGCAAAAGCAGTCCTGAGGGGGAAATACATCACAAGTATCCATCCAAAAACTGGAAAGAACTCAAATACAAAAGCTAACCTTGCAGCTAAAGGAGCTGGAGAAAAAAACAGCAAATGAAACCTTCACCCAGCAGAAGACAGTTAATAAAGATTCAAGCAGAACTCAATGAAATCAAGACCAGAAGAACTGTGGAACAGATCAACAAAACCAGGAGTTGGTTCTTTGAAAGAATTAATAAGATAGATAAACCATTGGGATCCCTGGGTGGCCCAGCAGTTTAGCACCTGCCTTTGGCCCAGAGCACGATCCTGGAGACCCGGGATCAAGTCCCACATCGGGCTCCCGGTGCATGGAGCCTGCTTCTCCCTCTGCCTATGTCTCTGCCTCTCTCTCTCTCTCTGTCTTTCTCTCTCTCTCTCTCTCTCTGTGACTATCATAAATAAATAAAAATTTTAAAAAAATAAATAAACCATTAGCCAGCCTTATTAAAAAGAAGAGAGAAAAGACTCAAATTAATAAAATCATGAATGAGAAAGGAGAGATCACCACCAATACCAAGGAAATAAAACGATTTTAAAAACTTATTATGAGCAGCTATATGCCAATAAATTAGGCAATCTAGAAGAAATGGATGCATTTCTGGAAAACCACAAACTACCAAAACTGGAACAGGAAGAAATAGAAAACCTGAACGGGCCAATAACCAGGGAGGAAATTGAAGCAGTCATCAAAAACCTCCCAAGACACAAAAGTCCAGGGACAGATGGCTTCCCAGGGGAATTCTATAAAACGTTTAAAGAAGAAACCATACCTATTCTACTAAAGCTATTCGGAAAGATAGAAAGAGATGGAGTATTTCCAAACTCATTCTGAGGCCATCATAACTTTAATTCCAAAACCAGACAAAGACCCCACCAAAAAGGAGAAATATAGACCAATATCCCTGATGAACACAGATGCAAAAATTCTCAACAAGATACTAGCCAATAGGATCCAATAGTACATTAAGAAGATTATTCACCATGACCAAGTGGAATTTATCCCTGGGATGCAAGGCTGGTTCAATACTCATAAAGCAATCAATGTGATAGATCAGATCACCAAGAGAAAAAACAAGAACCATATGATCCTCTCAATAGATGCAGAGAAAGCATTTGACAAAATACAGCATCCATTCCTGATCAAAACTCTTCAGAGTGTAGGGATAGAGGGAACATTCCTCAGCATCTTAAAAGCCATCTACAAAAAGCCCACAGCAAATATCATTCTCAATGGGGAAACACTGGGAGCCTTTCCCCTAAGATCAGGAACACAACAGGAATGCCCACTCTCACCACTGCTATTCAACATAGTGCTAGAAGTCCTAGCCTCAGCAATCAGGTAACAAAAAGATATAAAAGGCATTCAAATTGGCAAAGAAGAAGTCAAACTCTCCTTCTTTGCGGATGGCATGATACTGTACATAGAAAACTTGAGAGACTCCACCCCAAGATTGCTAGAACTCATACAGCAATTTGGCAGTGGGGCAGGATACAAAATCAGTGCCCAGAAATCAGTGGCATTTCTATACACTAGCTATGGGACTGGAGAAAGAGAAATTAAGGAGTCAATTCCATTTACAATTGCACCCAAAAGCATAAGATACTTAGGAATAAACCTAACCAAAGATGTAAAGGATCTATACCCTAAAAACTACAGAACACTTCTGAAAGAAATTGAGGAAGACACAAAGAGAGGGAAAAATATTCCATGCTCATGGATTGGAAGAATTAATATTGTGAAAATGTCAATGTTACCCAGGGAAATTTACACATTTAATGCCATCCCTATCAAAATACCATGGACTTTCTTCAAAGAGTTGGAACAAATCATCTTTAGATTTGTGTGGAATCAAAGAAGACCCCGAATAGCCAGGGGAATATTAAAAAAGAAAACCAGAGCTGGGGGCATCACAATGCCAGATTTCAGGTTGTACTACAAAGCTGTGATCATCAAGACAGTGTGGTACTGGCACAAAAACAGACACGTAGATCAATGGAACATAACAGAGAATCCAGAAGTGGACCCTCAACTTTATGGTCAATTAATATTCGACAAAGCAGGAAAGACTATCCACTGGTAAAAAGACAGTCTCTTCAATAAATGGTGCTGGGAAAATTGGACAGCAACACGCAGAAGAATGAAACTAGACCATTCTCTTATACCATACACAAAGATAAACTCAAAACACATGAAAGATCTCAATGTGAGACAAGATTCCATCAAAATCCTAGAGGAGAACACAGGCAACACCCTTTTGAACTTGGCCACAGCAACTTCTTACAACATACATCCATGAAGGCAAGAGAAACAAAAGCAAAAATGAATTATTGGGATTTCATCAAGATAAAAAGCTTCTGCACAGCAAAAGAAACAGTCAACAAAACTAAAAGACAACGTACAGAATGGGAAAATATATTTGCAAATGACATATCAGATAAAGGGCTGGTATCCAAGATCTATAAAGAACTTATTAAATTCAACAGCAAAGAAACAATCCAATCATGAAATGGGCAAAAGACATGAAGAGAAATCTCACAGAGGAAGACATAGACATGGCCAACATGCACATGAGAAAATGCTCTGCATCACTTGCCATCAGGGAAATACAAATCAAAACCACAATGAGATACCACCTCACACCAGTGAGAATGGGGCAAATTAACAAGGCAGGAAACCACAAATGTTGGAGAGGATGCAGAGAAAAGGGAACCCTCTTGCACTGTTGGTGGGAATGTGAAATGGTGCAGCCACTCTGGAAAACTGTGTGGAGGTTCCTCAAAGAGTTAAAAATAGACCTGCCCTACGACCTAGCAATTGCACCGCTGGGGATTTACCCCAAAGATACAGATGCAATGAAACGCCGGAAACCTGCACCCCGATGTTTCTAGCAGCAATGTCCACAATAGCCAACTGTGGAAGAAGCCTCGGTGTCCATCGAAAGATGAATGGATAAAGAAGATGTGGTTTAAAAAAAAAAAAAAAAAAGAAGATGTGGTTTATGTATACAATGGAATATTACTCAGCCATTAGAAACGACAAATACCCACCATTTGCTTCAACGTGGATGGAACTGGAGGGTATTATGCTGAGTGAGGTAAGTCAATCGGAGAAGGACAAACAGTATCTGGTCTTTCATTTGGGGAATATGAAAATTAGTGAAAGGGAATAAAGGGAAATGAGAGAAGATGAGTGAAAATATCAGTGAGGGTGACAAAACATGAGAGACACCTAACTCTGGGAAAGGAACAAGGGGTAGCAGAAAAGGAGGTGGGCAGGGGGTTGAGGTGATGGGCACTGTGGGGGACACTTGGTGGGATGAGCACTGGGTGTTATGCTAAATGTTGGCAAATTAAACCCCAATAAAAATTTTTTTAAGTAAAATAAAATAAAATCTGAAACTGTAAAACTCCTAGAAAAAATATAGGGGAAAACTCTTTGACACTGATCTTAACAATAATTTTTTGGATATGATATACAAGTCATAAGCAACAAAAGCAAAACAATTGGAATACACCAAACTAAGAAGCTTCTGCAGAACAAAAGAAAAGATCAACAAAACAAAAAGGCAATCAATTGAATGAGGCAAAATATTTGCAAGCCACATATCTGATAAGAATTTAATATTCAAAATATATAAAGAACTCATACAATTAAACAGCAAAAAAAAAAAAAAATCAAACACTGGTTTAAAAATGGGCAAAGGGCCTAAATAGATGTTTTCCCAAAGAAGGCAAACAAATACCAAAGAACATGGAAAGGTGTTCAATGCATCAAACATCAGGGAAATTCAAATCAAAACCACAATGAGATACTGCCTCACACCAGTTAAAATGGCTATTTCCAAAACAGACAAGAAATAACAAACGTTGACGAGGATGGGGAGAAAAGGGAACCCTTTTGCACTGTTGATAGGATCGTAATTTGGTACAGCCGCTATGGAAAGCAGTACAGAGGGTCCTCAAAAAACTAAAAATAGAACTAGCTTATGATCTAGCAGTTCCAGTTGTGGATATACGATCAAAGGAAATGAAGTTACTATCTCTAAGTGATACCTGCACTCCATAATTCTTTGCAGCATTATATACAATAGCCAAGATATGGAAAACAGTCTAATTTTCCATTGATAAATGAAGAGAGAAATGTGAGATATATTTATAATTCAGCTATAAGAAAGAAGAAAATCCTGCCATTTGCAGCAACTTGGATGAACCTTGAGGGCATTTGTGCTAAATTAAGTCAGTCAGACAAAAAAGACAAACAGTGTTTGTTATCACTTCCATGTGTAATCTAAAACATTCGAGCTCATAGAAACAGAGAGTGGATTTGTGCTTGGCAGGGGCTGAGGAATGCAATGCAGAGATAAAGGTCAAAAGGCAAAAACTTTCAGTTTTAAGATGAGTAAGTTCTGGGGATCTGCTATACACCATGGCAACTATAGTTAATAATACTGCATTAAATATGTGAAATTTGCTAGAAAGAGTAGATCTTAAATGTTTTCACTGCAAGAAACAAAAACAAAAGCATGGTAACTACATGAGATGATAGATGTGTTAGCTAACCTTATTTTGGTAACCATTTCACACCTCTTTATGTATATCATATCATCACATTGGGCCTCTTAGATTTAAATATTATTTGTCAATTATATCTCAGTAAATCTGGGAAAAAGAAAATATGTGGTTGGTGAAAATTGTGGTGGGCACCTGGGTGGCTCAGTGGTTGAGCATCTCCTTTTGGCTCAAGTCACGATCCAGAGGTCCTGGGATCAAGTCTCGCATCGGGCTCCCTACATGGAGCGTGCTTCTCCCTCTGCCTGTGTCTCTGCCTCTCTCTCTATGTCCCTCATGAATAAATAAATAAAATCTTTAAAAAAGAAAAGAAAATTATGGCAATTTTCCTTTCTGGAGATTGTGTCTCAGACATTTCCGTGTCTCCAGTGATCGTTGTGAAGCCCCAGGGAGAGGAATGGAGAATTAGAGCTGAGTGTGGTCGATCACAAGCATTCACTGACACTGACAGGTGGTACAACCTTGGACAACCCCTTTCACATAAACAAATCTCAGCTTCAAAATTACAAAATGAGACAAATATGCCATGTCTCACAGAGTTGCTGTCAGAATTAAGCAAAATCACATAGGAGAAATGTCCTGGCACAAGTAGGCATTCAACACATGTTTGCTAAAATGTTGAAATGCTCCTCAGTGCTGCTTCAAATCCTACCTGCATTAGGTGGAGCCACTGCTTCCCTCCTGTGAGTTACACCCTCCCAGTACTGAAGTGTTTCCTGTCTCAAGGGAACAGGGGGGATAAGGGCACAGGTCTGAGAGGCTGATAAGATAATAAATAGAAATGAACGTGAGCAGGAGGTGGGAAGGGAAAAGGGTGTCAAAATCTGCACCTGCGCATTGTCTGTCTGGGAAGGCCTACTCCCAGAGGACAGAGATAAAGGCCTCTTTTCTTCCTTCCCTGTATTGCTACTCTGCACCAGGGTCATACAATACATGATGCTACATCTCCGACTCCTCTCCCTGGGAATGTGAGGACACCTTCCTCTGACATGTTTGGCTTCACTTGAGACAAAACAGTCCTAGCTCCTCTGTCTCACACTGGGCAGGGTGGGTTGGGAGCAGCTGTGGGCAGAGAAAGGGAGGTGAGCTGTTGGTGAGCTGTTGGTAGCCTTCCCACTGCCAGCATCTCTGGGTCCCTGTGGAAAGGAAGGTTTGCACTCAATGGAAGAACAGCCATGGGCCAGGGCAGGAGCATGGAAACCTGAGGACTTCCCATGGACTTCCCTACCCGATGGCAGAATCATTTGAGGAAAGGAGGAAGAGGTTGGCCTACAGAAACACCAAGGCTATGACAAAGTTGCTTAGCCAGCAAAAGACTCTTTCTAAATGTGTTAGAATTTCCCAAGATTACTTACAGGGCTTTAAGAAATCAAGGAGAGGGAGGGATTAAGAAGCGAACTGTGTTTACTGGATACCCAGTGTGGACCAAGCTGGTTAGTCCCAGCTTGACATGCAGTCCCCATTTAGTCCTTTTAACTCCTCTGTGAGGTAAGGAAATGTGTTAGTCAAATTTTATTTGGAACTCACGGGGTTTAAGAAACTTGCCCAACTCCTGGTGCATGGTGCCTGCTTCTCCCTCTGCCTGTGACTCTGCCTCTCTCTCTCTCTCTCTCTCTCTGTGACTATCATAAATTAAAAAAAGAAAAAAGAAAAGAAACTTGCCCAAAATTACATAATAACTGTACTTTTTTCACCTCAGCCCATCATTCAAAAAATTCAGGTTGCCAAATATCCTTCCTATTGCAGTGAGTCATGTGCTACTCAGAGCAGGCCATGTTGCCTTCTGATGCAGGCCTTTTGGCTGGACTGTTTGCGTGCCACTGCTTGATAGTCAAGTGCATCAAAATGGCATCATGAATGGATATACATGGGCAAGTGCTGGGGTCTGCCCCCACTCACAATGGTGGAGTAATCACTAAGAACAAGAAATGCAGAAGAGCTTCTTCCTGAGCATGGGGCAAATTGGCATTGTGAAAAAGACAATGATAAAGACACCATCAAAATCTTATGAATCTTTCCTTCTTGGGAAAATCTACAAAGCATAAACAGTGGGCAGCTAACCCTGTTAACTGTAACAGAAGACAAGGTCATGCTTATAATACCCTAAGCTCACAGACCCTGAGAGAAATTCCCTTGCCTGCACAAAATGTCACTAGTATAGTCTATGAAAAAGACCAAATATTTCTGATGGGGGAGAATTCAGTCAGAAGGAGAGTAACAACCTGCTCTCTCCTCCCCCTGTCCCCAGCTCCACAGCCTTCCACCAGGTACCCCCTCAGGCTCTTCCCCCTGGGAGCATGCTCCATGGAACATGGCATTCAACTACCACAGATTTCAGTGCTGCCAGGCACTACTCTTTGTAGTGGCAAGAATACAGGCCTTGGAGTGGCAGAGCTTCAGTTCAGTCATGGCACCCACCTTCACAAAGAAGGAGAGCAAAAACAAGTCATTTATCCCTCTGAATTTCAGTTTCCTCACCTGAAAGAAGAGGAGGTTTCTAAGATAATTAAATGGGATAACACCAGAAAGGCATGCAACACACCTGCTCAGTGAATGGTCTCAGCTATTACACAGGGCTCCATGATCCACATTAGCTCTGAAGAAGCAGGTCCAGAATTACGCTTGCAGGTAGGTTCCCACCAGATGACTATGGCAATGGGCATGGAGAGAAGAAACAAAGAAATGTTTCCAGAAATTGAAGTAGACACATCATGCACAGCTCCACAACAGCCTGGATGCCAGTGTGATGTACAGACTTTGGCCAGTTCCACCATGCAACATGCTATGAGCTACCAATCTATGGTCTCGCTGTCAAGTGAGACCTGCCTTTTATCCAAATATCTAGGTTTGTCTAGGGCACCAACCCAAGAAAGATCCCTCAGGAACTTCCAGCTCCTTAAGACTACACTAAGTCTGCCTTGTGGATGGAGTGAAGGAGGTAGAAAGAAGCAGTTAAGATAGTTACTAAGCCCCAGATACATTAAGGTAAGAAACAGAGCTCTACTGGAATTCATAAAATGGGTTCAATTATCAGCCCTCCCACTTACAGGCTGGCTTAAGTCTCTTGAGCCTCAATATTCCTATGTATAAAATGGAATGACTACAGTTCCTTCTACTTCTAAAATTTAGTGAGTCTTGGGAGAAAAAGAATGATAAAATATAAAAAAATAAGTGAATAAGCCAGTTTATAAGTAGTTTTCTTTATGTGTCCCACAGGATTACCTGCCCTGTATCACAGTATATCAAAATAAAGACATTGCCTTGGTCCTCAGTTTATAATTCCAACCTTGTGTTAAGGACTGATAGAATAGTCTACTACAATACACAATGACAGAATGAAGTCTGGACTAGGAATCAGAACACCTGACTCAGAAACCTGGATCCTTTTCCCCCAGCTATGTATATTTTGGCAAGTCACCTGAGCATTACTATCCCCTTTTGACTACTCCTCAGAGTTTTATAAAATGCAAACATGCACATATTTTGTAATCTGTAAAATCCTATACAAATGCAAGATTTCACTATCATCATTATCATTCTTCTGTTGTGGCTTACTTACCAAATCATACTACAATGTTTCTACCAAGCCTGAATTATAAAATGTCCCATACCATTCTACTTTAATTGAGCATAACATTGCAGTCAAAGATCAATCTACCTCAATCTCGGACAATTTTCTTAGTTTCAGAGCTGTGAGTCTAAAATGTGACTGGTAGATGAATTATAGTTACAGGAGAAAGTGGAATCCACTACCCAGGGACTGCAAGTCTATTGAGTAGCAGAGGAATCAACAGAATTCCCAGTTAGTTTGGGCCATGTTTAGAGGTGCTATGCAGCTCAGATATCCCAGAAGTATCTAGTCCCAGTAAGATTTAGACAAAGAGATCATAGTGGTTTGGTCAATGGATATTAGGGAATTCTTGTAAAGGTGGGAGACTGACACCAAACAGCACAATGAAAAACTCTGCCCCTCCTCCTACTCCCAGCCAAGATGCCAGCATGAAGCTCAGAAGCAAAGAAGTCCTCATGGAGTATTGAGAGTCAGGAGCTTTGTTGTACTGAACTTAGAAGACTGTGTATGTCATCCTGAGGTGGTCCAGAGTCCTTTGCTCTGGTACCAATGGCAAACCTGCTGTCCCTGATAACAGGGCCCCATTAGCTAATCTTGCTCCCTTAACACTGGAACTGGGTGGTGGCCCTGCCCCATCAAGTAGTCAAGTAGCTTATAACTGTAATTGTGGTGCAGGTTAGTTCACTCAGGTCAAAGGCATGATCCAAAACCAAAACCAAATCTATACATACACTAAATCCATAAGCTGGGAAGCTAGTAGAAGCCAGGTTCCTAAAGCCAAGAGGGAAATTCAGCAACTAGCCAAGGAAAACACACAAGCCAAATTCAAGAGCTGAGAAGATAAATTCAATAGCTGAGTTGCCAAACCAATATTGCATTCAAAGCCAGCTGAGGCCAATAGCTGGTTGGAAAGTTTAGATCATCACAGATAGTAAAGCTCTACCACAAAGAGCAGCCAAGAGAACAGAAGGAGTTATTTTGAAGTTGCCATGTGTTTAGCGTCCCCAAGCTTGCTTTCATTCACTCCTTACATTCATGATTAAAGAGATCAGTAAGAAATGTTGCTATGTGACCAACTCCATTTTCTTCTCTTCCTCCATCACCAAAACCTACTATTCCTAGACTGGAAGGAAATGTATGAAAGGGTTGCCAGAAGGAATGGAATACTTTTTCATAATGGATAAAAATGTGTAATGTACTTTAAATAAATAAAAAGAAGAATGGTACTTAATGGTAAATACCATTAAGTATGTTTCCCCTGCTAGGTAGATCCAGTAGATATTTCTATAAAGTACTATGGGCAGTACTAACGTGCCCAATTCCAGTGTCACATACCTGTCTTGACTAAACACGGCAATGACCTGTCTCTCAATAATGGTGATTCAAGCTACTGTAGGAAGCTGGCAGGATTGTTATTCTTAAGTAAGCAGGACTTTGGGATCCCTCAAATTGTACTCCAAGGGCAGGTTCTCCATTGGCTGCATATACTCCTTCTCTCAGATTCTTCAGAGGGAGGGAAAAAGGAAAGAAGAGAAATCAAGACATAGTGTCAGTACATGCTTGACCCAACTATGTACCCATGGGATGAATATCTCCACTGAAGGAATGCATCTCTGCAACCCAAAGCATGACTTGAGAACACATGGAGAAGAGCCTGGAGAGCCATTCCTTCATTCAGCAACTGCAGTTAACTCTACGTGTATGACCAATTCCGCTAAAACGCTTTTTGAACACTCAAATTTGTTCCAATGTGATTGATATAATCAGGAACAATTCGAGCATAACATGAATTTCACATTTGCTTATGTGTGACTTTACAGGCAAGTAACACTAGGTAAATGCAGAAAACCGTACCTAACTGAACCAAGCATAGGAATACATGACACACACATAAACATACACACTCCTCAAACATCTGTTCACTAGCAGAGTTCATCGTATGTTATGAGCCACACCCACACACATCTGGTGTTACAACTTTCATCCTATTTCTAATCACTTTTCTTCCATCACTTCCACAACTCACAAGTTGCAACTCTTCTAATGCTCAACCCCAGAAGCAAACCCTAGGTCTTTTTCAAAGTAAAGGGTCATATTTATTATGGTATTTATATGCATCTTTATTAAAGTCTGTGTAAAACTGTGCTGCTACTACTTTATTTGGTTATCTTTCTTTTATATGTCACTGATGAAGTTTTTTAATGTTATATACCTGTCCCCATTCTTCCACAGAAGCCCTATGGTTTTTCTTTCATGATTTTGCAAATTACAACAATTTGGGGGAATGTAGATGTCACATTATATAACTGTACAAGGCTTTGCTCTACACATGATGGAGAAAGCAGACATTACCCAAGGAGTATGTCCGTGCCGAACTCCTTCCTGTCATTATGTAGGAGATTTATGCTTTTCTGAATGTCAAATCTCAAGAAGAATCAGTTGAGAAATTGGGAGAATAGGAGAAAGTATTATAATTCTTTTGTGAGAATTAAAACTTAACAACTAATTTGGAGACATTACTGACTCCATGGAACCCACTGACACATAGAATCAAAAGATAGCATCAGTGTTTCTAGGAACAAGAAAAATAAAATAAAATAAAAATAAATAAAAAAAAAAAGAAAAATAAAATACATGGGAAAGAAAGGGCAAGATCTAAACTCTTGGTCCTGCTTGTGGCTGTTGACCATGTTGTCAGAATGTGTATCACTGTCTAGCCACTTACATCAAAATAAATATTATAAATATTTATATTTATTTAATATTCATTAAGCACAAATTATGCCTGAATGAAAACAAATGTCAGTAAGTTTATATAGGCAGTGTAGTTTATACAAATCCTATGAATGGTGTTCAAAGAAGGAAGTTTTGAAAGAAAATTAAGTCCTTAATTGGCAATTCACTCTTTATGCTGCTAGGAGACACATATACTGTTATTTGAATACTACATGTTAATTGTGTTACTGGTATTTTCCGGTGTTGGATTATTCATTACAGGTTATATTTTTTGGTAAGTGATACTAAAATATGAGAAATAATATATATATGTTTCTAAGAATAACTTATGATTTTAGGAATACCTGAAAATGTCTCTGAATTCTGACTTTTCACTCCAAAATCTTAAAGATTAAAATCTGTATGAAATTTAGAAATCCAAGCCCAGGCATGGTCCTTGGCTACAATAAATCCTCAGTTCTATGAAACCTGACATGTTCCTCTGAGATACATTATGGCCTTGTAATCTGGGATCCAATGTCCCAGGAACCATATGCTATACCCTATAGATGTTCTCATGTTTTTCTTGGTCAGTTATCTGAAATCGCTAGGGTTAGAATTCAAGATCTGGGGGGGAGGAGCAAGATGGCGGAAGAGCAGGGTCTCCAAATCACCTGTCTCCACCAAACTACCTAGAAAACCTTCAAATTATCCTGAAAATCTATGAATTCGGCCTGAGATTTAAAGAGAGACCAGCTGGAATGCAACAGTGAGAAGAGTTCGCGCTTCTATCAAGGTAGGAAGACGGGGGAAAAAGAAATAAAGGAACAAAGGCCTCCGAGGGGGAGGGGCCCCGCGAGGAGCCGGGCTGAGGCCGGGGCGAGTGTCCCCAGGACAGGAGAGCCCCGTCCCGGAGGAGCAGGAGCTGCACGACCTTCCCGGGCGGAAAGGGGCTCGCAGGGAGTTGGAGCAGGACCCAGAAGGAAGGGGATGCCCTCGGGCTCCCCGGGTCAGTAACAGCAACTGCGCACCCAGGAGAGTGCGCCGAGCTCCCTAAGGGCTGCAGCGCGCACGGCGGGACCCGGCGGGACCCGGAGCAGCTGAAGGGGCTCGGGCGGCGGCTCCGCGGAGGGGGCTGCGCGGCCCCGGGAGCAGCTCGGAGGGGCTCGGGCAGAGGAAGAGGCTCCGTGCGGAGGGGGCTGCGCGGTTCCAGGAGCAGCTCGGAGGGGCTCGGGCGGCGGCTCCGCGGAGGGGGCTGCGCGGCCCGGGAGCGCGAATCCACCAGCGCAGGCTCCGGAGCACAGGGCGCCGGGACACAGCCCAGGATCCAGCCTCCCCCGGGACAGGCAGAGGCCGGGAGGGCCCAGGACAGCGAGGACGCTCCTGCCCCAGTTGAGCAGATCAGCGGCCCCGCCCCGGAGCCTCCAGGCCCTGCAGACTGAGTTCCTGCCGGAGCTGAATCCAGGGCTCCAGAGCTGCCCCGCCACTGGGGCTGTTCCTCCTGCGGCCTCACGGGGCAAACAACCCCCACTGAGCCCTGCACCAGGCAGGGGCACAGCAGCTCCCCCAACTGCTAACACCTGAAAATCAGCACAGCAGGCCCCTCCCCCAGAACACCAGCTAGACGGACAACTTCCAGGAGAAGCCAAGGGACTTAAAGTACACAGAATCAGAAGATACTCCCCGGTGGTTCTTTTTTTGTTTGTTTGTTTTTGTTTTTGTTTTTGTTTTGTTTTGCTTTTTGATTTGTTTCCTTCCCCCACCCCCTTTTTTCTCCTTTCTTTTTCTTTCTCTTTTTCTTCTTTTTTTTTTTTTTCGTTTTTTTTTTCTTTTTCTTCCCTTTTTTTTTCTCTTTCTCTTTTCTTTCCTTCTTTCTCTCCTCTCTTTTTCTCTTTTTCCCAATACAACTTGCTTTTGGCCACTCTGCACTGAGCAAAATGACTAGAAGGAAAACCTCACCTCAAAAGAAAGAATCAGAAACAGTCCTCTCTCCCACAGAGTTACAAAATCTGGATTACAATTCAATGTCAGAAAGCCAATTCAGAAGCACTATTATACAGCTACTGGTGGCTCTAGAAAAAAGTATAAAGGACTCAAGAGACTTCATGACTGCAGAATTTAGAGCTAATCAGGCAGAAATTAAAAATCAATTGAATGAGATGCAATCCAAACTAGAAGTCCTAACGACGAGGGTTAACGAGGTGGAAGAACGAGTGAGTGACCTAGAAGACAAGTTGATAGCAAAGAGGGAAACTGAGGAAAAAAGAGACAAACAATTAAAAGACCATGAAGATAGATTAAGGGAAATAAACGACAGCCTGAGGAAGAAAAACCTACGTTTAATTGGGGTTCCCGAGGGCGCCGAAAGGGACAGAGGGCCAGAATATGTATTTGAACAAATTCTAGCTGAAAACTTTCCTAATCTGGGAAGGGAAACAGGCATTCAGATCCAGGAAATAGAGAGATCCCCCCCTAAAATCAATAAAAACCGTTCAACACCTCGACATTTAATTGTGAAGCTTGCAAATTCCAAAGATAAGGAGAAGATCCTTAAAGCAGCAAGAGACAAGAAATCCCTGACTTTTATGGGGAGGAGTATTAGGGTAACAGCAGACCTCTCCACAGAGACCTGGCAGGCCAGAAAGGGCTGGCAGGATATATTCAGGGTCCTAAATGAGAAGAACATGCAACCAAGAATACTTTATCCAGCAAGGCTCTCATTCAAAATGGAAGGAGAGATAAAGAGCTTCCAAGACAGGCAGCAACTAAAAGAATATGTGACCTCCAAACCAGCTCTGCAAGAAATTTTAAGGGGGCCTCTTAAAATTCCCCTTTAAGAAGAAGTTCAGTGGAACAGTCCACAAAAACAAAGACTGAATAGATATCATGATGACACTAAACTCATATCTCTCAATAGTAACTCTGAATGTGAACGGGCTTAATGACCCCATCAAAAGGCGCAGGGTTTCAGACTGGATAAAAAAGCAGGACCCATCTATTTGCTGTCTACAAGAGACTCATTTTAGACAGAAGGACACCTACAGCCTGAAAATAAAAGGTTGGAGAACCATTTACCATTCGAATGGTCCTCAAAAGAAAGCAGGGGTAGCCATCCTTATATCAGATAAACTAAAATTTACCCCAAAGACTGTAGTGAGAGATGAAGAGGGACACTATATCATACTTAAAGGATCTATTCAACAAGAGGACTTAACAATCCTCAATATATATGCTCCGAATGTGGGAGCTGCCAAATATATAAATCAATTATTAACCAAAGTGAAGAAATACTTAGATAATAATACACTTATACTTGGTGACTTCAATCTAGCTCTTTCTATACTCGATAGGTCTTCTAAGCAAAACATCTCCAAAGAAACGAGAGCTTTAAATGATACACTGGACCAGATGGATTTCACAGATATCTACAGAACTTTACATCCAAACTCAACTGAATACACATTCTTCTCAAGCGCACATGGAACTTTCTCCAGAATAGACCACATATTGGGTCACAAATCGGGTCTGAACCGATACCAAAAGACTGGGATTGTCCCCTGCATATTCTCGGACCATAATGCCCTGAAATTAGAACTAAATCACAACAAGAAGTTTGGAAGGACCTCAAACACATGGAGGTTAAGGACCATCCTGCTAAAAGATAAAAGGGTCAACCAGGAAATTAAGGAAGAATTAAAAAGATTCATGGAAACTAATGAGAATGAAGATACAACCGTTCAAAATCTTTGGGATGCAGCAAAAGCAGTCCTAAGGGGGAAATACATCGCAATACAAGCATCCATTCAAAAACTGGAAAGAACTCAAATACAAAAGCTAACCTTACACATAAAGGAGCTAGAGAAAAAACAGCAAATAGATCCTACACCCAAGAGAAGAAGGGAGTTAATAAAGATTCGAGCAGAACTCAACGAAATCGAGACCAGAAGAACTGTGGAACAGATCAACAGAACCAGGAGTTGGTTCTTTGAAAGAATTAATAAGATAGATAAACCATTAGCCAGCCTTATTAAAAAGAAGAGAGAGAAGACTCAAATTAATAAAATCATGAATGAGAAAGGAGAGATCACTACCAACACCAAGGAAATACAAACGATTTTAAAAACATATTATGAACAGCTATACGCCAATAAATTAGGCAATCTAGAAGAAATGGATGCATTCCTGGAAAGCCACAAACTACCAAAACTGGAACAGGAAGAAATAGAAAACCTGAACAGGCAAATAACCAGGGAGGAAATTGAAGCAGTCATCAAAAACCTCCCAAGACACAAGAGTCCAGGGCCAGATGGCTTCCCAGGAGAATTTTATCAAACGTTTAAAGAAGAAATCATACCTATTCTCCTAAAGCTGTTTGGAAAGATAGAAAGAGATGGAGTACTTCCAAATTCGTTCTATGAAGCCAGCATCACCTTAATTCCAAAGCCAGACAAAGACCCCGCCAAAAAGGAGAATTACAGACCAATATCCCTGATGAACATGGATGCAAAAATTCTCAACAAGATACTGGCCAATAGGATCCAACAGTACATTAAGAAAATTATTCACCATGACCAAGTAGGATTTATCCCTGGGACACAAGGCTGGTTCAACACCCGTAAAACAATCAATGTGATTCATCATATCAGCAAGAGAAAAACCAAGAACCATATGATCCTCTCATTGGATGCAGAGAAAGCATTTGACAAAATACAGCATCCATTCCTGATTAAAACTCTTCAGAGTGTAGGGATAGAGGGAACATTCCTCGACATCTTAAAAGCCATCTATGAAAAGCCCACAGCAAATATCATTCTCAATGGGGAAGCACTGGGAGCCTTTCCCCTAAGATCAGGAACAAGACAGGGATGTCCACTCTCACCACTGCTATTCAACATAGTACTGGAAGTCCTAGCCTCAGCAATCAGACAACAAAAAGACATTAAAGGCATTCAAATTGGCAAAGAAGAAGTCAAACTCTCTCTCTTCGCCGATGACATGATACTCTACATAGAAAACCCAAAAGTCTCCACCCCAAGATTGCTAGAACTCATACAGCAATTCGGTAGCGTGGCAGGATACAAAATCAATGCCCAGAAGTCAGTGGCATTTCTATACACTAACAATGAGACTGAAGAAAGAGAAATTAAGGAGTCAATCCCATTTACAATTGCACCCAAAAGCATAAGATACCTAGGAATAAACCTCACCAAAGATGTAAAGGATCTATACCCTCAAAACTATAGAACACTTCTGAAAGAAATTGAGGAAGACACAAAGAGATGGAAAAATATTCCATGCTCATGGATTGGCAGAATTAATATTGTGAAAATGTCAATGTTACCCAGGGCAATATACACGTTTAATGCAATCCCTATCAAAATACCATGGACTTTCTTCAGAGAGTTAGAACAAATTATTTTAAGATTTGTGTGGAATCAGAAAAGACCCCGAATAGCCAGGGGAATTTTAAAAAAGAAAACCATATCTGGGGGCATCACAATGCCAGATTTCAGGTTGTACTACAAAGCTGTGGTCATCAAGACAGGGTGGTACTGGCACAAAAACAGACACATAGATCAGTGGAACAGAATAGAGAATCCAGAAGTGGACCCTGAACTTTATGGGCAACTAATATTCGATAAAGGAGGAAAGACTATCCATTGGAAGAAAGACAGTCTCTTCAATAAATGGTGCTGGGAAAATTGGACATCCACATGCAGAAGAATGAAACTAGACCACTCTCTTTCACCATACACAAAGATAAACTCAAAATGGATGAAAGATCTAAATGTGAGACAAGATTCCATCAAAATCCTAGAGAAGAACACAGGCAACACCCTTTTTGAACTCGGCCATAGTAACTTCTTGCAAGATACATCCACAAAGGCAAAAGAAACAAAAGCAAAAATGAACTATTGGGACTTCATCAAGATAAGAAGCTTTTGCACAGCAAAGGATACAGTCAACAAAACTCAAAGACAACCTACAGAATGGGAGAAGATATTTGCAAATGACATATCAGATAAAGGGCTAGTTTCCAAGATCTATAAAGAACTTATTAAACTCAACACCAAAGAAACAAACAATCCAATCATGAAATGGGCAAAAGACATGAACAGAAATCTCACAGAGGAAGACATAGACATGGCCAACATGCATATGAGAAAATGCTCTGCATCACTTGCCATCAGGGAAATACAAATCAAAACTACAATGAGATACCACCTCACACCAGTGAGAATGGGGAAAATTAACAAGGCAGGAAACCACAAATGTTGGAGAGGATGCGGAGAAAAGGGAACCCTCCTACACTGTTGGTGGGAATGTGAACTGGTGCAGCCACTCTGGAAAACTGTGTGGAGGTTCCTCAAACAGTTAAAAATATACCTGCCCTACGACCCAGCAATTGCACTGTTGGGGATTTACCCCAAAGATACAAATGCAATGAAACGCCGGGACACCTGCACCCCGATGTTTCTAGCAGCAATGGCCACGATAGCCAAACTGTGGAAGGAGCCTCGGTGTCCAACGAAAGATGAATGGATAAAGAAGATGTGGTTTATGTATACAATGGAATATTACTCAGCTATTAGAAATGACAAATACCCACCATTTGCTTCAACGTGGATGGAACTGGAGGGTATTATGCTGAGTGAAGTAAGTCAGTCGGAGAAGGACAAACATTATATGTTCTCATTCATTTGGGGAATATAAATAATAGTGAAAGGGAAAATAAGGGAAGGGAGAAGAAATGTGTGGGAAATATCAGAAAGGGAGACAGAATGTAAAGACTGCTAACTCTGGGAAACGAACTGGGGGTGGTGGAAGGGGAGGAGGGCGGGGGGTGGGAGTGAATGGGTGACGGGCACTGGGTGTTATTCTGTATGTTAGTAAATTGAACACCAATAAAAAAAAAAAAAAAAAAAAAAAAAAAGAATTCAAGATCTGTTTATTAAAATATACCATGTATATGTATGTGTGGTAGCAGGGTAATCTCTGAGGATTCCTCTCGGTTTTGTTGTGAATCTAAAATTATAAAGTCTATTAAATACACACACAATCTCAAGCTTGAAATTTAACGTACAATACACACACACAGAGACCAAAATTATTAAAATTTCCTTGGTATTTTAAAAAGCAGCTTCCCTTGGTCCACATGTCCCAGTCCCAGTCTAAATGATGGATGGAGGTTTCCATTTCTCACTCACAAACACACATCCAGCTCTTTATCAGTGCCCCTTAATCTCAGAGGAAGGAGGCATTTCTCAGCAAGGCCCTTTTGAGGTTCACAAAGGCTCAGCTGCCATAAATCAAACATTGGTGGCATTAGTAAAGTCGAGGAATAGTGCCGCAGGTAATATTTTCCCGACCTTGCTGAGAGAGAGTCAAGTCTCGAGTTTAATGAAATGAAATCTCTTCGTGGGGAACATGAATAAGACTGCTGGGGTAGTTCTCTCTTGAAGTGACATTCAACTGGCCTTTGAAAAGTTTAAGCCCCTTCCCCAAATCCAGAGGCAGAAGCAGGCTTCATGCCCTACCTAGAGAGATAACCAAAGGAAAGCTGTGTTCTAAGCCCAGACCTCTGTGCACAACTGACTAAAGCTGTGATATCCTGAAGACACTTTAAAAAGAAAAAGAAAGAAAGAAAGAAAGAAAGAAAGAAAGAAAGAAAGAAAGAAAGAAAGAAAGAAAGAAAGACAAGAAAGACAAGAAAAGAAACAAACAAATGAACAGTGACTTCAAAAAGAACCAAACCCATATTTGTTTCCTTGGCAGTACTTTCCCTCCACGGGGAAACGGAAACCCCATCACTGGTGTTGAACTGAGAACAGGGTAACATGATCTGTCTTCAGTAGTCTGGATTCAAAGTTGATTGGTACAATTATCTGGAGAGATGTTTCAAAATACCCCAAAACAGGCAATATGCCCATTGAATTGAACTTAAATTTCAAAACTCTTATCAAATATGTCTTTATTTATTTTTGTTTTTTAGCCAACAGACAATTTTGATCCTGGATTATTAAGAATTAATGAGGTACAAAGGCAGAGGTAGCTTCTATAAAAGATATTTTCTTTTTTCTCCCTTTCTTCTCACTATCTGGAAAATAGTAAAAGAACAAAGAGGAGGACAAAGATCATATCTAATGTCTGTGACACTACTATTGGTGAAGAAAGGAGTCCCCAGCCTCTCAATGTTCTTTCTTCTAAGGTTTACTGGGCTGGTCCTAATGGTTTTAGTGGGTTTGTAAAATAAATATTTCTGAAGTCAAAATAGTCCACCTTGGGAAAACTTGCTCCAAGTTTTTATCCTCTCTTTAGGGTACATTCCTGACCTATGAACTCTACACAAATGGTTCCAGATGTTGAACTCTGTGTGTGGGTAGGTGTCTTCCTATCTGTCTCTAATTAAAAAAAAAAAAAATTGATTTGAGAGAAAGAGAACAAGCAGTGAAAGAGGAGCAGAGTGAGGGAGGGAGAGAGAGAGACAGAGAGAGAGAAGTAGACTCCCTGCTGAGCAGGGAGTGCAATGCTCAATGTGGAGTTCAGTCCCAGGACCCTGATATCATGAACTGAGCTGAAGGTAGACGCTAAACTGACTAAACCACCCAAGTGCCCCTGCCTTTAACTTTTGATAAAGGCTATTTACCTTAACTAATGGTACTTGGTGACTTTTACAGATAATTTTTCTCTGGGCACTCTCTTGACTTCTAACTACATTTAACTTCTTTGTCATCATATATAAATAATAGAAGAAAATTGTGTCAACCTTGAAGAAATCATCAGCTGTTTTTAGAATGCTTCCTAAAACTTTCTTGTACCTAAGTGTTATAAACAATATTGATTTTACTAAAGTCTTCTTAAGAGAGATGGAGAATGAATATCATGCCACTAGTTCAATATTGTGCCCCACACAAAAATAAGATCCCCTTTGGGCAAATTCTTCTCTTCTGCTTCCCTGGGTCTCCTTCTTCCTCTGCTGGTTTTGCCTGACTTCTCTTCCCTCTCCAACCTGTATTTTAAAAATGACTTCTTCTGGGTGTTAGGGATCTGTGTACCACCCAGACTTACCCCAGTACATGCTTTCTAACCCTTCTTTTTTTCTTTATTCATCTTTCCTCAGAAAAGAATTTTCATACTCCTGCTAACAAGATAAAGATTTCTTCATGTTAGCTCTGATTTATTTTTCTTCCCAATTGGTGATACTTGCCATAGAAAAAGAAAAAGATTAAAACCCCAGTCAGCAATCTGAGGCACAGATCTGTGTCTTGAAACTTATAATTCTCTACTCATGGACCTTAACACAATTTCCCAAATCATAAAATTGTGAACTATTGCAAGAGAAAATACACCTAGACCAAAGGAAAGAATGACACAACTGATGCCTACTGTAATAAAAAACATTTAACAATAAAAAACCCAACCATGTGATTTATGAAATAGAGTCTTCACTAAGGCTTTTTAAACTCTAGAGCCTAAGATTTGATGGTACATTTTGCTTTAGGGTTTGGATTTAGTTCACAAAAATCGGATATGGCTGTTAAAGCATTTGAAAAGTTTTTGTTTGTTTATTTTTTTCTCTTGAATTGGCCCGATGGGACTGGATATATAGAGTGAAAATTGCTTGTTTGATTGGCCAGCATTCATATTCTCTTTGTGCAGCACTAATACTTTGATTTATCTTTGTGGCATTCACCTCTTCTCCCACTTTTTGCCATCGTTGTATGGAAAATAATTGACAAAGGTAAACCTGATCTGAGCCAATTTGCTTAGCCCAGCCTGTTGGCCACAGGGATTAGTTCAGAGACTAGCACATAACCCAGTCAGAGCTGATGAGACATTTGTAGAGGCTCCGGGGGAAAAGAAACACTCTCTCCTCAGGCCATAGTAAAATGAGTGTCTGTTCTAGCCAGCTCTATTCTATGAGGGGACTTAGGCTATGGATAAAGCCAACACCTAGAAACATCAGAACTCACATATATCTGCTGGCCACTTGGTTTGAAACCTGAATCAAGCTACTCCTGAAGCCAGACTTCCCCAAGTTTTTCAATTACATAACCAAGAAATACATTTTTGGCTTAAACTACTTTGAGTTTATCTTGCTTGCAACATAAAGAGTCCTCACAAATACAATGTAAGTCTGTAGCATCTAAGAAAAGAATTCATTTAGTACATTCTTCTTACTCATTTATTTTTTAAGTTTTACAGTCTACTTATTAAGTACCAGGAATTGGGAATTTAAAAAAATGAATATTTCCCAGAACTTGGCCTTCAAGAAGGGTAAGAGAGAGGCGTGAGAATATACAAAATGATGCAACATGGGAGATGGAGGAAGGTGCTATGGGCAGACAGAACAAGGAAACTAATTCAGCTGAAAAGTGTCAGTAAAGAAGATTAGCAGGCGTTTGGCGCCTGCCTTTGGCCCAGGGAGTGATCCTGGAGACCCGGGATCGAATCCCACGTCAGGCTCCCGGTGCATGGAACCTGCTTCTCCCTCTGCCTGTGTCTCTGCCTCTCTCTCTCTCTATCTGTGTGACTATCATAAATAAATAAAAATTAAAAAAAAAAAGAAGAAGATTAGCAGTCAAGAAAGCAACATTCTAGGAGGAGCAAACTGCATGTGCAAAGGTCCATTGGCAAGAGGCAGTATAGATTTTCTGGGGAATTTGCATATGGGTTACCACACTAACCACAGAGAACTGTGGATAAAAAGGCAGTTTGGAATCCAATTATGAATGGCTTTGTACAACTGATCATCAGAGGATGTCACGGTCAGACTAGAATTCAAGAACAATGCAGGCAACATCCACAAGTGGCATGAGTGGGCTTTCTTTGTCTAATCTCTCCAAAGCTGCCTGACTCCTGGAGCTTCTCGCTGGAGCTGGAGTTACCCTTGTAAGTAGGCCTTTCTGTCTCCCTTACTCTGCTGCCAAGAGGGATTATAAGGTGGATGCTGACAGTGACCTGTGCTATTGTGCACTTCAGATATTCATCTGTGCTCTGGATAATGGTTTGAAATTCTCCATGGAGAGTGCAGACAGAAAGGTCAACAATTATGCAAAATGAATAATGGGCTTGGAGCAATCAGGCCACACAGCTGCCGCAATGAATTCTCTGAAACCCTCCGGCCAGGTGTCTTGCATCCCTGCCCAGTGGCCCAGCCAGGTGCCGGCAGCCAAGCCTTTAGGTAACTAGTGTTCCTAGACATCTAGGGGAGATCCTGAATGAGAAAAGAAAAGCCAGAGAAGCCACAGCTCTGAGAATTGAGAAACATCTTTTTAAAGTTTCCTCTAAATTTCAGTGATGACCTGTTCTTCAAAGAGGAGTGGCCAAACAAGGAACGAAGAGTCAAAAACCAGCCAAGGATGAGCCAAGCTTCAGTCTTCAACCACAAGCTTCTGAGGTAGCTTTTCTTCTAGGAGGACAGGACTTAGCCACAGCTTTTCCTTGGAATGCCAGTCAATCAGGATCACATTGTTGAGAGCCTACTATGTGAAATATGCTGAGGAAATGCAGAGATGAATCACACTCAGTGCATGAAGGCATGAAGACTCCATATTAGATAAGCCTCAGCACACCAACCACAGTTTCTGGAGTTCTACAAGAGCCCCAGTACAAAATAGGGCACATCTTTCTATGCTACCTTTACTTGAAAAAGTTACCATGTAATTCTGATGGCCAGTCCAGGGACCATACTTTGAGAGCCACTGTCTAGACAGCAGACAATTAAGAGCATAGCTTTGAAGCCAGCTAGGTTGTTTGAATCCTGCCTCTTCCAACTACACCCTGAGTAACCTGGGTAACTTCTGTTTCTTCACACTCATCTATAGAATTAGTATACCAATAGTACCAATTTCACAGGATTGTCCTGAGTTAAATAAGTTAATGCATTTAAAGTGCTTAAAACAGTGCCTGGCACATGATCAGCCCTCAAAAAAATGTTAGGTTTTGTTAAGTGTTAGCTAATATTGCCTCATTTAATTCTCCCAACAACCTAGTTAGGTAGATCTGCTGGAGAAAGATGGGGCACGAGCTGTGCCCACAGCATGGAGCTGCTCAATGGCAAACTAAGAATGAAGCCCAGGGCCCCAGAATTGAGAGATAAAGCCTTTACTCTCAGCTCAGTTCCTCCTCAGCACTCAAACAGTGTCTCCATGAAGCCCACAGGAACATAAGCCTTTGGGAAGCATGACCTTGTTAGCCTGGATCCCTGCTGTATCCCCGGATCTTTGCCAAGAGCTCAAGTGGGAACCATGCTCTTCTGACTCTAACACCCTCCCATGCTTCCTCTGGCCACAGTGGTGCCAAAGAACAAAGGAGCCCTCCATTTCCATCCAGACCAAGTTACTCATGTTCTTTTGGAAACCCTGGCCTGCACGTGATTACCCTGAACTCGGTCGGGGGTCTTATGAAAACATTTACTAGCAATAGGCTAGGTGTTTCACACATATTTTCTTATTTAATCTTCAATATAGTTCCATATGGCAAGTGCTACTATTATCCTCATTTAACAAATGAGGAAACTGAGGATGAGGGAAGTTGACCTAAGTCATGACCAGGTAAAGGAGGATGCCAAGGCAGAGGCAGGTTTGAATGCTTTCCACTTTTATTCTTTCCAATTCCATCATTTTGCCTCTTTAAAAGGTATGAGAAGCAAAAGATTGAAAGGGAGCACTAGAAGTTAGTGCTTAGAACAAAAGACTTGAAATGCCCAAAATGTGATTTTATCTCCTTGGCAATTTTGGTCAATTTCTCTGAAAAAAATATGAATAAGCTTAAGTGAATCGCACCATTTAGGTACATATGCATTTGCAAATGTACTCTTGACAATTTGAAAGAGGAAAAAGCTGTGCAAGACTTGCTTTCATGTGGGTGGCTTTTATTAGAAGAGGGAGGGAGACTTTTATGAGAAGAACAGCAGAGCTGGAGTGGCTTTGACCCCTTATCCTTAAAAATAAAAAGGAAGAATAATCAAATGTACGCTGAAAATGTAACAGCAAACAAGCTCTGAGGTGACATTTGGACTGTGTGGTTTTCTTCTGACTGTGTGACAATGAGTGCCTGTTCAGCTGGCTTTTCCCAAAGCCAGAGAAAGGTCTCTTAGCTAAAATGTCACAGTGCATCTTATTTTCCATTTTCAGCAAATGTTTCAAGGGGAGACTGACACCCTATCCTGCCCTCACATACCACCTTGAAAATAACAACAGCAAATCACAAAGAAAGGTAAGAAGGAAAGGGACAGGTTGGAACTAGCTCAAAGCATCTGACTTTCATTTGCAGAGGGTGCCAGCTCTGGGTGGAGAGGAGGCAGGGAGGATGAAAGACTGTGACATAATCTCCAAGTGAACACTCCTGACAAATCACAACAGAGACATTTGACCTTTTTTGGCACAACTATGTGATACTCTGGAAAGTGACTGTTGGACTTAAATTTAGAATTTAGAAGATTTTTACCACCCAATTTAGTGGTTATTACTAAAGGTCTTTGGTCCAAAGAGCCAGTGACCCAGACATTTAAGACCTGCCTCAAAGCAAAGTATGACCCTACTTTCTTCTGACATTGCCCAACCCCCCAATTTGGACATCCAGGACCATGTGTAATCTTGGCCCCTGCCAACATCTCCAGTCTTCTCTCTCACTAGTCATTCCCTGTTCTCTCTGTGCTCTGCTGTTGACTTTGTGGTTTCATTATTACCAACAGAGCATCTACCCACGTGGTTGCTTCTTCCTGGAATATCATGTAAATACCCCACTTCTACTACCTTCATCTTCTTAACTCCTACTCATCTATAATCCTTGTGAATCTGAGCCATGTGGTCTAATCTCACATGTATTTGTGGTCAGGGAAACAGCCCAGAACCAAAACGTATTTCCAAAATTGCTTAAGTTTTTCATCTACACAACAAACCCTGATACTGTCATCTTCTTCCAACAGACTTATTACAACCAAACAATTGGTTAATCCATGTGCCAACTTCCCCTGTTTTATTCTATACATGACCATGCTGCCTGCCACTGGAGTGATCTTTCCAAATATGAGTCTCATTTACTGTTTTTGAGTCTTATCACCCAGCTACACTAAATGCATTTCAATCTCCAAATATTCGATCCATTCCCATATGCCTATGCTTTTGCTTTTGTTGTTTTCTTGAACTAGATTAACATCTTCCCTTCTTTTCCTGTCCAAACCTTAATCTTTCAAGACCCAGTTCAAATGCTTCCTCCTTTGTAAGCATTTCAACATCAGACATTGTTACTTTCTCCTCTGTTGTTTCTGTTGTCCTCTCTTACAGGGCTTGCAGCATAATTTACAATACTGTCATTTGTCTGTATGTCTCCCTCTTTCACTAGAGGAAGAGCTCCTTAAAGTTAGAGGTTTCTATTTACTCATCTTTGGGTCTCTAGGAAAGTGGCTTGAATAGTTGTTCCTCATTATATATTTGCTAAGTTTAAAATCATATAACATTTTAGTATTTACATTGTAGTCTCACATATATTCACTCATTTTTCATTCTGACAGCTTTATTAGAAGTGTAATATTTTCCCAATTTTAAGATGAGAAAAATGAGGCTTAAAAATTTAAGTGACTACTCTGAGACATGGCAGCCTTATTGGGGGCTGACCTAGACATGAAATAGATTACTCTTGCAGTTTTGAACTTCTCTGATTCTATAATTTTATTCAAAATTGTATGCCAGGAAGGAGAGGAGTATAATTATTTCATTATAATTCTGCAGAGAAAAAGAAGGCTGGCAAATAGTCTTCTCTTATTTGCAAGGTTGTATTATGCCCCATTGGAAATGAACACTATGAACATTAGCTCCAGCAATGTAACATAACAGAAACTTCTTTTATTATCATTGCTTAAACATTTGGATAGTAAGCAGGTACACCTCAACCGACATATGTTCTCAACCAAACATATATCCTCTCTGCGAATTTTATGAGGTTATCTTCATTGGGAGTTATTTATTCTAATGCCAACAAGTGCAGAAAATAATGAACAATACCAACTGTGGAAAAAACAGTTTAATTATGTAGGCAAAAGGGTCCTTAACCAGACAGCCACAAAGCCTCAGTAGCATTCAAAAGCTACTTTACAAAAATGGGCGGGGGGGGGGGACTGGCAGAGGGATATGCATATATTATCTCCTGGTATATTAAAACGAGAACTATTATAAAACTATCTTACACAAAGTTTCCAAGATGGCAAGACCGTTACCTGCAGCTTGAGAATTTCAAAACCAGCACAATAAAGAACATGTTGAAGTATGACAAAAATTTTTCTGTAATCTGCTCATCTTCATTTGAAACCTATCTCTGCTGCCTACCATCTTGGTGAACTAGGACAAGTTAGATCATCTTTCTGAGTTTCTTCATTCTCATCTTTCTGTGAAATGGGCATAATATTGAGCCCACCGAATGTTTACTACTGAGAAAATCAACTAATAAAACCTAAATGACAAGAAAATTCAGAATATAGTACATACTCATTTAATTAAGACACATTAATCTCATTCTTGTTGCATAGGGATGTAAAGCTCTCCTAAACATGGGTTTCCAAGGGAAGCTGTGGGTAAGTTACAGAAAATTTGAGAGGACATATTCATTCTCTGTTTCATTTCCAGACTGGATAATTCTCATCCTGAGTACTCTTTGGATTTAATTTTCCTTGTCTCTCAAGAACAAAAGTCCTAGTATCTCCAGATACTCACTTCTGCATATTAGGAACAGAGATATTCAAGATAAGCAGGATGGAGGAGGGGAGGAATTAAATTACAAAGGACCTAAAGCAAATATATGTATCAAGAAATGGGCTTTCTCCCTTTTTCCACTATATAATTCATCCGATTCAACTTAATCTAGATCCAGCTAGACCAGATTTCCCAACAGGAAGTGATGTGGTTCCCCAGGGAATGCCTGGAGATATATTCAGTTGTCCCACCAAGGGGTGAAACTGATATCTAGTGGACCGAGGTGAGAGAGGCTGCTAACCACCTTACATTGTGTAGGACAGCCTCCCTTCCATACCCACAATACAGAATTATCTGATCCCAAATATCACTGGTGCCAAGGTGGAGAGACCTTGAGAGAACAACTATGATTAAACTGGACATGGGAAAAGTAAAGAGCCTTAATCCAATCCAAGCAAACCTATTGGTAAATTTTGTTCTAAGTGTAAAGACCCTTACTAGGAGCTAGAAAAAGTGATCTAAGAGGTTCAGAAAAGCTTAAAAGCAAGAAAGGAATTTGGCAGTTGGGGGTCAATATTTATGTGGAAAATTCTTTCCTGATCAGGACACTGATTCCCCTAGAATTAGATTCACAGGATTCTTTTGCAAAAGGATACAGTAGCAGTTTATGTTAGAGGGAGTTTATAAAAATTGGAGGTTTTAAGGAGTAATTAAAAGAAGTCTTTATATGCAAATTACCAGCTTCCCTTAGCTAGAAGCTATCTCTGGGTAGAATTGCCTAGAGGGGGAACTTTTAACTGTTTTAAACATTAATTGGAAAGGTAGCTACTTCTGAATAGGAAGTAAAAGGACAAGAAGTTTAGTATGAGGTTATTGTCTTATGTGGGAGGATGGGGTCTGGGGATTTATTTTTCTATACTCTAATCCCCAATGCTGTAATGTGATGCTTTGTTTTTCTTTTCTTTAGCTTCTATCACATTAAAAAACAAAACAAAATAAGTTAGTAAAGGGTGAGAAATGGGAAGACAGCTGAAGTGCAGGTGGTGAGTCTCCATTCCCCCTGGGGAGTTATTTCTCCAGGAACTGGAAGAAGCTAAAAGAGATTTTAAAGATAAATAGCCCGAGGTCGTCTCTCATATTCCCCAGACTCTCCTAGCTTCAGAACACAGCATCAAGGTGACATACACATAGCCAGTACTACTACCAGCTAGTTGTCTTGGTTAAGGAAGAATTTTGGAGTTAAAGAGTAGGACCTCAGAGCCAAGAATAAAAGTTCAAGTTTTTAAAATGCCAATGGTTGTTCTTAGAATGCAAACATCAAATAGGCTAGGTATAGTTAGTCACAAAGCACATTCCAGAATCACATTAGGACAGTGTTGGACATGGAGTATCTAAAGGCCTATAGCATCTACAATGGACACAAAAAAGCAAAACACTACTGCCTGCTGGACCTTCTCAGCCAAGCATGCACATGAATGAGGAGGGGCTTACAGGACAAAGTTACAGGTATAAAGGTGTGGCAGATGGACACTGAGATCTGAGAAAATGTTAGTAGAAATGATTTGAAGTTGAAATGCAGGTGCAGGTGATGGGATGAGCACTGGGTGTTATACTATATGGTGGCAAACTGAATTTAAATAATTTTTTTTTTTTAAAGAAATGGTGTGCGGGTAAGAGGCAAACAAAATCCATCGATAGGGCAGACTTGTACCAGATTTGGAGAGCATCTTGGGAAGACAGTAAGGGCCCCCTCCTGTTGCAAGAAGGCCAGCCTGATCAACACTCCAACTGGCCACTGATCATTAAGGGCTGGTGGAGGAAGGAAATGATTATGGGACTCCCACAGAAACCTGAGATATTAGGGGGCTGAGTGAGACCATATCTAGAGACAGGAATTATTAGATAGCTGGGATCCAGAGACCAGGCAGACAAACAGGATAAGTGGCTGAGGTATTTTGTTCACTGATTTAACAAATTCCCAATACTGATGAATACAATCAGATCCATAGAGGACTTCATAGAACCCTAAATATATTGGGTGCTGGGGAATCCCCAGCCTCTGTCAACAGGAAGACATTCAACAGGCAAACAATATAAAGAGACCTAGAAGTAAACCTGTATCTAATCATGGCAGATGGGCAATCTTTCACATTTATTGAGCAACTACAAAGTAAAACTCACATAATAATACAATTATTCCATTATACTTATTAAAAACACTGAAGGTCAGAGACATTAAATCCAAGTTTTCACAGGAGAACAGGCAGGAAGAGTTCAACTTACTTTACCTCCAATGCCTATTCTTTCCTTTCTCTGCATATTGAACTGCCACTATGGTTCCTTCCATATGAAGGCATCAGGGAGGCATGGAGGCAAATGATAGGGACTCACCCAAGGGATTTTATTTGGGTACAGCATTCCAGTACCTGAGGCATGAGTAGGAAAGGCCAACCCCAATTTTTCATAGAACTAGGATATTATGTAAAGAATCAAAAGTCACTCAAGAAAGTGTGGGACCCAAGGAATTTAACAAAAATCCCCTACCCCTGGACAAGCAGAGCAGGACTAACTCCATTTTGTGCTACACCCGCCATCTCCTGTATGCCCCCCACATGACCTGGTTATTGCTTAAGGCGCTGCCCCACCCTAGTCAAGCCGCTGAGCACATCCTTACCAGATACCGCTTCATTAGAATGTAAACCCAGCCTTTTGCCCACCAAACCTGCACACCAATTCTGACCAGAGAGATAGGCTAGTTCAAACGGTCACTATAGGGTAAATTGTAATTCAGTTGGCTACCTGCGTGTGGACCGACATGACTGTGCAACTTTCTGTGTGTGTTACAATCTCATTGGCCACTGGACCCTATAAAACTGCTACACCTCTTAGCCTCAGAGTCCAAGTCCCTGCTCCGCTGTGTCGGGTATACTTGGACCCAAGCTGGAGCTTGTAAATAAACCCTCATGTACTTGCATCGGTGTCGGCTCCTCGGTGGTTTCTCAGATTCGCAATCTTGGGCACAACAGAAAGAGGGGACAAGGCATGGTCCAGTTACTGAATGAGCCCAGGGGAAAGCCAGCAGAGAAGCAAGAATAAAGCTAAGCCACTAACCTCGTGGCCTAAGTCTTATATCCACTTGAGAGCATAATTATCTAGTGTTTCCAGATAAAAGGATGCCCAGTTTAATGTGGATTTTAGATAAACAATTTCTTTAGTATTAGTACATTTTTAGTATTGTATTGGACATGTAATTTAAAATTGTTTATCTGAAGTTCTAGTTAAACTGGGTATCTTGTATTTTTATTTGCTACATCTGGCAACCCAAGTGACTGAACCCAGATGTGGGCTGAGCCACAGATGAAGATGAGGGGCCCCAGCTATGAAGGAAGTTGAGGCATAGGGATAAGGAACCTAAGAGAACAGCTATTAAAATAACACTCCATCCCCATTATCTTAACAAACATTTCTCCACCATTATAGTTTAATAATTACAAAAAGAAGACATTTGGTAAAACTCCAAATGTATTCTTAATGATTACAAACAAAACAGAATAAAATTTTTTAAAAGAACAGAAAAAATTACCAGTAGAATAGGAATGGCAGGCTTTAGCATATAAGTATGATGAACATTGATTTGAACAACAGTCAACTCATATTTGGAATCACTATGGAGGGGGTGTGCACTGGAGCTTTTAGAAGTGCAAACTGTACAATGCCTGTTCTACTGAAACTATAATCTGTGATGATATGGCTGTAGTCATATTACAAGTAAATTTTTACAGGTTGTCCAGCTGATCATATATAATGTTCTTTCTATGAATAAAGGTTTTCCAAGTTTCCTGCAATAATCTTACAAATAAGTTTTGACAATATGGTTGTCAAAATATACAACTTTGCACAATCTGGTGTGTATTCTGCTGTCTAGCCCCTCCCAGGCCAGGCTCCCCTCACTTAGCCCACTCTGGTCATGCTCTCCTCTTTCAGTCCTAGAACAACACAAGATCCCACCAGCTTAAGAGCGTTTGTCCCAACAATCCACCTCTGTACCACTCTCTGCCTCTTGCTCCTGGCATGGTTCCTTCTTTTCCTGCAGGTCTCCCCAAATAGATCTTCCTTAATAACTGCATTATCTCAATATTACCCATCTAAGAACCCTGAAAATTACCTTCACTTTTATCAATTTATAAACTGATATTGATTGTTTCCACTAGAATATAAACTCTTGAGGGCAAGCACCATCTCTATTTCACTTTCCACTCTATATTCAGAATCTAACACAGTGCCTAGCACAAAACAGATTTTTATAAAATGAATACTATGTGTAAAATGAATGAGTGAATGATCTGATGAGTTAGTGAGTCAATGAATGAGTGCATGCATCTTTCCCCTACAAACTACATTTTATTCCTAATTTATGATTAAAACAAGATCTCAGCTTATTTTAGCATATCTTAATTGCATTCAGGCATGATCAATTTATATATTCATTTATCTTTCCTTCATCTGAGAGCCCCTCAGATGAGACACTGTGCATATTCTGTCCTCTTGAACTGTGACAAACCAAATTCAACTCAAAGTAATATCAGAAAACATGTAACATGATGGCAAACATCACAGGCTATCATGGGTCAAAACGCATTTTACATAAATCAATTCCTCTTCCCATACACACTTCATAAAATCCAAATTCATTAATTAGAACTTTTGCCTCCAGCACCACATGCTTTCTGGCTCTAATTTGAAATCCTTTCAGAAGATAGAATTGCCATAAAAGGCTTCAAGGTAGAAATGTACCAAACAGAGGAAGGAATTGTTCAGATGAGCGATGAAGAGCAAGTGGAAGGCTAAGTTCCACTGGAAGGAGCTGTACTGTCATTTGCTGGAGCCAACGTGATCAAACTAGCAGCCACCTTCCCCAAACACTCTCTGCAATCACAGAACCTGAATTTGCTCCTTTCTTCCCTCGTGTTAGCTTCCTGGCAACCGCTGAATGTACTGACTGTCTCTAGCCTAATTTGTAGAAGTAATTTGCGCTTCTGTTCTCCCAGCTTTTCCAAACCTGCTGGCCCCCAAATGCTCCTTCTTAGAAGAACTGTAATGGCTTAACTCTAACCTGCTGCCTGTTGACTTCAGCATTCCGTCAAATAAAGCTACTGCCTACCTCTTGGAGAAAGCTTCCAGGATAAACAGGACTGGCCTCTTAATCTGTCTGAGTCTTTATATTCTAGAATAGGTGATTCAGAACAGAAATGAAAAAGAAAATTATAGAAAAGAAAGTGACAGGGAAAAAATAGAGCTGCTGTCAAGGTCACCAGCATATTTTTGGTGCAGCATCACCCTAGGTGAAATTATTTTAATTTACCAATTTGCAAAGATAAAAAATATCCCACTGTGAGAACCACAGTATTCACAGTAGCGTGTGGCACTGATGAGTTGCACCATATGATAAAGCAAATTGAGATCAGGCATTTGCAAGACCATTTCATGGTAGGGGAAAATCATGTGAAGAGTTATAATATGGTTAATGGCATTGCAAGGCTGATCTCACTAATTTTACAATTCTCTTTTACGCATAGGTTATCATACTAATTAGCTACATCTGGAATATTTGTCATTTTAATAGAGTGATTTTGCATTTCCCTTTGCTCTAGTTCTGCAGCCTCCAACCTGATGTTCAGAGGTTCCAATGAGTTTTAGCACATCAAATGCTCTGGATGATTTGAAACAAATCACCTTGGAGTGAGAAACCTTAGAGGATGGCATGGTGGAAAGAGGCTTGGAAACCACATGTGTCAATTATGATGGCAGTATAGATGTCAGCAATTAATCTCTGAAAGTGTTTCATTAGAAATGGAAATACAGGGATCCCTGGGTGGCGCAGCGGTTTGGCGCCTGCCTTTGGCCCAGGGCGCGATCCTGGAGATCCGGGATCGAATCCCACATCAGGCTCCCGATGCATGGAGCCTGCTTCTCCCTCTGCCTGTGTCTCTGCCTCTCTCTCTCTCACTGTGTGCCTATCATGAATAAAAATTAAAAAAAATAAAAAAAAAGATTTAAAAAAAAAAAAGAAATGGAAATACAGAACTAACTACCTGCAGCCTTCTTAAAAAAATTAAAATAATCTCTCAACATACCTAACATATATTTCAATAAATGGTCCACATAAAGTAATAATAAAGCATGATTCTTTTTTTCTGTTCTTTTGATGGTTGCAAGGTTCATGTAAGTAACCTAGTAAAGAACCAGAAAATTCAGATCTTGGTAAAAATAACTCCATGTCCCAGAAGTCTTAAACCATTCTTTTCCTTTCTACTCCTCTTGGGTAAATCAGAGGCTTTGCAACTAATGGCAGTGTAGTAGAAACTGATGCTTCTCAAAGATATAACAGAGGAAGCCAATAATTTGTCGTAATGAGAAACAGAACTTTTAGGTGAGAAAATAAAAACCATTGACCTTGGTTTCAAATCCAAGGCACATTTAAATATGTTACTATGGCCTAGACACTTTATGAGAAACTAGATCCAGGACTTATCTTTTAATCACATGTACATGCAGGTGGCATGCATAATGGAAATGGGAGAGGTTAGAATGCCAGCCTATAAACCTGTATCGCAATCTGTACAGTGTTCTACTAATATCAGATATTATTATTGTTGTTGTTGCTATTGTTAAACTAAAGATGGAATCTGGGAAATCTGCCAACAATAACAATGATTATTATTCCAAAAGCACTAACAAAAGCAGGAGGATAAAACTGCAAAAATGTGGTTCACTTACATAAAATTCATGCCAATTACCATTATAACCATCTGGAAACCTTATCATTTATCCTTCATATTTCCCTCCAGAAATTAATACCAGCATGTAATCTGAAAATTTGATACAATAAAATAGGGACTGAGCTAAATTCTCAACAATGGTTGCTTATGAAAACTTTGAAACTTTCTGCTGTCTCATCCTGAGACACCACCTGTCTCAGTATAATGTGGATACCCAAAAGCTCTCATCTCTATTTTTGTTTCAGGTGTCTCCACCAGATGCTTATTTTCTTTTCTGGGAAAAAAAAGGGTTAACCAATGTCCCTTTTACCAAACCATTAATGCATATCTCCTTACATTAAGATAACGGACAGAGTTTTAGAAACATGGCATAGAAACAATATGTAGTAAACCCCAAATGGAGTTTTCTAGGCTAAAAGGGATTAGTCTACAGTCTAAGTAGAATGGAACTAACCACTAGACACAAAGATACTTGATGATTTTGTCCCTTACTGCTTCTGCCTCATGTATTTGAACTCTTGGCAGGTCCTGAGAAGCATCCTCCTCGATTCCCCCACCCCCAGACATTTGAATAGACACCCAGTGTTAGACCATTCTTTTTCCTTTCTCTTCAACCAAGTAACTCTTATCTATCCTTCATGTTTCAGCTTAGCTATTCCTCTAGAAAACCTTCTTGAACTACCCCCTCCCATCATTGACCACCACACCAAGACTGGTTTTATTTAGTATTCTTCTATGTGTTCCCATAACAACTATCAGAAAGAATCTAAATGACCTGTTAACAAATCTATTTCTTTTTCTAAACCATAAACTGCTGCGAGCAAGGCTTGAATCTGCCTCACTGTTTTGTTTCCAGCACCTTGCAGAGAGCAAGCACTCAATACATATTAGTTGAGTTAATGAGTTTTAAGAATCCTATCTTGAAAGCATTCACAACAGATGAGCTGATTCTCCAAGAATACAAAGCAAATTGTTCATCATCCAGCTAATTTCAATGATGTAGGCTACCTAAAAGGATAATTTGGCTTTGAATTACAGTGTTTGCTTTTGATAAAACTTATCAGCCATCACCTTATCACAACTTTTCTTTGCTATGTAGACACTGCTCTGACATTATCTTTTTATGATTTAGTTTCTGATCAAAATAGGAACAACCAAGATATGAGAGCAAGGATGTGCTGGCTCTGCCATTAACCTTGGTGGCTTAGCCAACACCCCCAAGCCTCCACATGCTCAGTCACTGTCAGCCCTGCCCTAGAGTGTTCCCAGAAGGCAGATGAATGAAAGAATGTAAAGATTCAGAGTGATCCCATGGGGCCATACATAGGACTGTTGTGGGGATAAATAGGATTATTTTTATAGCTAAATATTATTGACCTTCAATATTACAACCTCTTCACATTCTATCACTTCCCTTGAGAAATATCACATTGGCTTCGACTGTTCCCCTATGGATCTGAGAGGCAGGTTAGCTCTCTGTTTAGATTTTATAACCTCATTCACAAACTCCTGCTAACCAAACCCAGAAGGTCAGTATCTTTTGAACCCAACTTCAGCTTCTCCCCTAGCAGGCCAATTAAAGAGCCCACCTGCTGTAGATTGTGTTGCCTCCCAGAATATGATAACATACGGCTTCTTTAAAGGGGTGGTGGGGGAGTGATGAATGGCAAAAACACATGTTTATACTTAAACCTGTTATGCGTAAGAGCTTTCAACTCTTGGATAAGAGAGTTTCAGTGGGGTAATGTAAGTGTCTGCTGTCTGTAAGAATGATTGTCTCTCAAGTGGTTTTGCAGACTGCACAGATTCCCTAAAGGCAATAGGGAAAAAGCAGAGGGATTGTAACTTGGAAACCAGAACAAGTTGAGGATTCATTCTCACCTTATGACATCTGCAGTCTGGGAAATGGGAAGGCTGCAGAATGATCTCATTCACTTGAAGCCTGAGACTCACACCTCCTCCCCTGCCCCTCTGCCTATCGTCTATTTTTAAAGGCAAAGAATCTGAAATGTACTTCAAAAGTCTCTGGTGATGTTTGCAAAAGCCAAAGTCCCTGGTTCAATGACTGGATCTCCAGAGTGGAGAATTGCAGTGCTAGCTTTGCTTTCTGTGTCTTCCACAGCATTCAAGAAAAGGTGTTAATAGCCATTTGAGAACTACCATCAGGGGGTTTTTTCAGCTATTTTTAGTGCCTTCCTTCAGGTTCCTGAGAACAGTCACTTTGGTCAGGGGCAGAGGGTACTTGGTCTTTTTAACTAACCCTCTGAGCCTGGTTATCCTAAGTGGGTGATCCTTAGTTTTTTCTTCTCACAGGAAGTTCATCTTGTATTTTGCATAAACTCTGTGCTTTATATAAGTACCCAGATCTACAACTGAGGCAAATCTTTAGTTTCTGCAACCAAATCTATAAGAAAAAAAAAAGCATAACAGCTTTACCTTACCTTGCCAGCAGGAGAAACATTATATGATTTAACAGTTAGATCCACTTTTTCCCCTACTTCTTTTTGAAAGCAGCTTGGAATCTGTCCTTAAAATAAGACAAGTATTTGTTAGGGGAAAACAAAAAACAAAACAAAAGATTTAGAAAATTCTAAATAGGAGGTTAAATGAATGAATGAAGATGGAGAGAAGGCACAGAGTGCCTTCCAGTCCCCAGCTCTTCCATTTCCTGAAATCAGTGGCTCAATGTCTCAGCCTCATGGTGCCATTGAGGTCTGAGAATAAGTCTCATTTTCTTAATCTATAAGCAAAGGGAGTGAGAGTGGAGGGACTAGCTGATCCTTAAGGAGCATCCCAACTGCTATACCATGGCACTCTGGTATGTCTCAAATAGTCATAAGTGTGCCAAGACTTTTATCAACCTTTATGATGACTGAGCATGGTCTTGGACAGCAAGAGTCTCTAGACCAGGCATTTCCAACCTCAGGCATGCTTCTTCATTTATTCCAGTGTGTTGTAAAATTATCTTCATTTTATATGTTTTCCATGATGAAAAAAAAATGTTAGAAAATGCTGGTTTAAAGTATCTTTTAATTCTGTTAATTATTCCCTTCAAGGACTCATTTTCATGGAAACCTAACCAGATCTCTTGTAGGAAACAGAAATAACACAATCAAATATTAGGGAAAATAAGGAGGAGACACAAAGGCTCCCACTTAACTCTCAAGAAAGTTCCAAGTTGGGCAGGCATCCTGCCCTATATAGAATAAGTAAAGTGAGGAGCCCATGTTCAATAGAAAGTAAGTGTTCTATTGCAGAAGGAAAAGATCATTTGATTACAGAACTATTTGGATACTTAAGATTTTGACCCAAGCATCAGGGAACTGGATTTCCTCAAAAAATAAGGGCTATAGGAAATGAAAGAACCAGTTCAAATTAAAAGAGTTGAAAACACTAGGAGCATTGTAAGAACTGATAATAGAAAAGCACCTTATTCCCAGTAGAATTGTACCCGCAGAGGGAAAAAAGGTGCTTCCTGTCATAAGCAAGAGGAATTGCTAGAACAGAGATGTGAATATGAGAGAATGGGATATCAGGGTGAAAAAGCAAGTGTAATGAGTTGGAAGGTTCACATATGTGCCAATGGGATGAGGTACATTCAGAACTTTGGTGGTCCTCAGATCAACACTAGCCATCATGAACCCAAACAAAAAAGCTAAAGGCATAGAAAATATTAATTCTAATTATTCTATGGAATTGTTTCAATCTGTTTATTTGTTAATAATTATTACTTTGCTTGATTTTAAAAGTCATGTATACTTATTGTGGGAACCTTAAGAAGGAATGCCTGGGTGACTCAGTGGTTGAGCATCTACCTTTGGCTCAGGGCGGGGTCCTGGGATCCAGTCTTACATCAGGCTCCCAAGAGGGAGCCTGCTTCTCCTTCTATTATGTGTCTGTGTCTCTCATGAATAAATAAATAAAATCTTTTAAAAAAAGAAACCTGAAGAAGATGGAAAAGTGTAAACAAGAAAAAACATTACCCTTAATACTACACAAGGAGACTGTCATTCTTAATATTGCATGGATATACTAAAATCTATTAGCAGTTCCCTATGATACTGAACCGGGCTCTGGACTCTAGACAATAGAAATTGATGAGAGGCCAAACAGAGTTCCAAGGCAAAGCTTTATCAGGGCTTATATTCCAGCACAAGGGAGGCAGCACAATAGAAAGTATTCTCAGCCTGGCTTTCTTGAGGAGAGGTCAAGAAGAGTATTTTAAAGAAATTTAGGTGGGAAAGGGGTCATGTCTAAGCCTATAGAGGCAGGATTTATTAGCACATATGTCCTTAAAGGTCATGCTTCTTCCTGTATCACATGTCTAATTAACAGGTTAAATCTCCACCCTTGGGTGCAATTTTTGTATTATAATGAGGGGAAAAGTCCTTGAAAGACCAATGATGGGGTCCAACTTGGCTCAGTAAATATCCTTCTTTTAGTAAGCATCCTCCTTCTGTATTCCAGTAAGATATGCTACTCAAGAGGTGTAGTGTTTTTGCTTTTTTGGTTTTCCTTATGGAGACACTCAAGGAATACTGGATTTTTTTATCAGGTTTGAGGGGACACTAGTCCAACCTCTGCTCTGTCTCACCTATGGTTGGACATTAGACTCAAATTTTTTATTATTATAAATAACACTTCCGTAAACATAATTCCCCCTACCTTTGACCATTAGGAAACAACTATCCTTTGCTCCTATCCCTGGTTATTTCTTTAGGATGAGTTCTCTTCTGAAATAATCTGCAAGATTACTCATAATCTTAAATCATAAAAAACTATGAGCTTAAAATCTTTGAGGTATACAAATAAGTGAAGTCCTTTCTGGAAATGTACCAATTTTCCACAATGTGAGAGAGCTCTTTTTTAAGTGTCCCCGATTTAACATAGATTGTAACCTCTTCTATAACTTATCTTTGCCAAATTGGTGTGACATCTTGTGGTTTTAGTTTGTTTCACATTGAATCTTCTTTTACACGTTAACTACCAGGAATGGAATTTTAATGGCAATAAAGAAATGCACTAAAAAAAAAAAAAAAAGAAATGCACTGAGGCCCCTAAACCCCCTAGGGGAAGGAAGAGGTTGTGGGAGAGGGAGTGAGGAAGGAAGAGCTTGGATTTACTAGTCAGTAAACTATAGCCTTAGAACCAAAATCAGCCTGCCCATTGTAAGGCCCAGAAGCTAGGATGCCTCTTATATTTTTAAGTACTTAAAAAAACACCAAAAAGGAATATTGTTTTGTGACATGTGAAAATATGAAATTCAAATTTCAGTCTCCACAAATAAAGTTTTATTGGAACACATCCATGCTCATTATTTATGTATTGTCTATAACTGTTTTCACACTGCAACAGCAGAGTTGAGTAGCTGTGGCAGAGACAGCATGGCCCAGAAAGCCTAAAATATTTACCATCTGGCTGTCTACAGAAAAAAGTTTGCTGACCCCTGGTTTAGGCAATCACTTGCTGCCTGCTAAGAAGCACAACAATGTTCCAGTGAGTAAGAAATGGTTGGGTTGCTCAAGTGCCTGTAAAAACATTGGTTCATCTAAGATACTCCCACTCTTCACCTTTTAGGAGTACAGGATTGCAAAAGAGCAAACTAAGCAGAGGTAAGCATAGTTCAGATGTACAATGATGAAATAAAGAGGAAAACTGTATTTTTCTTACTAGGTTATTACAAAGCACAAAAGAATTTGAAACTCACTCTGAGACACTGAATTATTTGTTTGCCTTATTAACATAAACGTTCAAATTGAATTTACATCATAAGTCTTGCTAAAAAGTCACAAACATATACACATATTATGTATGTATATGTGATATATATTACCATAATTATTGTTATATTCTAGAAGAGAATAAAGCAAATCCATAAATTTGCTGAACAGCAGAGCAATGAATGTAGAAAGGTCCCAGTCTAAGTGGACATTACAAAATTTAGAGTTTAAGGTAGAGTCTGCCATTAACTTGGTATGTAACGTTGGGCAAACCATCTGACATATCTAAGAGGGGGCTGGAGACATGTTCATTCTTCCTCCAACTCCAACATGCATGGATTTCTGTGGGTCTAATTCAGCTCTGCCTGGACCAGCAACATCAGCATCATCTAAGAACTTGTCAGAAATGCAAATATTTGGACCACCACAGAATCAGGAAATCTGGAGTGAGACCCAACATTCTATCTTGAGTCCTCCAGATGAATCTGTTGTATGCTGAATGCTGAAAAGTATTGATCTAAACTCTGTGTTTCTCTCTTAAAGAAAACTTTCTGACTCTGAAAAGAGCTTTGGAAGTTTGATTTTAAAATCTCAGTGACACATTTTACATTTGCAAACAACTTATCCCACAAAAAAAAAAAGCTCCTCCATATGATTCCTTTTTCTTCTTATATAGGAAGTATTGATTTATTTGAAAACCATACCAAGAATATTCTGTTAAGCAGAATCATCTCACCTGAATAGAGACCATGGTCTATAAGGAGGGACGGAGAGAAGAAAGAAACCCCAACACAGCTCACACACTTGGTGCACGTACCACTATAAGGTTGTAGCTGGGAATTGGCCCACCCAAGCAGAGGCAAACCCTGCTGGTAATGGGAGACCAGAATGAAACCTATTATTCTGGGTGGCTATTTATATTTAGCCATGAAAAGTCGATCTCAACAGTTATATGAGCTTTATTCTGTGGGTTTGAACTGAGAGTTGGTGAGAGCATGTGGGTAAACTTCTGTTTAACTGCAAATATGCATACCTCCCTATCAGTTGGTGGTGTGGAAATGCACTGTACGAGAAACCTGGACATGCGGGTTCATGTATCACTTTGCCAAAGACTGGCTATGTGACCCTGAGAAAAATCACTCATCTGTCAAAACTTAAATAATGTCATTCAAAAAATGAGAACAAGGGGCACCTGGGAGTCTCAGTTAAGTATCGCCTTTGGCTTAGGTCATAATCACAGGGTCCTGGGATCTAGCCCTGGGCTCCCTGCTCAAAAGGGAGCCTGCTTCTCCCTCTTCCTCTACCCCTCTGCCTGACTCATGCTCTCTCTCTCTCTTGCTCTCTCTCAAATAAATAAATAAATAAAATCTTTCTTTAAAAAAATGAGAAAATTACCAAATATTCACTCACCTCAGAGTTTTGGGGAAGATCAAGTTTAAAGGGGGATGTTGAAGTCTTTGAGCTCTATCAAAATGCAAATTATGATTCATTAATGCCTAATCATATTTAGAATATATTGCTTGTATTAGTTGGGATTATATTCAGTTGAATATAAGAGAAACTCAACCAGCATGGCTTAAACCAGACATTTTTTTTCTTTTAACAAGTCCAGAGGCAGGCAGCTTAAGGCTAATTCCATTGCTTGAGGAATTCAAAAGGACATCGGCTCCTTCTAGCGTCTTCTACTATCCTTAGCATAATGACCCCCACCAACAGGCATCTGTGTTCCAAACAGGAAGGAGTTTTTGTGCCTTTACATCAGGAAAACAACTTTCCTAGAAACTGCATCTAGTAGGAAGCCTATGCAACTACAATATTAGTGAAAACAATTGCAATGAAATAGCATAGTTTAAAATAAATATTAAATTTCTGGTAGTAAAATAATATAGTAAACATAGAATTCCACTTTTTAAAATGGGGTGAGGAGGAGGAAGTAACATAATGTCAGAATGGACAAGGCTACTGAATAATCTAGGCAAGAGTCATGTACATGAAGACCAGGAAACCTGCACAGGTCAATACTGTTTTCAAAAGACACTGGTCACCTGAAAAGCCAGCATTTGCATCTTTTAAAGTGAGATAAGGGCTCTGACATCAAGGAAAATGGCTGAGAAGTACATCTAAAATGACTGCTGACTGCTAGGCATTTACCCCAAAGATACAAATGTAGTGATCTGAAGGGGCACCTGCACTCCAATGTTTATAGCAGCAATGTCCACAATAGCCAAACTGTGGAAGGAGCCACAATGTCCTTCGGCAGATGAATAAAGACAGACAAAGAAGATGTGATATATATATCATATATATATATATATGATATATATATCCATCCAATGGAATATTAGCCAACAAAAAATGAAATCTTGCCATTTGCAATGACATAGATGGAACTAGAGGGGATTATACTAAGTGGAATAAGTCAATCAGAGAAAGATAATTATATGATTTCACTCATATGGGGAATTTAAGAAAACAGAGCATAGGGGAAGAGAGGGGAAAATAAAGCAAGATGAAATCAGAGAGGGAGACAAACCATGAGAGACTCTTAATCATAGGAAACAAACTAAGAGTTGCTCCTGGAGGGGAGGGGGTTTGGGGGAACTGAGTGATGGACATTAAGAAGGGCATGTGATGAAGTGAGCACTGGATGTTATATGCAACTGATGAATTCCTGAATGCTACCTCTGAAACTAGTAATACACTATGTTAACAAACTGAATTTTAAAAAATTTAATAATAATAATAATAATAATAATAATAATAATAACTGCTGAGTAGCCAATCAAAAGCTATTGTCATCCCTGGCAGATCTTTCTATACTTTTGGTTTCCATCAGTGTCACTAGCTTGCCTCTTGCAAACATCTTACTAATGATTTGGTTTTTCTTTTTGTTTGATTATTGAATAATGTAAGACATTTTCTTTTAATATATGAATTCATATAATTTGCATTGCTTTGGTTCCTAAATTATTTCATGCTTTCTATTCACTTTCATTTCCTTTGCTTCTTTCTCTCTTTCCATTCTTCCTGCTAGAATGATAAAATTTATTTATTCTTTTTACCTTCTTTATTGGTATCAGAACAGACATTCTATGTTTATTTTGAGTTACCCTTAATTTTTTATGTTTGACTCAATAATTTGAGTCAATAATGTCTTTTTGACTCAATAATGTCTAAAACTAATCACTATCTTCTTATAATATAAGGACTTATGAATGCTTCATTTCAAGTCACTCCTTCTTCCATGTTGTTTTTTAGTATTTTGGTTCCATCTGGTTTTCTATCCCTAAAATGAGGATCCCTTACAAGATTTCTATTTTTGCATTTAACACTTGTTAAGATTTATTTATATATTTACAATTGTTATCCTTACTATCTTTTCCTACTTGCCACTCCTTTTGGAATCATTTCTTGTTCTTTTTTTTAACTAAAAAGTAATTTTTAATAATTCCCTGCAAGAGTCTATGAATAGTAAACACTTTACTTAATTCTTTCTCTGAAAATATCTTCATTTTATCCTCATTTTTAAGTGATGTATGGAGTTTACCCTGAAAACAGGAAGATATTATCCCACCATGTTCTGCTATTGAGAAGTATACCAATCTAGTTATGATTCCTCTATCAGGGAAAATTCCTTTTTTTTTTGGATTGATTTTAAGATCCTTCTCTTTGATGTCTTTAGTTCCCTACACTGTGTGTATGCTTTTATTTATCCTGTTTAGGACTTAGGGCACCCCATCCATTGGAGGATTCAATTCTTTTTTCAAATATGGATAATTTCTTTTAGACTTTTTTTTTTTTTTGGACTCTTCCTCTGTTCTATCTTCTGAGAACTCACATTAAATTCACTATATTTTTTCATGCTCTCCCTCAAATCTCTTAGCTGCTTTTTCATATTTTCTATCTCTGAGATTTGTATTGTGGGTATTTTTCCTCTTATTGATCTCTTAATTCCCTTAATCTTCCTTTAGTTGTATCTAATCTATCATTTAACTCACCCACAGAGATCTTAATTTCAAATATTATTTTTTATTTCCACAATTTCTATTTAGCTTCTTTCAAAACTGTTTTTTTTTTTTTTTTTTTTTTTTTTTGCCTATCCTCTTACTATATGCTCTATTATTTTACACTCATTTTTATTATAGTTTCTGGTCTTTCTTTTATTTCTTTATTCTAAGTATATTAATGTATAATCTTTTCCAATATGTTCTATTATTTCCCTTGTGTTACAGTATTGATTATCTTCTTTCATACCATCTGTGAACTCAGATTTGGTTGTTTTTGTTTTGTTTTGTTTTGTTTTGTTTTATTGTGAACTCAATTTCACTATAGATTGCTGACCTTTGGGAATTCTATGAGCCCTGTAATTTGAGTATCTCTCACTTCTTTCTGCCAGGATCCCTAACTTACCAATTTTTTTGGTTATGTTTTTATGTTAATTTCTTGCCTGGAGTAACTATACCATATGAGCTATGTAAATTCAAACTTTTAGTTCACACAGGCTAGAAGCCTTGGATTCTGATTTCTCCTGGAGGATAATTGTTTAGACACAACAAATCCCCTTGAAAAAAAGAGCCTAACAAGCATCTACTTCTCAGATATTTACTAAGTAACTTTTTGAGGCTTCGGTCCTTATGTATGGGACATAAATCTATGTCATTTGTCTTATCTAGGCCAAGGTCATCTGTCCCCATGAAAGCGTGCCCCACTCTAATGGTCTATATTTATACCTGCTTTACTTATCATCTGGGTTTTTACTTCTCTCTTTCTTTTTACTATTTGAATTTGCTGGGCAGTAAATTTGCACTTGGAAAAAAAAAAACAGGATTTAAACACAGGATTCTAAATAAAATAGCAAAATTCGTTCCCCCTAAGCTTTGTTGCATTGTTTGCTGAACTGATTTTAAAGTCAAGTCTGTTTCTAGCACCTATTCCCTTCAGCCTGGTTGGTACTCACAGAGATATTTGCCCATCTCAGTATCTTTTGTGGGTCTCCAAATTAATCACCAGCAAATTGTCATTTGTCCAACCCAGTTTTCTCTTTTCATTTTTTTTAATTTATTTTTTATTGGTGTTCAATTTACTAACATACAGAATAACACCCAGTGCCCGTCACCCATTCACTCCCACCCCCCGCCCTCCTCCCCTTCTACCACCCCTAGTTCGTTTCCCAGAGTTAGCAGTCTTTACGTTCTGTCTCCCTTTCTGATATTTCCCACACATTTCTTCTCCCTTCCCTTATATTCCCTTTCACTATTATTTATATTCCCAAGATGAATGGGAACATATAATGTTTGTCCTTCTCCGACTGACTTACTTCACTCAGCATAATACCCTCCAGTTCCATCCACGTTGAAGCAAATGGTGGGTATTTGTCATTTCTAATAGCTGAGTAATATTCCATTGTATACATAAACCACATCTTCTTTATCCATTCATCTTTCGTTGGACACCGAGGCTCCTTCCACAGTTTGGCTATCGTGGCCATTGCTGCTATAAACATCGGGGTGCAGGTGTCCCGGCGTTTCATTGCATTTGTATCTTTGGGGTAAATCCCCAACAGTGCAATTGCTGGGTCGTAGGGCAGGTATATTTTTAACTCTTTGAGGAACCTCCACACAGTTTTCCAGAGTGGCTGCACCAGTTCACATTCCCACCAACAGTGTAAGAGGGTTCCCTTTTCTCCGCATCCTCTCCAACATTTGTTGTTTCCTGCCTTGTTAATTTTCCCCATTCTCACTGGTGTGAGGTGGTATCTCATTGTAGTTTTGATTTGTATTTCCCTGATGGCAAGTGATGCAGAGCATTTTCTCATGTGCTTGTTGGCCATGTCTATGTCTTCCTCTGTGAGATTTCTGTTCATGTCTTTTGCCCATTTCATGATTGGATTGTTTGTTTCTTTGCTGTTGAATTTAAGAAGTTCTTTATAGATCTTGGAAACTAGCCCTTTATCTGATATGTCATTTGCAAATATCTTCTCCCATTCTGTAGGTTGTCTTTGAGTTTTGTTGACTGTATCCTTTGCTGTGCCAAAGCTTCTTATCTTGATGAAGTCCCAATAGTTCATTTTTGCTTTTGTTTCTTTTGCCTTCGTGGATGTATCTTGCAAGAAGTTACTATGGCCGAGTTCAAAAAGGGTGTTGCCTGTGTTCTTCTCTAGGATTTTGATGGAATCTTGTCTCACATTTAGATCTTTCATCCATTTTGAGTTTATCTTTGTGTATGGTGAAAGAGGGTGGTCTAGTTTCATTCTTCTGCATGTGGATGTCCAATTTTCCCAGCACCATTTATTGAAGAGACTTTCTTCCAATGGATAGTCTTTCCTCCTTTATCGAATATTAGATGCCCATAAAGTTCAGGGTCCACTTCTGGATTCTCTATTCTGTTCCACTGATCTATGTGTCTGTTTTTGTGCCAGTACCACACTGTCTTAATGACCACAGCTTTGTAGTACAACCTGAAATCTAGTACTGGAAGTCCTAGCCTCAGCAATCAGACAACAAAAAGACATTAAAGGCATTCAAATTGGCAAAGAAGAAGTCAAACTCTCCCTCTTCGCCGATGACATGATACTCTACATAGAAAACCCAAAAGTCTCCACCCCAAGATTGCTAGAACTCATACAGCAATTCGGTAGCGTGGCAGGATACAAAATCAGTGCCCAGAAGTCAGTGGCATTTCTATACACTAACAATGAGACTGAAGAAAGAGAAATTAAGGAGTCAATATCATTTACAATTGCACCCAAAAGCATAAGATACCTAGGAATAAACCTAACCAAAGATGTAAAGGATCTATACCCTCAAAACTATAGAACACTTCTGAAAGAAATTGAGGAAGACACAAAGAGATGGAAAAATATTCCATGCTCATGGATTGGCAGAATTAATATTGTGAAAATGTCAATGTTACCCAGGGCAATATACACGTTTAATGCAATCCCTATCAAAATACCATGGACTTTCTTCAGAGAGTTAGAACAAATTATTTTAAGATTTGTGTGGAATCAGAAAAGACCCCGAATAGCCAGGGGAATTTTAAAAAAGAAAACCATATCTGGGGGCATCACAATGCCAGATTTCAGGTTGTTCTCTTTTCATTTTTGTTCTCTATCTCACTCTCAGTCCCTCTTATATACACACACATTCAAATTGGGGACAATAGCTATAGTTCTTACCTTTAGAGGCAATTAGGGGTGTATATATTTTTAAGAAAGAGATTCTCTTCTTCTCTTCCCATAATATCCTCTTTGGCTCATACCCTTTCTGATCTTGCTTTCAGGCATAGAATGCCACTGCCTCTATCTCAGCCACTTCTCAATACCATCCTGTTCTCTTGTATTGTTGCTATAAACGGTGCTATGGTTCCTAATCAGCTGCTGGATCCAAGTTCTCCTATCTCCAGCAAAGACAGAGCTCTTTGCATTTCCAGTGGAAAGGGACTTAACCTCTGATACTATAAAGATAATTTGGCCGCCCAGTGACTCCAGTTTTTTAGGTTCTTTCAAAGGTAACTGATTGTGCAGGTTAACTTTTCCTCTGTCATGAAATTTCTGCCACATCCCCCAGTAATTGGCCCATTGGCCTTGGAGGGAACTAATTGGCAACATTACTAGCTTCCCTCCTTTGATTCTAGTGCATCCAGAGGTAAGATGATCATATTACTTAGCTCCCAAACTGAGATCTTTTTAAGCATGAAAGAGGGCACTACTGTCATTACATCAGGTTGGCAGGCATAAGCCAGGACTCTACTGTACTAGCTAAATTTTCCTTCAATGAAATGGAAATTCTATTCTTTACCAATAATTTTTCCTCTCTTTCTTTTTAAACTGCTGTTATTTTGATGACTTCAGGTATATAAACCCTATTAAAGCAATATCCTATTCCAAGATACATTATGGTACAGATTTGGAGAGGACTTTTCACTTTGTGAATGAAAGCATGGCATGCAAAAAAAAATTCAGGTATATGTGTCAGCAGGCTTAACTCAAACAGCTCTCCTTATCAAAGATTCTTCATTAAAAAATCTCACTTGACTAATTTTACTTTCAAATGCCATGAACACTGTCACAAATCATTTAGAGTTTCTAGAAGTAAGAATCTATTATGAGGAACATACTATAATGATTTGGACACCATCCTGACATTTTATTCCCTTGGTATAGGATTTCTGACAAGCTATGCTTAATGGGGAAAAAAAGTTTATAATAAAGCTGAACACTGCAATAATTGACTATAGTGTAGATAGAATTTCCCAGTGTACTCTATTTCCACAATCTTTATTTTTCTTTTTCTGAAAATTGTTTATTGGCCTTTAGATTCGAATGTGGAGCATGGCCTTTATTACCTTGCAGAAAGATATTTCAAGATGTGCTATATAAATCCCCTACTGTCCCTCTGTTTCCTCTTCCCAGCAGCTCAGTCATCTGGATGATAAATAAGCTCATACTGGTGTTAGAGTTTAACTAGCAATGAATTTCACTTTATTGCAATATTTATGAAAGGTTTTTAAAATGTGGTTAAGTGAAAGCCTTCTTGTGGGTTGCAATCAATATTTCTTAACATGGGGTAGAGAATCCAAATCTTCAGAGTTTCTTTTCACTCATAAGATTTACACTACCTTCTTTTTTTAAAATTTTATTTATTTATTCATGAGAGACACAGAGAGAAGCCGAGACAAAGGCAGAGGGAGAGGCAAGCTCCCCGTGGGGAGCCCAATGCAGGACTCAATCCTAGGATTCAGGACCCGGGATCACAACCCGAGCCAAACCGAGCTCAACCACTGAGCCACCCAGGTGCCCCTCTACACTACCTTCTTGACAAAGGATCACAATTTTAGAAATCAGGGACTCTTTATGTCATGAATACTTGTATGGTTCTGTATTATTATTATTATTAAAGTTGGGATATTTAATGTTTTACTCTTTTTAAAAAAATTTTTTTCCCTTTGGCTGGAAGGGAACATTCAGCCAGGGAATTTAGGCCAACAAACCTGAGTCACAATAATTACCATTTCCAGGCTACAGCGCTGTGTTTTCTATTAAGCCTGTAGAGCAATTAGCAATGTTTTATAACAGCTGTGAGAATTGTTGCTTGACCTCATCTGATTACAGTTCTGACACTTCTAAGAACAAATTGGTAAACAGTGTTGGCTTCAGAGGCCCTTTCAGAGTTTGTAGGATAGGAGCTGGCCTGTAGGGAAGGAGAGTCTTTGTCAGAAATGGGCTCAGAGGTGGCCCAGGTTGGAGAACAAATGAACCAAGAAAAATGTTGTCTTGTTAGCATGCAAGGACAGCTGGTTTCCTTGGGCTGTGAGACTCAAAGGCAGAGCCCATGTCAGCATTTGACAAACCTAAAAAGATTCTAGCCAGGCAGGTCCAAGGTAAAAAAAAAAAAAAGACAACCTTCTTATTTCTAGAAATAAATTGAGAAAATAATTCCCAGGTTGAAGAAGAAGGACCATAACTTAGCTCTTCAATCTTCAATGAGCAGATTGAAATTTCATTCTTCTCAAGGAGTCATTCAGGTGTCTTTGCTATACCACCACAGTGGATTTCTGGTTCCAACATGGGCCTGTTCTGATATGCAGAGAAGGGCCCAAATAAGGTATAGAGGGAGAGTGTGAGGGATGGCTTAGGAGCTAACCAGAACTGGGGTCAAATCCCAGATTTCAGACAAGTCACTTAATTTCTAAGCTTTAAGTTCCTTATCTATACAAATCTATACTATTTTTCAAATACCAGCCAGAGAATATGGAGTAGTAAGGAAGAAAACAAATGGCAGATTAAAAAAGTAGTTAGCAAACTATATCCCATGGGCCAAAATCAGCATACTGTTTACTTTTGTAAATCAGGTTGTATTGGAATACAGCTATGCCCATTAATGATAATCTGTAACTTTTTACAATCCAAAGGTGGAGTTCAGTAGTTGTGGCAGAGAACTATATGGCCAGCAAAGCCAAAAATATTTACTATCTGGCTCGTTGCAGAGGTCTGCTAACCTCTGGACTAGACTTAGGATCCTTATCTATAAGGCTAATTTGACAACCACAATCTATGAGGTGATTGTATCAGAGGTTTCAAACACAACATTATAGTGCACTGATGTTTACACTCAGTAGTAAGATGTGTCCCCACATCATTTGTCACTTGTAGCATTGAAAGTAATAAAATTTGCAACTAATTTTCTTGTTCTTTAAATTAATGTAATTGCGAAGTGATCCATGCAGTAGTGTTATTCTCACTTTCATTTGAATATGGTTTTTTTAGAGGGAGAAGAAAGGAAGGGAACCTGCAGGTAGTGTGGTAGGTATTAGCACAACCTTAGCCGTGCCTGGGGAGTGTGAAGCTTGTCATTACAAGCTTACATATATCTTAAGTATCAGAATTCTTTCTGCTGCAGGTAAGAGAATGCCCAGATAAAAGTGAATTAAAACAGATCTATATAATCCCACTTAATAGGAATCTCCCAAGTGGATGGTTCTAGGACTGGATCAAATATAGCAAAGCTATTGGTGCAATGTCTTCAACTCTCCTAGACATCTCATCCCATCCTGTGATGTTTGCACATGCTTACCCAATAATGTTCAAGGCAAGAAGGAGGAAACAGGCAGAAGTGGGATTTGCTCTTCCCAAGTCTATCTTTTTAGTGAAAGAAAATATTTTTGCTGATACCCAAGAACACTTTTCTTTGCCGTAGTAGCCAGAGCAGTGTTCTATGACTAACCTGTATCCAGTGCTTACACTTGGAAAGAGGACTGCTACTACTTGATTAAACTCTTCATGATTCATCCCCTGAAAGAGAGCACACTGCTGACCTAACAAGAGAAAAAGAGGAGAAAGTGCTGCAAAGGCAATTAGTGCCTCCATATACAGTAGCTTGAGAGGTGTTTTAAAGGGATTTGCCTTGGTAGTATTGTGGAAGAAATTTCACAAACTTTCAGAAAATGTGTTTTCTAAGAACACAGCAAATGCTTTTCAAAGTCTCAAAACTCAGATCATTCTATATCAGTAGCCAATGAAATATATTAGAGCAGTGTTTCCCAAAGTGTACTCCCTGAAGCAAAAGTCTCTACGGAAGATAGATTTGGCAAATATTGCCAACTATACCTTCACAATGTAAATTTATCTAACACAAATTAACATAGCAAAGTCTCTGAGAAGCCCTGTAATAAAGAACATGTTCAGTTTGGGTTTGATTTGTACATTTAAAGGGGTTATATAAGGGCCTATAGGGATGGGAATACCAGAAAACTGACCTGAGTTATTATGCCTAAAGATGAAGTGGGAGAGTATGTCTTTGATAAATGAATATAGAATTTACCCATTTACCTCCAGAAGTACCGAGAGACTTCTCCCTTCAACGAGTACGCACCTGGGTGTCCAAACTTCTTCTGCTCCATCTTCTCTGAAAATGATCCCAATAATAATAGCACATGAAAATTTCAAGTATACCATTAAATTTGACCCATGCCTGAGAGTCCCAGACAGTAGATTGAACACATTAGAGGTAGAATATAAACACAAATACAATTGCATGCTAATTTTGAACAGATCTTAACTCTTGTTAAGGTACATACTCTTCCTCCCTTGTTGGCTTAAAGGTCCCCCCTCTAAACTATGGGTTAAGATTAGAGGTTGATGGTAAAGGTTTGTGTCCCTCTTCTCTAAGGCCCTTGTTTTGAGTTCAAATAAATGCCACTCTCTTGTTCGGGCTTTAGCTGTTTCTTCTGTTTATCTGCCTCACCTCACCCCACATTTGTTTTTCCCCTTCATTTGTATGCTTAGTAGAAATAATATGAAGTTTGGAATTAAATAAACTTTGGCTCAAATCCTGCTTTCCTATATCCTAGCTAAGTTACCTCTCTGAGCTTTAAGCCACTCATCTATAACAAGCAGATAATACTTATCTCAAGGTACTGTTTTGAGAATTATATGGTAAACATGTGTAAATTGTCTATCATCAGTTTGGAACTAAAGTAGGTACAGAATAAATGTCAATTGCTTTCCCTTATTTGGGTTATAGCCATGAAGAATAATAGCAAACATTTACTGAATGTTTATGGTTTATCATGCACTGTGCTAAATGGGTTATATTAATTATCTCACCTAATCCTCATAGTAATCTTATGAGGTAGATGTTACTATTATCTCTATGCTATATAAGAAGTTACTGAGGTTTGTACAGAGCCTACATAACTGACCAATATCACCAGGTAAGAATTCTAAAACAGATCTATTGAACTCTACGGTTATGCTCTTACTCCCTGAGCCATGGTGGCAAAAACCATAAGCTGTCCATGAAAACCTATTCTTCCCTCATTCCACAATACCTGGACTTCATTGGAGCCCCAGCTGAATTATATTTCCCTTCCCCCTTACAAATGTAGGCCACATGGCTCAGTTGTCTCCACAGTGGAATGTGAGAAGTCATGTGTGTCCCTTCTGGGCTGGAGTTTTGTTTTTTGTTTTTTTTTTTTTTAAGATTTTACTTATTTATTCATGAGAGACACAGAGAGAAAGATAGAGGCAGAGACACAGGCAGAGGGAGAAGCAGGCTCCATGCATGCAGGGAGCCCGATGTGGGACTCGATCCCAGGTCTCCAGGATCATGCCCTGGGCTGAAGGCAACGCTAAACTCCTGAGCCACTAGGGCTGCCCTGGGCTGGAGTTTTTAAGTGAGCAGGTGGCTCTCCATTCTCTTTTCACCATGTGGGTGCAAACAATGACTAAATCCCAGGGGATAGATGGCAGAACCACAAAAAGGAAGGAGTCTGGGTCTCTAAATTGCCAAATGAAGAAGAGCTCTTTGCCTACTCAAGCATCTACTTTGACCTGTTACATAAGCAAGAAACAAGTTTTTAATTTGCCTGGGCCAATTTGTGTGGCATCTATTTGTTGAGCAGTTTAGTCTACCCCAACTACTGTAGCCATAAAGATTTTTATCTAGTGTGCACTTACTATGGCTTCTTATAATTGCCATTGGCATAATAACTTTCACCAACGAAACTTGTGTCCCTTTGTTATGTTTTCATCTAGGAAGACCTTCATTTTCCTACTCCTTATCTTCTACCTTTGCCACAGGTCCTTCCAGGCTCCCCCAGTCCAGAGGCCAGTGTTTTCTGCATCTCTCTCTCCTTTCCTCCTACTTAGCTTGTACTTAGCTTCAACCCATCCCAAAGCATCATCCTTTCTTTAGTATGATCAGCTTGATCCCTTTACAACACGATAGAGTATTTGACAACTGTGTCACAATAGCATCCTTCTATTGTTCCCCAAGGCCAACTGACAGCATTTAAAAGTCTTACAATGGCAATAGTCAAAGAAGGAAATATGTGGGAGAAAAGTAAGCAAGCCATGAAAAAAAAAAAAAGATGGCCAAAATGTGATCTCTCCTTACACGTAATTTTATAGTCTAGAAAGAATGCAGCAAAGACTGCCAAAGGCTTTCACTAAAAGATGAGGAGCTACTAAAAAGGATATATAGAGAGTAAAAGAGTTCAAAGAGTAGGAAATAAGGTTTGAAACCTCATCTTCAGTTCCACTGAAATAAGATAAATTCATGGTATGTGTGTGGAGCACTTTCAACACTAAAAAAAGAAATATACATGTTTTTAAAAATCCATTGTGTGTTAACAGAAACCACAGTATATTGTCGTGGGCTTGGCCCTTGATGCTGTTCTCCTTTGACAGAGGAGGACAAATGGGCATTAACTCATTGAAAGTTTATCTTTATAGGAACACTCTGTGCTGGTAGCTCCCTGTGGGAGCTCAGCTCAGGGCAGCACACTGGGGAGCTGCCATGGCACCTCCACTTTGGGTAGGAATAAATATTGTCCTTCCATGCATTTTAGATGGAAGAAACTTAGCATAATTTAATATTCTTTTAAAACAATGGTGACTGTCCTGTGGTTTAATAGCAGTGAATCCCTCTGGGTCTATTGAAATACAAATGACATTTGCTCTTAGGCTTAATGGTACCCTCTTACTGTCTTTTGAGTTCTGATGTCTGATTGGATCCATTGTTCTCCCAGGCCAGCATTATTATTATCAGTTTTTTATAATGGCTGATTCAATTAAGTCCACTTCTGAAGTTAAAATTTGGTTCTTCTAGAATCATGTCAAATATAAGGGGACCCAGAGTGAGGCTTTATAGGCCTCTCCTATGAAAAAAAGGCATGTGATGATGCATTTAGTTGATAGGACAAAGGGATATTTCAGCCCATAAATCCTTGTAAGTGCCTCCTATTAAGTAACCAAACAAATCTGAAGGGAGAGAAGAACATTTATTATGTCCCTAAAATCATTATCATCATCATCATCTCTACTAATTAATAATTAGTAACATGAGGTGATACATTCCCAGTATGCATAGTCATTCACCTTTGGTTTGAATCCTGGTCCTAGTCTCTCGTTTTTTGTCACCATGGAACGTTTACTTACTTCTCAGAACTTTTCTATTTTTAAGGTATTTTTTTAAATTTTTTACATTTTAATTCCAATATAGCTAACATAGTGTTATATTATTAGTTTCAGTGTACAATATAGTGATTCAGCAATTCTGTGCATTTCTCAGTGCTCATCAAGGTAAGTGTGCTCTTAATCCCCTTCACCTTTTTCACCCATCTCCCCACCAACCTCCCCTCTGGTAACTATCAGTTTATTATTTATAGTTAAGAGTCTAATTTTTTTTGTCTCTTTTTCTTCATTTGTTTTGCTTCTTAAATTCCACATATGAGTGAAATCATATGGTATTTGTCTTTCTCTACTGACTTATTCACTTACCAATATGCTCTCTATATCTATCCATGTTGTTGCAAATGGCCAGATTTCATTCTTTTTATGGTTGAGTGATATTCCTATATGTGTGTGTGTGTGTGTGTGTGTGAGTTTTCCATAATTTGGCTATTGTAAATAATGCTCTTGTAAACATAGCGGCATATGTATCTTTTCAAATTAGTATTTTCATATTCTTTGGATAAATACCTAGTAGCAGAATTATTGGATCATATAGTACTTCTCTTTTTAATCTTTTCAGAAACTTCCATACTGTTTTCCACAGTACCTGCAACCAATTTTCATTCCCATCAACAGTGCATGAGGGTTCCTTTTGCTCCACATCCTTGCCAACACTTGCTCTTATGTTTCTTATTTTAGCCATCCTGTCAGGCATAACAGGTTTTGTGGTTTTGATTTGCATTTCCCTGGTGATTTGTGATGTTGAGCATCTTTTCATGTGTCTGTTGGCCATCAGTATGTCTTCTTTGGAGAAATGTTTATTCATGTCTTCACATTTTTTTCACTGTAATTTTTGGTTTCTGGGTGTCAAGTTGTACAGATTCTTTTTCTTTTTTTTTTTTTTTTACAAATTCTTTATGTATTTTAGATACTAACCCTTATCAAATATGTTATTTGCAAATATCTTCTCCCATTCGGCAGGTTCTCCTTCAGCTTTCTTTATTGCTTTCTTTGCTGTGCAGAAAACTGGTACCACATTTAGGTCCTTAATCCATTTTGGATTTGTTTTGTGTATAGTGTAGGAAAGTGGTTCAGTTTCATTCTTTTGCATGTTGGTGTCCAGTTTTCCCAACATTATTTGTTAAAGAGATTGTCTTTTTCTCATTGCATACTCTTGATTCCTTTGTCAAAGACTAATGACCATATAATTGTAGATTTATTTCTGGACTTTCCATTCTGTACCATAGATTACTATGTGTCTATTTTTGTGCCAGCACATACTGATTTGATTACTACAGTTTTGTAGTATACCTTGAAATCTGGGATTGTGATACTTCCAGTTTCGTTCTTCTTTTTCAAGATTTCTGTAGCTATTAGTCTTTTGTGTTTCCATAGAAATTTTAGGATTATTTCTTCTAATTCTGGAAAAAATGCTATTGGTATTTTGATAGGGATTGCATTAAATATATAGATTGCCTTGGATAGCATAAACATTTTAACAATATTTTTCTTCTAGTCCATGAACATGGAATATCTTTCCATTTGTTTGTGTCATCTCTGATTTGTGTCATCAGTGTTTTATAGTTTTTATTTTATTTTTTTTAATTTGTTTAAAGATCTTTAAAAATTTATTTATTCATGAGAAACAGAGAGAGAGAGAGAGAGGCAGAGACACAAGTAGAGGGAGAAGTAGGCTCCATGCAGGGAACCCGATGTGGGACTCAACAGACTCTATCCCGGGTTTCCAGGGTCATGCCCTGGGCTGAAGGCAGCGCTAAACCACTGAGCCACCCGGGCTGCCCTGTTTTATAGTTTTTAGAGTATAAGTCTTTCACCTCTTTGGTTTTTATTCCTAGGTATTTTATTATTTTTGGTGCAACTGTAAGTGGGATTTTCTTAATTTCCCTTTCTGCTGCTTCATTATTGGTGTGTAGAAATGCAACAGATTTCTTTACTTTGACTTTGTATCCTGTGACCTTACTGAATTCATTTATCAGTTCTAGTAGTTTTTTGGGTGGAGTCTCTAGGGTTTCCTATATATAGTGTCATGTCACCTGCAAACAATGAGAATTTACTTCTTCCTTACCAACTTGGATGCATTTTATTAATTTTTCTTGTCTGATCACTGTAACTAGGACTTCTAGTACTGCAGTACTATGTTGAATAAAAGTGGTGAGAGTGGACATCCTTCTCTTGTTCCTGATCATATGGGGAAATCTCTCACTTTTTCACCAGTGAGTATGACGTTAGCCATGGATTTTCATATATGCCCTTTATTATGTTGATGTATGGTCCCTCCAAACCTACTCTGTTTTTTTTTTTTTTGTTTTTTTTTTTAGATTTTATTTATTTATTTATAAAAGGAACAGAGAGAAAGGCAGAGACATAGGCAGAGGGAGAAGCAGGCTCCCCACAGGGAGCCCAATGTGGGACTGGGATCTGCCCTGAGCCTAAGGCAGATGCTTAACCACTGAGCCACCCAGGTGTTCCCAAACCTACTTTGTTAAGGCTCTTTATCATGACTCAATGTTGTACTTTGTCAAATGATTTTTCTGCATCTACTGAAGTGATACTATGTTTGTTATTCTTTTTCCTATTGGTGTGATGTATCATTGTTGATTGATTTGTGAATAGTGAGCCACTCTTGAATCCCCAGAGTAAATCCCACTTGATCCTGATGAATGATTTTTTTAATGTATTGTTTTATTTGGTTTGCTAATATTTTGTTGAGGATTTTATATGTATGTTCATTGGAGATATTGGCCTGCAATTATCTTTTTTAATATTGCCTTTATCTGGTTTGGTATCAGGGTGATGCTGGCCTCATAGAATAAATTTTGAAGCTTTCCTTCCTCTTCTATTTTTTGGAATAGTTTGAAAAAAATAGGTATTGACTCTTCCTTAAATGTTTGGTAGGATTCAACTGTGAAGCCATCTGCTCCTAGACTTTTGTTTGTTGGAGTTTTTTAATTCAATTTCATTGCTGGTAATCAGTCTGTTCAAATTTTCTATTTCTTCTTGCTTCAGTTTTGGTTCTATATTTCTATGAATTTATCTATTTCTTCTAGGTTGGACATACTTCTTTGTTGGCATATAATTTTTCATAATATTCTCTTTCACTTGTTTGTGTTTTTGTGGTGTCAATTGTTATCTCTCCTCTTTCATTTCTGATTTTATGTATTTAAGTCCTTTCTCTCTCTCTCTCTCTCTCTCTCTCTCTCTCTCTCAATGAGTCTGATCAGAGGTTTATCAATTTTGTTGATCTTTTCAAAGATTACTTCCTAGAGCTTTAGTTTCTTTCTTTGGAAAACAATGATAATACACACCCCATAAGGTGTGTGTTCATGATGAGGGTTAAATGAGATAACATATGTAAACAAGCCTGACACATAGTTGGTGTTCATTTTTAATTGAGAATGTCATCTGTCCTACTGGGGGCAATCTTGGTGGAATTGTCAATAAATCTGTCCCATGTGCCTAACCAAGGGGTGGCTATGTGTGCAGTGTGAGGTAAACCACACTTTGCTTTCCTGGCAAAACATGTGTGTCATTAAAGATGAAAACAGTAGAAAGTAAGTCTTTCTAATGAAAGTTCCTGGAAGAAGAGTTTGTTTGTCCTTTAGTTCCTTACACCTGGTTCCAGAGAGCAATCTTGGATCCTGCCCTTGACAAGTTCCAACTATTCAATTCTGTTTTAGAGTCTGAAATTTACCCAGTTTCCTTTGCTACAGACATCCCCTTTCCCTTTGAGTTAACCACTAGGGAGTGCTATGCTTAGATTCTGGTGTCTATCCAGCATTCATACTACAAATACTCCTTTTCCCCCTCAGTTAACTACAGCGGCGTTTTATGCTTGCATACAAAGAGTACCAACTAAGACACATGCTACCCTCTGTGAAGATATACAAATACTCATAAGGAGACATAGACCATGAAGATATTTTATTTACCCACCCCTCTAGGCCAAGGAAAAATAGCCAAATTAGTCTCTACCATCATATAAAAATATTGACTTTTAAAGATAGTGGTGATGGATTTCCTAATGGTATAAAAATGGTCCCATGTTGACACCTGGAAGCTAAAACAAATGTCTTGCATAATACAGATTTTTTTCTTCGTAAAGATCAAAAACAATAGGACCATTAACCCTAGAGAAACACTAAGTGGCCACAGAATGCAGAGGTTTGCGCTCTTCCAGAGCAATGTTCAGAGGGCCTCACAGAATATGCTAAGGGCTATTTTGTTGCAGAAACAATTCATGAGAGCCACTCAGGAATAAAGCCTGAGTAAAAAGGGTCAATGCTGCAGTGTTGACAAATAAGAAAGTTCCAGGATATGGTTTCCAGCATGGCCAACCCCGAGTAAGGTCTACCCAGTTACATCAACTAAAGCCTGCCCTTAAAGTTTGTTTTTTAACAAGCAAGCCTCATGAGCCAAAGAAAGCTGTTAGTAGATGCTGTGACCCACAGTCCTTGGAAATTCAAGCAAGATAAAGCAGAGTGAAAAGCTGAGATCCAAAAGGACAAATTAGGAATCCACTGAAATCATGTAAAATTTTAAAATAAACTTAAAATTAAAAATTCTTTACTTTAAGCAATAGATATTCCAAAGGAAGTGGTATCACATGGAGTCTGTTGAAACAAAATTACTTCTAATACATAAAAGGTGCTGGTTCTTTGTAGTAAGCCTAGGATTACCCCTTCTTTAAAATCAAGAAATTGTCCCAAATAGCAAATAATCCTTTCTAGAGTTTTTTATTTATCTCCAGGTTGTCTCTTCTCCCATTTCCCACAGCTAAACTTACCCATTTTCGGCAAAAGACATTTTGGCAAAAGACATTGGCAAAAGAAAATTTCTTTGGTGAACAGAAATTTCACCAAAGAAGACACAGACATGGCCAACAAGCACATGAGAAAATACTCTGCATCACTTGCCATCAGGGAAATACAAATCAAAACCACAATGAGATACCACCTCACACCAGTCAGAATGGTGAAAATTACAAGACAGGAAACAACAAATGTTGGAGAGGATGTGGAGAAAGGGGAACCTTCTTGCAATGTTGGTGGGAATGTGAACTGTGCAGCCACTCGGGAAAACTGTGTGGAGGTTCCTCAAAGAGTTAAAAATAGATCTGCCCTACGACCCAGCAATTGCACTGCTGGGGATTTATCCCAAAGATACAGATACAGTGAAATGCCAGGACACCTTCAGCCAATGTTTATAGCAGCAATGTCCACAATAGCCAAACTGTGGAAGGAGCCTCGGTGTCCATCGAAAGATGAATGGATAAAGAAGATGTGGTCTATGTATACAATGGAATATTACTCAACCATTAGAAACTACAAATATCTATCATTTGCTTCGACATGGATGGAACTGGAGGGTATTATGCTGAGTGAAATAAGTCAGTTGGAGAAGGACAAACATATGGTCTCATTCATTTGGGGAATATAAAAAATAGTGAAAGGGAATAAATGGGAAAGGAGAGAAAATGAGTGGGAAATATCAGTGAGGGTGACAGAACATGAGAGACTCCTAACTTTGGGAAACAAACAAGGGGTAGTGGAAGGGGAGGTGGGCAGGGGTATGGCAGGCTGGGTGATGGGCACTGAGGGGGGGCACTTGACGGGATGAGTACTGGGTGTTATGCTATATGTTGGCAAATCAAACTCCAATAAAAAATATACAAAAAATAAACATCTATTTTCTTCTATCCACTAATTGCCAATCTTATTCACTTTCATGCAACCAAAACTAAGAAATAAAAAATATATACCCCAGCTACCCTTAAAAATCACTTTTATTTTCATCCATTATCACTTCCTTCCCTTCTTTCTCTGAAGGAGCATTCTCATCTCTATGCCAGATACAAACCTTTCCCCCTGCTCTTGGCCAATGTCCTTTTTCTCCTTTAGGTCTTTGCACAGGAGGTGAACCTGCCTCTCCCGTGAATCTTCTGTCTTGCTCTTTCTCTGTCTTCTTCTCCCTCATTCTTTCTCTGCCCTCACACGCACACCTACACACCTACACCTCTGCACACACAAAGTCTACAGATAAAATAGAAGGAATTTTATTTTCCTCTTCTCCCACTGTTTTTGGTAGTATAACACGTCCTGATATATAAGGTGACTGAAATCTGCCTTATAAGCCACAAATCCTTTATAAGCCAGAGATTATTCAGTGCTAAAGGTCAGACTTTTTTTGTAGGTGCTGTACCTAGAGGGAGGGCCAGCTATATTATGTGTGGAGCTCAGTGAAAAATGAAATGTGGATACCTTGTCCAAAAGGCAAGGGAAAAGTGCTATTAAAATTCGTAAAATATAAATTTTTTTCCTTTCTTCAGTGTTGTTTGTTTGTTTGTTTGCTGACCTGTATGATAATATTTATTTGTTATTTAATATAACTGTGTGTTAGGCACAGTAATAATTGTTGGGAGTGTGCACAACCTACTAACTGCTGGGTTCCTCTCCTCCCAGTCACTGGTCTGATCTTGGGCTGGAGGCAAAGAAGTCAATCCTCCCTTCCTACAGGAATAGACATGCTATACCTTCCATGCCAGGACACACTTAATACCTGAATAGGAGGTGGTCAAGAGGCTCACCCCTCTAAGTTGCCCACCATATTATCATGGAACCTTGCATACCAGACTCCCATCTTCCTTCAGTCCAGGCCCCCAAGTAGATAGGTATAGGAGGTGGCAGCAGCAGCTGAGCAATAATGAGGAATCAAAAGATGAGTAGGTCTTGGGCACAGGAAGCAGGAAGATTGGGCAGCCAGGGCCCTATCCCAGGGAAGTGAGAAGACTCAACACGAACTAAGGCTTTGAGGCTTTCATGCTCCATTGTCTCATCAGACTTCATTTGTAAAACCCAAACTCAAAGATGAAAATCACTAATAAGGGGCAGCTGGGTGGCTTGGTGGTTAAGCGTCTGCCTTTGGCTCCAGTCGTGATCCGGGGGTACCAGAATCGAGTCCCACATTGGGCTCCCTGTGGGAAGCCTGCTTCTCCCTCTGCCTATATCTCTGCCTATCTCTCTCTCTCTCTCTCTCTCTCTGTCTCTCATGAATAAATAAATAAAATATTTTTTAAATGACTAATAATTTTAAGACAGTGATAACAGGACATTAAACCGAAGCTTGGGGCCTTCTATGCACGTAGTCCTATGTGACAAGTCCATGAAGCTGGCCCTTCCTGGAAGCGCACCACTGTGTTAGCATTTCACAACAGCTTCTTGATCATGCTCATGATATACAACCATGTCTTAATAACTCCCTATCCAATTTTGTTCCCATTTAATCCATACTCTATTCTGTCAGTAGACCAAGCTTTCTGACACACAAGTCTTGTTATGTCATTCTTACTTGAAAATCCTTCAATGATTTCACTCTATCCTCAGGACAAAATTGCATGAGAATTGCAGGACATGGAAACCATACTACCCATATTAAACAGAAAGAATTTTAATCCAGGAGATTAGAAGTTTACAAATTAGTTAGAAGGACTGAAAGAGTAGGCTCTACCCCAGTTCTACAGGAATGCTTCCCAGAAATACAATAGAATTTTCCCATCAAAGCTACTGCTGCCTCAGTCACAAGAAAGAACACAGATAGTCAAGGCTCCAACTCAAACCATTGACTTTAAAATATATTAGTTTAATTTCAGGATTAGAAAATCACTACTACCATGACAATCTCTCAACATCCACAAAGAGCCAGAGACTAGACTCTGGGAAAATGCAAAACCTTCCCCACCATGATTGCAAACAGATACAGCCAGAAGCGGCAGAAAGATAAACTCTATGTCACTTCTTTAAAAATTTCATGGAGGACATCTGATGAAATCTATCTACTACAAAAGATTCAGGAAATTCAGACTTTTAGGTTTTTGGAATCTGAAGTAGAGAGAGGCTCACTAAAGGAAGTTAGAATTAAATAAAGCTATACCCCATATGTACCAAAAATGTCAACCTAATTCTCCAGTCTTCTTAATCATTCTCCCCTTCATTCCCTCCATGCATCCTTCAGTTCAGCCATGCTAGTAACTTGCTTTTCTCCTAAAAAGCTTAGCACTTTAGAGTCTCTTTAAATTTGCCTACAATATCCATGAAATGCCCTGCCCTTTCCTTCACTTTTATACTGTACAACCTCTACTCATTATTCATAGCTCACCTCTTCTGAAATTCTCAGAAATAACTACTTCCTTTGCTCTGTCACTAAATCTATTCACCTTGTGTTATGGTGTTGGATCCTCTGCATCTTTTCCTTTGCATCTCTTCTACCTAGCCCGAGGTCTTATATATACCACATAAGTATACTGGTACAATGAACCCATTGACCAGAGGTAGAATTCTTTCAAATAAGACTTGCTAAAAGTGAGGTAGACCTATATATACTAATACATTTATTTATAAACAGGTTATGGATGCTGAATCCACTAGAGCAGAATGAAGTAATTACAGAGCAGAAAAGATAGTTGGTATCTCATAATAAGGGGATAATATAAAGCATAAAACCTCTCTCTTACTCTCTTTTCTCAGAGGACTCTAGAATGTGGAACTCATCAAGCTTAAGTACTAAACAGAAGCAAGTCAAGTGCCTAGCCTGTTATTTATATATCTCCCTCTTGTGGCAATTAAAGAGACTTCATTTTCTTTTACAGTAATCATAATTAGAATTTAATAGAAACAAGGCACACTTCATTAAAAAAAAATGTAACATTCATGTGGTCTTAAGTATGTTAATCCAACAAGTTTCAGCTATCTATGCTCCTTAAAGTCTTAGTCATGAACAATATGGACAAGAAAAAATATATATAAAGTATTCTAGTGGGTCCTTTGCTCTCAGTGACATTTGGTACTTGATTATTTTTTCCTTTTTCAGTAAAGACAGATATTTCAATAAAGATACAGAGGGCATGTCAAATATTTTATGGTATGAAGATTCTTTCATAGAGCAGCTTTCTCTGAGGAAATAAGATTCTTTCAATGCCTTAACTACTCTCTTCTGAAATTAGCCTTGTAGGCAGACTATTATATTGGAGTTGCATTCAAAAGGGATAGTGGGGACACCTGGGTGGCTCAGCAGTTGAGCATCTGCCTTCAGCTCAGGGCGTGATCCCAGGATCTGGGATCAAGTCTCACATCGGGCTCCCTACATGGAGCCTGCATCTCCCTCTGCCTGTGTCTCTGCCTCTCTCTCTCTCTTTGTCTCTCATGAATAAATAAATAAACCTTTTCTTTAAAAAAAAAAAGGGGGGGGAATAGTGATTTGGAATTTACCACCAAAAATAATATGGTTTTGGTGAAGGTCAAGTCCATTATACCCCATGAAGCCCATGTACAGTTACCTCTGCCAATTCAGGATCTCCTTTCTCTGAATTTTTCTACTGTACTTAAACTTTTCATTCAAAAAATATTTACTGAATATTTGCTATATTCAATACATTTTCCAAGACAGAGATAAAATAAACCAACTTCTGGCCCTTAGGAGTTTACTATCTAGTAGAGGCAATAAGCCATGTGCCTAATAACTGTAATATTAGGAAGAGAATGATAAAAGACAAGATTCAATGGTTCTTAAAGTAGGTAAGAGGTATATATGTGGAGGATTTTCAAATATGTTCCTACTACCTTAAGAGTGTAAAACCATATTTTGAAAGAGCATCCCAAATGGTTCTGATATGCATATGTCTCTTCTCCTTTAAGAATCACTAAACTGAGAGGAGTTTAAAGAATATAGATTACTTTCTGAATGGGGGAATAAGGACTGGGCTGACTTAGGGGAGGAAGTGACAAGTAGTTCTGAGAAACAAAGGTACAATCTCCAATATCTACAGGGACCAGGTAAATCATGTAAATAAATGAAGCATTCTAGGTCAAGCTGATGTGAGGGAGCACTGGGCACTGTGGCCAGCTAGAAAACACTTGTTCCTTTTTACATGTAATAGCCACTTCTCAGCTTCAACCAACTGTTTCATGCAAGAGAATAAGCTTAACACTGTTGTATCTTCCCATTTTTCAAGTAATATAAATTTGGATCTTTGTGTTGAATTGGCAATTAATTCAAAAAAATGTAACTCCTGACTGCTCAGATAAAACCAAATGTGTGTGAGTTACATTAGGCCTCTAGGCTGTTGGCCATTAACGGAACTGACATTATTTCAAACTCTGTGCCAGGTGCTGTAGTACACAGAGGAAACTGATAACAAAACAGAAAATAACTGGAAGGTCTAACTAGGGCCTGCCAGCACTGTGAACACAAAGAAAAAGGCATTTGCTTCTGAGGGGATTGTGGAAAACTTCAAAGAGGAAGTGACATGAGGGTTCAATCTGGAAGAATGAGTAAGCATTTTCCAGGTGGGCAGCTGGAAAGAAACAGTGTTGGTAAAGGCTAAACAATATCAAAGCATCTCAGGGAGACCATAAAGTATGCTTATTTTTTCCCCTTTAGTGTACTTTATCCAAGACTGTGCATAGAAAATTCTCCATAAATAGTTCTTGACAAATTTTGAGGCTCACAGATATAAGATATATTAACAACAAACAGTTCTCTCTAGTGATCTGTAGGAATTATCACAATCTCCAAAGAGCCCAAACCCCTTGATTCACTCCAGTGCTCCATGATGTAATAGGACGCTTAGATTAAGAAGAAAAGGAAGTTAAGAAATCATGAAATTCCCTCCCCAGAGCCACATGTAGATAACCTTTAATTGCTCACAGGTTGATTATCTACTAACGATAAATTCATATTCTTTGCAGTGCTCTCTCCTTCCTCTTTTATCCCTTTTGCCTTGTTCTCTGATCATATCATTTCCCTCAGAAAATCTGTTAGGAGCCAGACATCCAGCTCATCCCTTTGTGGCATATTAATAGCTTTGAGATAAGAGCTGAAGGAGAGAGTATCAAACTCATCAGTGATTTCTGCATTTTCTGAGAATTCTGGCCATCATATTCTGCTGGCCCCCATGATTTTGGATGAAATGAGTCAAGTAAACATTTCAAAGTCTGAGAGGATGGATGCTTCAGACTGTCTTGTCAATAAAATGATATTGAGTCATAATTCCCTCTGCCTTAGAAGTCAAGACTCCTAAGCAGAAACACAAAATCTTCACTCAAGCTGTGGACAACTGCACTCACTCCCATAAGGGCCACTACAGCTAAACACTTTCTAAGAAGAATGGATGTGATTTTAAACCATGCTTGTCTGCAAACAACAGAGTTCAGAAATTCATATTATTTTGTGTGATGAACAAGAAATGAAAACAGGAAAATATATCGCCATACAATGTGCTATGGAGAAATGGTGAGGAGCTATGCAAAATCCTAACAGGTGAAAATCATTCTCTACCTCAGTTTTCCAAAGGCTATTAGTTTTTCAGTGTTAAGGGAACAAAAGGAAAATTTTTCTTTCCCAATCTATCTATTTCTTGGCCCGTAAATCTCATACAGGGAAAATACTTTTCTCGCCTTCTATTTCCTCTCCAATTCCAATTTATATAGTCCTCTGCAATTTCTCTCAACATCATTTACTAAATATATCATAATATACTCCTACCCTCAGGCCACCATTTCAAGAGATACCTTCCCTCAATCTGGGAATTTTTCAAATAAATCACCACATTTGGATTTTCTTCCCTCAATATATTTAGTGGAACACACTGGTGATGGTTTTTAAAAGCTAAAATTGTACTTTGAAAATCAATATATTTGAGGTGTAGGCTTAAGGTGCAGAATGACTCCTAAGGGCAAAGTCAATCACCCTTTTGGTTTGTTGAGTCTCTAGAACTATTTCACAAATGTTTTTGTTAAAATAATAACCTCTTCTCTCCCTCAAAAAGCTATGTCAAACACTCTCTCCCTTCATGTGGTTTTAGAGGAAAATTCAATCCATATATTTTTGTCTTCCTTAAACTCAGATCATTACAAGTTTTAGGTACTTCTTGTCCCACAGCCAAGAGCTTTAGCTATTTTCATGAAAACAAATCAAATCAAAGAATGAGAACTTGTTTGAAACTCAACTCCTCACATGTGAGGCAAGGTTATGTTGTGAAATTAGCATCTCCTTATTTCTATTTGTTTTTCTCTAGGCCAGGGTTAGCAAATGATTGTGGGATAAATCTGATGCACAGTCTGTTTTGTATAGCTTATGAACTAAGAACGATTTTATTTTCTTAAATGGTTATAAAAAATACTTTAAAAATTTTGAACACACAAAGAATTATATGTGACACTATGTATGTAGCTTACAAGCCTGAAATATAAGAAATATAAGCCTGGCCTATAGAAAAAATGTGCCCAACACTGATCTAGCCAAATAAACATCCCTCCATTGTTTAGGCCTTTAGCAAATGTCTAAACACAATTAGGATCTATCTACCTTTACTTGGATACTTATAGTATAAACACATCATAAAATGGAATAAAGCTATTTTATATTTGATTTTGCTATATATATATATATATATATATATATATATATATGTTGGGTATTATCTTAATTTGGGTTCACCCAGAAGTAGACCATGAGACAAAGATTCATGTGCAAGAAGTTTATTTGAACAGTGATCCCAGGAAACTAAGGGGTGGAGAGAGACAGGAAGGATGGGGTCACAGCCAATACAGGATGGGGTGATAGCCAATATGTGTTATCATGCAAATTTCTTAGTGTGGGCAAATGAAGTTTCAACGTCCAGGGGAGCTCCAGCTGGTGCAGGACAGGCATTTCAGAGCTATTCCATGTGTGAGGTAAGGGAGATAGAGCACTGACACATCAACTTTCATCAGGCTTGGTTGAGGGCTGCTTCCTGAAACTGGTAATCCTCTGCAACTTCCAGCTTGTGAGCACACCTTCAGAGTGGTTTCTAAGCATCAGAGGAAGACATCAAGCAACAACATGTAGATGCTACTGGTTTGAAGAGATATAGGTGGGCACTGAGAACATCTGCTATACTTCATCCCTTACAATGCCCTACATTTTAAATGAACTCCTTACCATCACTGATTCTCCAAAGTGGTCACAATTTCTTTTATATTCTCCAGCTTTATTGAGATATAACACACATTTAACATTTCATAAGTTTAAGGTAAATACCATACCAAGGAAGAATGAATTTCTGTACTCCTCAGATAGAAGAGATCCAAGGTAATCAAATTGCTAACAAGTGGCTAATTGATTTCCTCAAAGAATGGTACCATAATGAGAGCTCATCATTAGTCTACTACTGATATTTTGAACATTCTTCAGTACCAGTTGGATCTGCCTTCGAAAAAGGGAGCTCATGTTGTTGTGCCTACCCACAGACTCATCTCTGCCACCCTTACTATTTTAGTCCATTACACAAGTACTAGTTTCTACAAAAATGAAATTTTGCATACCTCTACTGGACATCTATTCAACCTGGTTATTTAGCACCACCTCTGTGATAGATGTTGTCTGGTAGGCATTGATATGAGACACAAAGATTTGCACACTTTGTGCTACTCCCATGAGACTATCTACATGCCTTTTTTCTATATCTCTTTGTCCCTACTTTTCAAATCTTGCTCTTTCCAGGGTCCTGACTAATTTACAAAACCACTGACAATTTTCCAGGAATTTATTATCTTTACTTTAGAGCATTTCTCCTTGTCCACCAATTTAATGGTCAAAGCTCTTCTCACTGAGAGATTTTCCCCTCACCAGGACCATTCCTAGTGGTCCATTCCTAAATGTAGCTATAGTTCAGCAACAGTCCATACTGAATTGGGCCATTTTTGATCGAGGTCTGGGTACTTTCTCCCTAATTATTTGGATACTAAGAACTCCCTGAAGCCATAGGAATGAGTTAAAAAGACTTCAGCACAATAGGACTAGGTGACTTGGGGGTTTGGGCCACCGGTACATTAAGCTGTGCCCACTGGACATTCTCAAGCTTGATCCTGAGTATAAAATTTCCATCATACAATGGATTGCTGCTGTGTTTTCCTGACATTATTACCTAATAGTTCTGACAATATTCAACTCATCATGAGCAGCTCCAATTGTATAATTACTAAATGTCCTCCATAAGACTGAGGAGCATGCCAGAAACTGCATCTCAAACAATGAATACTTTTCTGCTGCAGATGGCATGGCTTTGCTCCAGGGGTCTGTGCTATCACTCTCATTTTGGGATTTGCCAGAGACCTTGTCAAAGATACCTCTGGGATATAATAATTTGGGATCTACTGAGTCACATGATACAACCAGCTATACTTATACTGAAAAATGATACTACTGTACAGACCCCTCTTTTTTTGTACTCTATTCAATTGGTAGCCTCATGAGTCACATGATAAATGAGTTGGAACATTTCCAAATGTGGTCTGTGCTTCAAATCTGCCTACCAAGTTCATGCCTAGCTCCTAGAGTTAGGTAGTAGACTTGATTTGGGTAAAGTTTATCTCCCACCCAACTGTGTGCATGTGTCTTACCAAAACATCCAGAACACTCACTACTTCCTGTTCCCCAAGTCCAATTAACATGATACTCCAAAAATAAAACAAATAAGATACCACAATATTGAAATATCAGCAATAATATGCCTCAAATTTTAATATAAATAGCTATTACCAAATTTTAAGGAGTAATTAGAGTCAAAAAATCAAATTTCCATGGAAGTTGAAACCTCAAATAATTAAAGTCGCAGGTTATATTACACTTGTGAGGTAAAGGTCCTTGTGAGGTAAAGGTCCCAGGACACTACAGTTGAAATTCATTCTCCTCTATTTCCTCTTCTGGTCAGCTGAGTTGCAGAGGAATTTTCAATCCCTGAGTAGAGTTAGGAGCCCTTTACCAGCAACAGCACAATGGCTCTCACTGGAATATATGTAGTTTCTTTGGAACCTCTGATTTTAAATTAATTCAATGCCAAGTCTTTATTGTGCCTGAATTCTCAAAGCAGGAAATGCACTGGCCTTACACCACCATGTTTAGAAAATAAGCCACCCCCTCCAGGAATTTGCCCAAGGTCATCTAATTGGCTAGTCAAGAGCAGCACCAAGATGCAAATCCTGGGCAGACTTCCCCAGGAACTGCCATGCTACCGATTATGCTCTCCTTACTGGTTTTAGTCTTGCCAAGATGCTGGCTAAACTATGCCAGGTGTCTCAAATATGGGATCTGTGAACTTAAGTTCATTTGGACATTAAATTCATCAAGAGATTAATTTTGACACTATATATTTGGCATTATATATTCAACTATATCTTAAAGAAAAAATATATTGTCTTTTCCTTCAGAGGATAAAGCAGTTTTCTTTGAAAAGCTGCAACTGTCACCAGATGTTATTTGAAAAGAACTTTCTTTTCTACATGGTATATTCAAAGCCTCCTAGTTTTCTTTTTAGGCCTCATGTTCTGGCACCCCAGCACTGGATGAAGTAAAGGTCCTATCTAGTGACACAGCATCTGTGTTCTCTTATGAGCAGTCATTTTCAGTGTTATGCCAGTTATGCCTTTTTTCCCCTGCCTCTTAAAAAAAAAAAAAAAAAGAATTTCTGAAGCCTAAAAAACAGACTCTCGTTACTGTGCTTCCCTTATTTGTAATTAACTAACCAGGAGTCAATTTGGGACAAAATGATGGTTGATGATTCTTAAGCCTGCATACAAACCACTCCAACTCAGCTGTAGCCTTCTCACATCAACCTCCTCAGCCCTGACTCCAGAATGGGATTGTGCACAGATGACCTTATACTGTCGATCTAGACATCGGGCACTGACAGTTTAAAGGCAGCTTCTTTGGTGTTCTAAAGTACATACAGAACTCAGCTGGCATTTGCTTTATAAACAACAAATATTGTCCTGCTTCCAATGCCTAAAAGGTCTGTATTTGGAAAGATACTTCTCACCATATTCTCATATTGGTTTCAGTTATACCTGAATGGTTCATATTCAAGCAGTTGCCTGTATAAGGAAGTGTTTTTAACAGGCTTGGGCATCTGCTTAGAGAGAAAGTAAAATGTGTACTTCCTATAGGAAACTTTCTACTAGAAAGGTTGGACTATGCATATTTAGCTTCCTTTCTAAAATCACTGGTCTTATAAGTCAGCCCTTCTCCATCTCATCATGTGAGAAGTCAGTGAGGGGGAGTAGAGAGAGTCCAGTAGGGCTACAAAGAATGGAGGTTCCTCCATATGGAAGGAAAGTCTATACATAGGAACAAAACATTTTCTCCTAATAATGGCTAGGAAGATTCCTGGAAAAATAGTGGAAATACAGTTTTGCTGTTGCTTAAAGATTTAAAGTCCATGACATGAAAAAAGAGTTCCTGTGCTCAAGAGAAAACAACAAGAAGAAACACACAGATTAGGTTAGCATCTATAGGAAATAATAGCATATCTTGTCTCTAAATCACACACACACACACACACACAGATACACTCCACCCCCAACAGCCGTTATAAATTCATCCAGAACTTAACATAGTTAAGGGAAAGAAAAGAAAGAAGAGGGCAACTGGGTTTACCTTCTTTGTTCAAAATAGGCAAGTTGTAGAAACCAGAACTGATGAAGAGTAGTTTCTGCCAATGAATTATAAGAGGACATTCATGATCAAACATATCTCACCAATATATGAAAATTACCAAGTCCCTTATCCTCACATTGTCCTTTTTATTACATGGCAAAGGGAAAGTATTAATTCCTGCACTATCTACTTCACAAGACTGAGTGAAACTCATAATGCAATAAGGAAGAGTTCTATAAAGTGTGGAATGAGTCACATGTGTTTACTAATATCCCTCTTTCCATGCAAGGGATAACGTTGGTTTCTTCATTAGTTGCATGGTGGTTGGATGACTACAGGATTTCAAGCTTTGCTTGCCCATCTGCCTATCCTAGCAAAAATTTCTAATTCACTTTTAAGTTCAAAGCCCTTTGGCAACCATGATTCCCTGCAATGGATCCTAAATCAGATTTTCCCAATATTCTTTTTCTTATCCCTTTCCTTGAAGCAGATAGAAACCTGGATGACCTATTTGGGTGGCTTCTTGTCATAGTACTGGCCCTTTGCTTTCTGAATTTCATTGGGTGCCATTGCAAGCTTCCATTTTTCCCCTAACAAATATTAAGGCATTAAAAATAACCAAAGGTAACCACAATTTAGCCAGATGTACTAGACACTATATATAAATTACCTCATCTAATCCTCATGGCAGTTCTCAGGAAGGCAAAAATCTCTGTTTTATAGATGGGGAAACTGGAAAGTTATCAATAATTGGTAAATTGTGCATGAGCGCATACACACACACACACACACACACACACACACACACACATTTACCAAGGTGTATGGTAGATCTGCAGAGACTTTGTGAGGAGTACTGATACTTCTCTTGTGGAATCCCTTCTTAATCCCAGGTAGACAGTCATTAGCCCATGTGATAAATCCATATGGCCATCTGACCTGCTTCAGTACTTGGACTAAGTAATGATATCTCATTGAATCCTTAGAGTGAGTCCACATTATAGGACTTACAGGGGAAAATGCTATTTTAAGTGCTGGCTGCCATTTGAGCCAGATGCTCTCAGAGGACAGCAGAATTCTCCTTGAAGAAGAAAAAAATGTTCTTTTTGTAGGTAGGTCATGCTTACGAAATGTATAGCTATAGTCTGAATTAAGAATGAGAAAAAGGAATCAACTCTCTTGGTCTTTCTTGTCTTTGCTTACAAATTTTCATTAAAGAAGAAAGTCTTGACTACTGGAGATTGTTTTATAATTCTTTAATTTTACATAAGAAGAAACTAGGATCTAGATATGTTAAATTGACTTTCTCAAGGTTACAGAGCTAGCAAATGACAGGGATCATTTACTACACTAAAATCTTTCCCATTCAACAACCTTCACAGCGTTCAGCAGTAGGTGTTCAGGGGACACAGGATAAGGAAAATACATTCCCTAAATAAGAGGGCCTCATATATGGATAAATCAAGATTATCCATAGATATAATTAAAAGTATAGTAAGTATATGCCATCTCATCAAAAAAGGTAAATACTATTATAGGTTTTAAAATAACTCAGTTTAGATGTTCCATGGGCAAAGAAGCATTTAAGACTAGATTAGAGTATATTTTTTTATGTTATTCTTAATTGTAAGCAACAAAAATTCCTATTTGAGCTGGCTTAAATAATTAGAAGATTTTTTTCATCAATACAAATCCAGAGGTAAAACAGGCTTCTCAATTGGTTGGCTCAATGACTCAATGGTATCATCTATTATATTACAATAACATTTCTGTTCCACTGTTCTAACAACTGCTTTCTAAGTCTGTTTCCCCTTATGACTATAAGATGATTGCAGTATCTTCCAGAGGGAGAGAACAAGCCACAAGGAGATCACTTGAGGAAAAGAAAGTGTTGGAAGAAGAGAGAAATCAGATCCTATCTAAGCAGAAGCAAAGAATGAAAGAATTGCAGAAACTCCCGACAATCCGGGCTAAAGCTTATGACTCTCATCAAAGTTTAGCTCAGATGTCTAAATCCAGAGTCAAATCACTCAGAAAGAGTGAAAAGGAAAGGATGGGAGAATACCAACAAGAACTAGAAGAAAGAGAAGAAAAATTAAAAAACAGGCCGCTACTGTTTGAAAGAGTTGCTCAGAAAAAATGCAAGAATGGCAGCCGAAAAGCGTTATTCTAACACCCTAAAAGCATTAGGACTATCTGATGAGTTTGTTTCAAAGAAAGGCCAAAATGGAAAAGTATTTGAGTACTTCAACAATCAAGAGATGAAGAATTTCACTGAAGATAAAGAAACCTTTGACGAAGAAGAAAAAATAGAAGAAAGAGCGAATGGGGAAGAAAATCATTTTATTGATACTGAACAGCCAGGATTCTTACAAGAAAAAAAGAGGAAGCTGATGAAGAGAGTGGAGAAGAGAAATCTGTTAAGGAGTAAGAGGGAATCAGCAGGATGTCTCCTCTCTGTGCCAGTGCTGTCGATGGCAGCCCCTGACATTAGCATCCGTGATTATGGTGGGAACAACATCAATGAGACCCCTCCAACCTGTACAAGGCTCTTAAGCAAAGTCATCTGTAGCCTGGAAAGGCCAAATCCAACCAAAAGGTTGTTGGGTCAGTTGGAGAAAGGCTTTGCTTGTTCAGGTTTTTTAATCACTACATATGGTTTGCAACTTTGATCTTACTTGTATTTTTAAAAAAGCATTTGAGAATCATAGCTGTCGTAAATTGATTAATTGTTAACATATTTGCTACTTCCTTATTTGAATGGGAAAAAATGGCTTGGCATTGAGAGCAGAGAAAAGTACTGGCTTTTGGTGATTTGAAAAAATGTTTCTGGGAAGTCTGAATCAATAAATATTTTAAAATTATAAAAAATAACAATTGGAGATATATGCTTCCTTGTTCATAGTGGAAATTAAGCACCTCTGCCCCAATCATAGGTTAAAATTATTTCTTTTCTTCCTTATTATGCCAATGTGGGTCACATCGTACCCACTCTGGTCACTTCAGCCATGGTCCTTGAACAAATTACCATCCATTCCACCCCTCCTCTATAATATATAGTTATATTATAATTATAATATATAATTCCCCATTGCTATACTATAAGGTGAGTGGAAGCTAGGGTGTCAACAACATCATATTTTTAATAGGATTACAAGAAAAACTAGGAGATGGGACAATCCTAATAGAGAGGAGGGCAAGAATAAAGGCATAGAAAGAGGAAAACTCAAAGTGTGAACATCTGAGCCTGCATTAACCTGGAATATACACAAGGAGACATACAAGGTAAGGGTAGAAAAAGTTGTAATGATAGGTTTGGTTCACACTATTAAAGGGACTTGAGCATCAAGATGAGATAATTAATATTAGTCAGTGAGGATTATTAGAGGTTGTGGGGTTGTTTAACAAGAAAGAGACAATAATCAGAAAATCACTTTAGAAACCATTTCCAGAATGTTTTGGAGTGAAAAAAGATCACTTAGATGACTAATGTATTACACAAGATTAAATGCACTAAAGCTCTAAATTTAATAGAGTAGTAATAGGAAGGAGAAGAAAAATAGTAATATAAACATTGAAGAGGTAGAGTCTAAGGGGCTTTATGAGTGATTGGACATAAATAGGAAGTAAAGGCAAAGTTGAAAATAACTCAGAATCTAAGATAGAAGTGGGAATTGATCAGAAGATATTGAGGAGAGAGATTAATTCAGTTTTAAAATTCTAAGGCACTATAAGGAAACTTGCAGCAAGTAGTCAGAATTCAGGTCTGAGAGTGGGAGGAAGGTAAGAATTGAATCAATGGGAGCTTCCCATGGAGAGAGGAAGAGAGTAGTGGGAGATAAAAAGTGGGCTCAATACACAACCTCAGGTGGCTTCTACATCCTATGTATAAGCATGGACTAGGAGCTAGCCGATGTGACTGAGAGGACAGAGCAGCAGCAGGACAACAGGACCTATTGCAAGCACTCCCAGGTGAGGCTATGAGGTAAAGTATGTTATACTGCACAAAGTTTAAATAGAATGAAGAGTGAGAAAGGCCTGTTCTAAGAGGTTATTTGAGTATCTGGTGACATTTCAGGGAATTTTTAGCAAAAAGAAAATGGTAGAATGAAATAGTGGATTAACTGAGTGGTTAGAAAAGTTTGATACTACTTTCTATGAGTTCCATTATAATCTATAGTATTCTGATCTGTGCCCTTACTAGCATATTTCACACTGAACTCTGAATGCTTCAGGAGTTGTGGCTATATTTTGTCTATCTTTGAGCTCCCAGTATGTAATTCAGAACTGGTGTTCTAAGCTTACAAGGGAATGTGAAGCAAAAGGAACAGATACTTGATTAAATGGAGCAGACAAAAAGAGAGGACTACTTTACAGAAAAATTAGAAATGCAAGTGAGTGTAAAAATAGCATATAGGTGGAGATGTTAATCTTGGCAAGAGGGAGGCATACTCAGAGGAGAATAGACAGAAACATTTGGAAATAGAAGAGATTTGCGTAGCTTCCTCCGGGCAGCCTCAGTTCTCTAAGAGTGTAAAGTGGGTGAGAAGTGAGACTGGAAGGAAGCCAAGAGGAGTGAGGAGATGCTGTCCAGAAGGTGTCAGAATCCAGGTCTGCACTAGCCACTGGTCTTCTTCCATCATTGGCTAGACCTGCTGTACATTCCTCTTTTAATCTTTTTTTCTGTTTGTTATAGTCTTATTGCTCTCTTCAGAGTTACCTCCACATCTTTTCAATGTTTCTAACACCTAACCTCATTTTAACCCTTCACAGTTGGAATCTGTGTGTTGGAGATCCAGGCCCTTCTCCTATGTATGGTAGCAGTTAGATTTTCACTTTGAAAAAATACAAAGGCTTTTCATTACTGTTATGGACTGAATTAAATTCCCCAAAGTTCATAGGTTGATGCCCTAACCCTCAAAATGATGGTATTCGGAGATGGAGTCTTTGGAAGGTAATTAGGATTAAATAAAGTAATAAGGGTGAGACAGCAATTCAGTGGGATTTACCCCTAATAAAGGGTAGAGGAGACACCAGAAAGCCCTCTCACTCTGTCTCCAAACACACACAGAGGAAAGGACATGTGAGGATACCCCAAGAATCTGACCATCCCCAAACCTAAAAAAGAGACCTCACTGGAAACTGAATTTTCCAGTACCTTGATCATGGACATCTAGCCTCCAGAATTAAGAGAAAATAAATTTCTGTTGTTTAAGTCACCCAGTTTGTGGTAATCTGTTATGGCAGCCCAAGCTGACTAATCACCAATAAAATGACAGGGTTTCTTTGCCAGTTCTGGAAATTGCCAAGGGTCAGGAGTATTTAGAATTGGTTCTATCCCTGGACTCTGACTAACTCAGAAGTATTGGACCAATAACTTGACCTCTCTGAGCTTCAGGTGCAGAATCCAGAGAATTAGAACAGTGAACTAAATCATCTCAAACATTTTTTCTAACTTTTCTGGCTTATGATTCCAAGAAGCAAGTTCAGTGTTGGAAGATTGGTAAACATTATAAAGTCCCCAAATGAAGACCATATCATCTCCATTACTAGAGACAGATGTTCAGTCAACTGGACCAAAGGACTTTTAAATACTCATCTAGTGCAAAGATTCTGATATTTGATAAGGTTGGTGGCAGCTACTGAGAAGCTGTAGTCAAGAAAAAACCTGGAAGGAAAAAAGTGTCATTCAGAGAAAACACCATCAATTTTTAAAACGTGAATTGCAGCCTTCTCCTCCCCTTTCCTTTGTAAACTATGATTAGGCCGTACTTTCCTCAAGTTTATAGTAATGATACCTTACACTCAGCACTGTGTATTCTGAAGAGTGTGCTTGAAAGTACTTTACCAGCTTCAAGAACACAGTCCTTTCCTAGCAGCGTGTACTGCTTGGCCCCCTCTGCTTTGCCCATCCTCCATGGTTAGTTAACCAGCAGGAATTCTTTTTAGGGCAGGGAGGCTAGAAAGAGAACTCTAAGAAGCACATTTCTACTGGCACAAAAGGAAGCACAGTCCTAGGAAGATAAAGAAGAGCACTTCATTGACTGAAGGTCTAAGTTGTGGTACACATAATACTTGATATTTTCACCTAGGTTGACTAATTCTAACTTCATTCCTTGCAAATGATCACTAAAATACTCTATAAGACAGATTAACCTATTGTTCTGTTTATGCTAATTTTTGCCCAATAATCAATATAAATGAAGCAAGTGAAACCATACAAGCTTTCACTTGACTCATCTACAAGGAGTGTACAAACTCATAATGAACAAAATGGCAGCACTTTACAATCAGGAGTCAGGGCAGCCACTATTACAGAGGAACTTCTCTCTGCTAGATGAGGAACAAGGAGGCATGGGAGGAACACTGGCTTTGAAGTCAGATAGAGTTTTCAGGATAGACAAAAATGCTAAATACAAATTTCAATGACTGCAAAGTTATGCAAAGAGCCAATACAGATCTACTTATTTTTTTTTTTACTTTTCCCAAAGTTCACACACTACCACTCTCATTGAGAGACTTATCTTTTCAAAGATGTTCCATGTTACCTAGAATTGTGTGTGAATCACATTGACAAATAGTTAAACATAAAAATGTTTCCTACATTTATATACAATTTCCAAGTCTTCAAAGTATTTTTAAGTGCTTACACATGAGTATACGATAAAGTTCATTGTCCCGTTTTATAGATGAGGAAAATGAAGTTAAAAAAAAGTTCAATGATTTGGTCTAAATCATCATTCTATAAAACATTAATAGATAATTCTCAGAAAAACAATGTATAAGAAATTTCAATCCTATAATATTTATGTAAGTTTTTATTGAAGTTTAATAAGAAAAAAAAGAAAAAGAAAAAAAGAAAAAAAAGAAAATCAGGAAAAAAATCAGAAGCATACAGCTAAAGGAATTTTCACAGAATAAATACACCCAAAAGCCAGCAGACTGATTAAGAAACAGAACATTATCAGCACTTCTGAAATTCCCCTCATTTCCATCCTAATCAGCACTTGTAGGAATCAATGCTAAGGAAATATTCAGAAAATAGAGACTATGACTTACAAATGGAGATCTTTATTACAGAGTTATTTAATATAGTGAAAAGTTGGAATAATTCTAAATACTCAGCTTTTGGAGAAAGCTGGTTGAATTAATTATGGTACAGTTATAGACCAGAATAATATTCACCTTTGGCCTCCCATTCAAATATAGAAAGTGAAAAGGGCTTAGTTCTTAGTCTAACAAGAAATAAATAGATAAGCTATGAAAGTATAGTTTTTAAAAACATGTCAAAGAGCTTAAAATATTTTTAAAAACTAAAATGAAAACTCTAGAAACTGAAGCCTTTTCTACAAGAGACATAAGCTGCATTTATCTTTGGCAAAGAGGCAAGAGAAAAAGGAAGTTCTCTTAGATGAGGGTGAGGACACACAAGCTATATTTTTAACAAACTTAAAGGCTGTATGTGAATTACCATGAGAAATTAAAGTCCTGATGAGGTGCCATAGAGTGAGTCTATCCCCACCTGCCAACTCTTCTATCAGCCTTCTCAAAGTCAAAGGTTTACTACACTGACAGTTGAAGGCAGGGAAGTAGAGCTCAGACAAATCCTATACGAGGCACGCGGGACATTTCTCAAGTCCAAGGTGATGACTTACTGAAGGCTAGAGACAGGCAGGAGAGCTGACAGAAATATTTCAAGATGCTTCAGGAGGCAATCCAAGCCTTTACCTAGTATACTGAATCAATCCCCCTAAAGCGAGAAACAGGGCAAGAGAAAGAAAGAAATCTCCCCAGAATTCGAACAGCCAGGGATGGAACTAAAAAACAAAGGGAATTCACTAGTGACCCAAAAATCTGTCATCCAGACAGGTAAGGTAGAGAAATTAATCACAGTTCAGAAATCTGGTAACTCCTCTCTAAAGCAAAGAAAGATCTCTAGAATTTTATGACTAAGGTTTCAGGATGACAACGAGTAAGTTCTTAACTCTGACCTCAAAACGCTTAAAGCCAATAAGAAACTGAATTTAACTAAAGTTGCAACAAAGCCCAGGCCCAGATGGGTAAAAGTGAACAATTACACAGTGGATTGATTCAGCTTCCCATAGTAAAGCTCTGACAGGAAAAAAAAAAAAAAAAAGAATGTGCCTTTTTGGAGGGGTAAATATTATTTAATTCAGTCTCTACTGCTCTTTTGTTCACAATATCCAGCATATGATCAAAGTTTATAAGACACATAAACAAAGAATAAATTTGATCCATGGTTAAGAGAGTAAATAATCAATAGAAGCAGGTTCCCAAATAACCAAGATTTGGAATTACCAGGAAAGAACTTTTAAATAGATATTTAAAAGAATACATAGGGAAATGTGGAAAAATATGCATTAAAAGAGAATTTCAGAAGATAGATGGAGATAATATAAAAGAACCAAATGGAAACACCAAATATGAAAAATACAAGAAAAGAAATGAAGAACTTATTTTAAGGGCTAAATATTGGATAGAACACAGTAAAGGAAAGAATTGTTGTACCTGTTGCACTTTGGTGGCTCAGATGGTTCAGTGTCTGCTTTTGGCTCAGGTTGTGATCTCAGGGTCCTGGGATCCAGCCCTGCATTGGGCTCCCTGCTCAGCAGGTAGTCTGCTTCTCCCTCTGTCCCTTTCCTTTCTCTCTCTGTCTCTCTGTCTCTCTCACACACGAAAATAAATAAATAAAATCTTTTTACAAAATTGTTGTACTTGAATAAAAGTAAATAAAAACTATCCAAACTGAAATCCAAAAACAAAGTAAGAACTGAGCATCTGAGATTTGTTGGACAACATCAAACCACCTAATATAAAGATAATTGGATTCATAAAAGATGACACAGGACTTACACAGGATATAAACATAAACTAACTTCATGATTCCAAAACTCGTCATCACATTTAGGACATGTAAAAGGGAATTGAAGATTTAAAAAGAGAATTATGGGAAAAAAATGTTATTTGGGGTAAATCATTTTCTTTTGGAGATAGTAATGCTACATGATCCACATTTTCTCCCCATGTGAGAGGTTGATAGTAAGGAAGGTTGCATCCTAACCTTATAAGAGGTCTTCACAAAAATTATACAGAAATATTTTGTAAAGATAAAGATTAGTCAGCTCTACCTCCAACTACTCTTGTCCTCCACCCCCAGCCAATGGCAGAGAGAGAAGGGTGCCCACCCCTATCTCAAGGAAAAGAGGCTCTGTAACTTGGGAATATAGTGAACCGGATCCTAACAAGTGAAATTTTCCTGCCTGGAAAATCCATGCAGACAGCAATGGGCTGCCTAGTTGCTTTGCTGGAAATAAAGAAAAGGGACTAATTAGGTATCCTTTACTCCCAGGGCAGAGGACACTGGAGTGTTCCCACAAAAGATACAAAGAGACCTTTTCAATATAATTGCTGCAACAACTTTAAGTCATATTTTTTAACTTAGACTATGCCATAAGGAGTTGTCTTCCTTTAAAGCAGGTGAACTCTGTGCCTAATTGTTGTCATAATGAATATCACCCAGCAGAATTGGCTATCATTTCCAATTGGCTCTTTTGGGCTGTGGCAAACAAACTGAGCTGCCTGTAATTTGGGAAAGCTACAGGACAAAATGAACAGACACAGAAGAGAGTAACAACCATCTTTAAGTTTCTTTTCTTACCCCCAACATATACTGGAGCTCTGCTACCTATGAAGCACGTGCTAAGTATTTTGGGGGCACATGGACACAGATATTGTTCTTAAAAAACAAAACAATACATAATCAAATGTAGTTAGTACCATGAGGTAAACACCAATTTCTCTGGTTATTTAGGAAAAGAAGACACAATTTAGCTGAGGCTGTTTTAGAAATATGGTGGTTGCAGTGGGGGAGTATATGGGGCAAGTGGAAATGTAGAGGAAATCAAGAAGGCTTATTGTAAAAGTTGGTATTTGACCAACTTAGAAATTAGAAAGTTGATAGATTAGCAAGAATGCAGTGGCAAAGGGCACCTGGGTGGCTCAATCAGTTAAGCATCTGCCTTTGGCTCAGATCATGATCTCAGAGTCCTGGGATCAAGTCCCGCCTCAGGCTTCCTGCTCAGCAAGGAGTCTGTTTCTCCCTCTACTCTCTCTCGCTCTCATGCTCTCTCTCTCTCAAATAAATAAAATAAAATCTTTATTTTTTAAATGGGAGAAAAAAAAGAATATAGTAGCAAGGAGAAGGATTTTTTCTAGCAGAGAACAAAGCAAAGCAATATGGTATCTTGGAAACAGTGAGCTGTGGTATCAGACATATCAAACTTCAAATTCCTGCATCGCTACTTTACACTGTGTGACCTTGGCAATTTATCTCACTTTTCTTTTTTTTTTTTAATTTTTTTTTAATTTTTATTTATTTATGATAGTCACACACAGATAGAGAGAGAGAGGCAGAGACACAGGCAGAGGGAGAAGCAGGCTCCATGCACCGGGAGCCCGACGTGGGATTCGATCCCGGGTCTCCAGGATCGCGCCCTGGGCCAAAGGCAGGCGCCAAACCGCTGCGCCACCCAGGGATCCCTTATCTCACTTTTCTTGATCTCAATTTCAAGATTTGTAACATAGGAGTAATAGCCCTGCTACAGTCTGAATATTTGTATTGCCCCACAATTTATGTATTGAAATCCTAATGCCCTATGTGATGGCATTCAGAGGTGGGACCTCTGAGGGTGATTAGATCACAAGTGGGATTAGTGCCCTCATAAAAAAAAGTTCTGGAGAATTCTCTTGCCCCCTTCAGCTATGTGAGGACACAGTGAGAAGTCTACACCTGGAAGAGGGCCCTCATTCAACCATGCTGGCACCCTGATCTTAGACTTTCAGCCCCCAGAAATGTAACAGATAAATTCTGTTGTTCAAAAACTACCCAGACTTGATGTTTTGTTGTAGCAGTCTGAATGGAATAAAACAAGCCTTAATTTTTAGGCCTGGCACATAAGCACCCAGTAACAGTAGTTGTGGCTGCTGTTAGTTTCAAATAAAGTCATGGGTGTGAGGAAATACAGAAGTGCATAGAAGGAACCATATAATAGAGGGGGGAAAGGAAATGAAAAAAAAAAAAAAAAGTAGTATCCAGATCGTGGAGCACTGAATTTGGGGCCTTATTTGGTAAGGCAATGGAGATACTTAGAGGGTTTTCAGAGGGTTCTGAGCTGTGCTTCAGGAGATATAAACTATAACCTTTTATGTTACTGTATAAAACAGTTTAGCTGCTTCTTGTATACATGTAGAATCCAAACTCACATTCTTACAAATCCAAGACAGATAACACAAACCAGTGAAGAAGGGTCAGTGATGTCCATGCAACCCAAAGGGTCAGCCAAAGAGGGAGTGGCCTATATCTAGTTTCAAGGTCATTGATTCCACATGAGAACACCAGGATATGTGCCCAGATTGTTCTGACTTTTCAGGGAAAATATGAAGCTTTATGTGACATCTCCCAGTTTTGGTATATTAGATGTTTTTAAACATCATTAGTGGATTAAACATATTGACAGTTGGCACCTGGATGGCTCAGTGGTTGAGCGTCTGCCTTTGGCTCAGGTCATGATCCCGAGGTCCTGGGATTGAGTCCCACATCAGGATCCCCGGAGGGAGCCTGCTTCTCCCACTGCCTATGTCACTGCCTCTCTCTCTTTGTGTCGCTCATGAATAAATACATAAAATCTTAAAAAAAAAAAAAAAACCATATTGATGGAAGTAGACTACTTGTTTGAGACTTCTGGCCTAGAGATTCCCATATCTAAAAAGGATCTTTGATTTATCTTTGCACAATCAAGTTCCAGAAAATGGTTGTCTTTGTTGTTTTGGTTGTTTTTTTCCCAGAACAATAAAGAAATCTGCCCTCAATGGTGAATTCAAACCTCTAGAGAAGCAGGAAACTAGCTGACACCTTCAGAATAGCAGCTTTTTCCTGCTTCTAGCCATCATTTAAAAAAAAAAAAAAAATGGGTTCCAGGCTCAATGAGAAAATTCTTATAAATTTCAACATTTCCCCCTCTGATAGTTTTGGGGCCTAAAACAGCATTTTGTGGTCAGAATATAAAGTTATTTATTATTTTACTATATAAGATTATTTCTTTGAGGTTTTTAGGGAGATTAAACCTCAAGTGATTTCCAAAATTCTCCATGATGTCAGAACATAGTCATGTGTTATCAAGGTTTTGTCACCCTCATGCCCAAGATGTAATAAGAATAGAACTAGCATTCATTGAATGTCATACAAACAAGGAAAAATAAGGAAATAGTAAAGATTAGAATAAAATTAAATCAAGTAAAGAATCAGAAAAGATTAACAAAACTAAGTGTTGGCTCTTTGAAGATAAAAACCATTAGCTAGACTAATCAAGGGAGGAAGAGAGCACCAAATAAGTAAAATTATAAATGAAAAAGGAGAGATTACAACTTATAATAAAGGATTATAAGAGACTACTATAGGGGCAGCCTGAGTAGCTCAGCAGTTTAGAGCCACTTTCAGTCCAGGGCCTGACCCTGGAGACCCAGGATTGAGTCCCACATCAGGTTCCCTGCATGGAGCCTGTTCTGCCTGTGTCTCTGCCTCTCTCTCTCTCTCTCTCTCTCTCTCTCTCTGTGTGTCTCATGAATAATTTTTTTAAAAAAAGAGAGAGACTACTATAAACAACTATACTGAAGAAATGACTAATTCCTAGAAACATATAACCTACCAAAAGTCAATCAGGAAGAAATAGAAACTATAAACAAAGTAAGGAAAATGAATCAGTAATCAAAAACCTCTCTCCCTCTCCCAAAAAAGGCCAGGACCAGATGGTTTTATTGGTGACGTCTACCAAACATTTATAAAGAATCAATGCCAATCCTTTCCAAGCTCTTCCCAAAAATTAAAGAAGAGGGAATACTACCAAACTCATTTTATGATACCAACATCACCCTTATACAAAAGTCAGATAAGGACATTACAAGAAAAGAAAACCACAGGCTAATACCCTTGATTAATATAGATGGATAAAATTTCAACAAAATACTAGTAAACCAAATTCAATTGCAAATTGGAAGGATCATACACCATGATCAGTGGAATGCATCCCTGTGATGCAAGGATGGCTCAACATACATAAATCAATAAATGTGATATATCACATTAATGAATGAAAGATAAAAATCATATGATCATCTTAACGATGCAGAAAAAGCATGTAACAAAACTCAACATCCATTCATGATAAACACCTTCAAGAAATGGGTATAGAAGGAACATACTTCAGCATAATAAAGACCATATATGACAAACCCATAGCTAACATCATAGTCAATGGCAAAAAACCTAAAGCATTCCCTTTAAGATCAGGAAAGGACAAGGGTACCCACTCCCACTACTCCTATTCAACACAGTACTGGAAGTCCTAACCACAGAAGTCTGGCAAGAAATAGAAATAAAAGCATCCAAATCGAAAGGAAGAAATTAAATTGTCTCTGTTTGTAGATGACATGATCTTATTTATAGAAAATTCTAGACTCCACACACATCCCAAAAAAGATTAGAACTTATAAACAAATTTAGTAAAGTTGCAGAATACAAAATCAACATATAAGAATCATTTGCATTTGTATCCATTAGCAATGAATTATTTGAAAAAGAACTAAAATAATTTCACTTACAATAGCATCAAATATAGTAAAATGCTCAAGAAAAAATGTAACCAAAAAGGTGAAAGATCCGTATGCTGAAAATTATTAGACATTGATGAAAGAAATTGAAGAAGACACAAATAAATGTAAATATATCTCATGCTCATGAAACGACTAACATTGTTAAAATATTTAAACTATCCAAAGTAATCTATAGATTCAAAGAAATCCCTATCAAGAATTCAATAGCAAAAAAAAAAAAAGAATTCAATAGCATTTTTTTACAGAAATAGGAAAAACAATCCTAAATTAATATGGAACCACAAAAGATCCTGAATAGCCAAAGCAATTCTAAGAAAGAGGAGCAAAGCTGGAGACATCATGCTTTCTGATTTCAAACTATATTACAAAGCTATCATAATCAAAGCAATATGATATTGGCATTTTTAAAAAATGCATAGATCAATGGAACAGGATACAGGGCCAGAAATAAACCCATGCATATATGGTTGATAATTTACAACAAAGGATCTAAAGAATATATCATAGGGAAAGGACATTCTCTTCAGTAAATGATGGCAAAACTGGACAGCCACAGGAAAAAGAATGAAACTAGACCACTATCTTACACCATACACAAAAGTTAACTCAAAACAGATTAAAGACTTGAACAAAAGAATTGAAACCTAATACTCCTAGAAGAAAACACAGTCAATAAGCTCCATGACATGGTCTTGGCATTATTTTTTTTTATTTGAAACCAAAAGCAAAAACAAGAAAAGTAAAAATAAGTGGGACTGCATCAAACTAGAAAGCTTCTGCTCAGCAAAAGAAATAATCAACAAAATGAAAAAGCAAACAATAGAATGGAAGAAAATATTTGCAAGTCATACATCTGATAAGGAGTTTAATATCCAAAATATATAAAGAACTCACACAACTCAATAGCAAAAATATCCACAAATAATCTAATTAAGATGGGTAAAGGACCCGAATAGACATTTTTTGAAAGAAGATACTCAAATAGCCAAAAAGTACATGAAAAGGGCCTCAACATCACCAAACACCAGGGGAATGCAGATCAAAACCACAATGAGCTATCACCTCACACCTGTTAGAATGACTATTATCAAAGAGACATGTGCTAAAAAGTGCTGGTGAGGATTGGAGAAAAGGGAACACTTGTACACTGTTGATAGTAACATAAATTGATATAACCACTATGGAAAATAGTATGCAGTTTCCTTTCAAAATGAAAGAACTACCATATAATCCAGCAATTCTACTTCTGGATATATATCCAAAGAAAATGAAATCACTATCTCAAAAAAGATACATACTCCCTTATGTTCATTGTAGCATTATTTATAATAGCCAAGATATGGGAACAATCTAAGTGTCCCTCCACAGATGAATGGATAAAGAAAAAATATGATTGATACACACACACACACACACACACACACACACACACTGGATTATTATTCTGCCATTTGTAACAACATGGATGAAACTTAAGGTCATTTTGCTAACTGCAATAAGTCAGAGAAAACAAATACTGTAAGGTATCACTTATATGTGGAATCTAAAAAAGTCAAACTCCCTGAAACAAAGAATCATTACCAAGGCGGGGGCGGGGGGGGGTGAGGGGTTAGGAGAAATCGAAAGATATTCCTCAGTGGTACAGAGTCACAAAATGAATAAATTCTGGGGAATTTACAACATGTACAACATGGTGATTGAAGGTGATAATACCGTATTATATACCTAGAAGTTGCTAAAAATGTAAACTTAAAAGTTCTCACCACAAAAAAAGAAAAATTGTTACTATGTAAGGTAATGGATGTGTTAACTTCCCTTATTATTTTTTTTAAAGATTTTATTTATTTATTCATGAGAGACACAGAGAGAGAGAGAGGCAGAGACAGAGGCAGAGGGAGAAGCAGGTTCCATGCAAGAAGCCCTATGTGGGACTCGATCCGGCAACTGCAGGTTCACGACCCCAGCCAAAGGCAGATGCTCAACCGCTGAGCCACCTAGGCATCCCAACTGCCCTTATTATGGTAATCATTTTGTATTATATATATATATATCAAATCATTACATTGTACTAAACTTATATAACATTATATGTCAGCTATACCTCAATAAAACTAAAGGAAAAAAATACAGACCACCATCCAATTACTAGAACTTATAAATTAAAGTGTAAATATTCAAAGAGAAGGGGAAAGACTCATGATTCCAAAATGAAGATTCCTTTTTGGCTACATGATCCAAGTCTAGGTAGAAGAAAGAAATATAACTCCCAGACTTGCTGGGAATCAAGTTTTCTCTTCCTCAGAAGCATACAAATATGAGGAACGGTGAAAATAAAATTAATAATAATAATAATAATAATAATAATAATAGAGGGAAAATAAAACTCTGTCTCCCCTTGGTTGTGATATGTAGGTATATAGACAAAAATTACTGTAGACATCATTTTATTTCTTTTTTTTTCATTTTATTTCTCTTGAGGAAATTTAGAACTGTAGTCTTATTATGTCTCAAAAGGCTTTAGAACCATACACCATATAGAACACACATAGTCTCACTTTATGTACATAAGACAACAAAAGCTGGAATGGCCTGTGAAGGGTTCAAGTCCACCCCATACCCCCAACTTGAGGAATCTGGGACCCTATGAACAGTTCACTGCAGTGTTCTGACTATTCACCCTAGGAGCTTGACCTCCAGGTAGCCATTTGTGATGAACACAGCACAGGCTGAAAGGCAGGGACCCAACTGAAGCATTTATTCACAGCAGAGATACTCTTAATGTTGCAGTCCTGTAGTCTTGGCAAGCATGTCTTGGACCATCTTAGTGATTCTAGCTTCTAAAAAAGGAGGACAGTATGTGTGATGACTGACCCCTTAGAGACATGCACAAGTCACACATATTCCATCAGTCAATCCTTTCTATATAACCCCACTTAGGGATCCCTCTAAAATCCCCTAGTAACCATTCTGGTTCACTCAAGATGGTGTGAAAGAAAGGTTGTAATGTGCTCTGAGATCACTAAAAATACATTTGGTAAAGGTCAGCTCCAGCTATAACACAAAAGGCTCGGGCACCACAGGTATAGCAATTACTTGATTTAAAGCCACCCCTCTCTCCTCAAAAAATCAAACTCTGCTTCTCAGCTTTTAGACTTGCAGAACAGAGGTATTCCATAAAATACCTGAAATCTTTCAACTAACTGAATAAGAATCAGATTTGGATCTACTGGAGTCCTGAGAATTAGAAATGTTCTACCTCCACTGTGTCAGGCAGTAAGGAACCAGACATGTGCAGACTGAACAACTTCCAACCTGACCACCCACTTTAGTATTAGTCAACATATATTTATTGAGCACCTACTAGTGCCAGGCATTATGATAAATGCAAAGATAAAAGACAACATATTTCCAATGAGTTGATAGTCTTCTATAAGAAATGAGGCAAATGCATAAAAATGATCATGTAAGGGAGCATATATTTATATATTAGGAGAGATATAAATTGTGAGTTCTTAAAAGATAAATGGAGATTTTATCCACAGAAAGGAAAGGAAGGTGCTCAGGTCAGAGGAAACAACTCAGGAAGAAGCGGAAAAGCACAGGATTTGTTCAGCCAACACTCTGTAGCCCATTGGGGAAGAGGGGCATGGTTAGAGTTGTATATGTTCACCAACTCCCTTTTCTCAGTGGTTGAGGGTTACTGCTTCAGGGATGTTAACTCAAGCTAAGGGATGTATGTGTTTGTGTGTTTATAGGACAAAGTAAAACGGGACTGCTGATCAGATACAAAAAATACAGGTTAAGGAGGATGCAGGAAATTCAAATGTTTAGCTTTGAGGAAATGCTGGTAGCATAAACAGAAAAAAAATCAGAACAGTGAAAGGTGTAGAGAAGAAATATTCATTTTTTTCTCTTTCAAACTTGAATTCACAATATAACTCTCTCCCACTCTGCACCATCTTACTCACTATATCAGTTACTTCCCCCAAATTGGGGCTCTGGGCCACTGGCAGCTTATAAACTCTAACATCCACTTCCAGGTCTTCTGAGACCACAGAAGCAGAATTAGAGGTCTAAAACATATCCATTGTCATCAGCTCTCAATAAACACCAGGCTTTAAAAAACAAGAACAAAAACAAACCAAACAAACAAACAAAAACTGGATAGTCTTTCTTTCCACAAAAGCACAAGCCTGTTCTCACTAGTGGGACCAATCTGGTCTGAGCGAAACATAAGGTTTCTCCCCAAATGGAGGTTAAGACTCATGCAAAAAAGAACACCTGGCTTTAATGACCTGGTCAACTGGAAGTCTTCCTTCTAAAGTGGTACCACAGGTGGTTCCCATATGTGTGTGTGTCTGTCAACATAAAAATACTCTCAATCCCTGTCAGAACAGTTATAGCATCCCCTGCTTCTATTTGAAGCACAAATGCAGTTGAAAGAATTGAGGATTTCCCCCCTATCCTTTCTAAGGTTTCTTGTTGCTATTTGTTGTTGGTTGGATGGTTGGTTGGTTGGTTGATTGGTTGGTTGGTTGGTTGGTTTTTAAAAGGGAAGTGGAGAGCCACCCTACCTCAAGTTTGGCTTAGAAACTCTACCAAGTCATCAATGACGTGGGGGTGGGATGGTATAGATTCATAGTGATTGTGCTTACTCAACTTTTGCTCTCAAGGAGGAAGGTGTACCCAGAGGGTTGTACCCCCACCTACAGGATCTCCGTGGGGAACCAAAATCACAGTGCAAGGTATTCAAACACGTAGGATTTCTACCAGGGGATAGCTAGTGTGGTGAACCCTAAGGTCGAACCACAGTAACACACAGCTGTTAACTAACTATTCAGAAATTGGGAGCAAAGAGATGGTATACTGGTAAATGAGATTGGGTAAAGGGGGTCTAGCCTGAGGGAATACCCTGATGAAAGCCCCTCTGGGTGCCAAAGGGACACTGAGCCCTACTTTGGCCTCATTGTCTTAGAGCCAGGACAATGGCTAAAATCAGCTTCATCTGTACTTTATCCACAGCCTGTTTAAATTCCTGTTGGGAGAGTTCTGATCAGAGCTAAGAGTGCCACCTATAGACACTTTAGTGCTATGTACTAGAAAACCTGAAGAAAGCCATTCACCATCAGTTGCACAAGATTTTAGTAGATCTCAAAGTATCATTGGCGAAGAAGGATGTAAGTGTGTGTGTGCACACGCACCTGAGCTTATTGTGGAAGGGAGCAAGTAATAGACCAGAAGAAAAAAATGGCCTAGATTCTGAACCTGAGGGTGGCTAGAGGGTACTAGTGACAGATTCTGCAGAATTCAGAAGAGGACTTTAGGAGAGAGGATGATCTCATCCTAACCCTGTCCTCCATCCCCACCAATACACTTAGTCTGAGCCTCTACTGGAACAAGTTCTCACCTCTTTCTGCCAGCATTTCAGGCACTTCTTTGAGGACTCTGAGCTCCTAAAAATTTGTGAAATAGTTATAAAATTTCTACCTCCATATTTCTTACTAATTTACTAACACTTCCAGTATCTAAGCAGTGACATGGCTGGTCCCTTCCTCTGCTTATCACTGGTTGGCATAGCTCTTGCCACTACCATCCCATCTCCACCACCCCATCTTGGCCCACTGGCAGCTATGAATTTTCTCAAGATTTGGCCTTTTCTTAAAAGAGCACTAAACATCAAATTGTAAATCATCAAGGCCTTAATATTTTTCTTCAGTTATTTTTAAAAATTAACATTTAAGCCAGGAGAATATACCTCTAATGGTAAAACTTTAGACAAATAGAAAAAGTATTTTGTAACACGGATTCTCCTGTGAATCCTCAAATTACATCATATGAAACTTGCCTATATATGTTTAACTTTATCACAAATACTAAATTAACACTTGCCTCTCTATGTGTTATAATGGGACTAGTCCACCAGAATTGAGTGCGAAACTCAGCTCTACCCTCTTTCAAGCTATGTGACTTGGGAAAGCCATTGAACTGTCTGAAGCATCAGTTTCCTAATCTATAAAGTGAAGGGGGAAAGAATACCCTCCTCACAGGATGAGTTACAGAGTTAATGGCTATAAATCCTTAAAGTAAATCCAGTGCCTCACACATAGTGAGTGCTCAATAAATGTTACTTGTCCTCTTGATTCCTCTCCTTCCAGGTCACTACTATTTCTGAGCCAGATTGTTTAGTGGACTTCACCGCAGTTCAAGTAGCTTCTTCCAATGACTCTCAGGTCATATTTCCCCTTATTAACAGAAGGTCATTACATTAATTAAATACTTTCCCATGCTTGTCAGTGACATTTTAATTTAAACACAAACTCTCCCCACTTCAAAAGCCTTCTTGTAAAACAGATGAGAGGAAATCATACTCTTCTGATCACAGGACCACACCATTTGGCAGGTACTAGCTTTTCTTAATGAAAAGTACCAAGACAGTGGATAGAAGGAAAAATATTTGCCAGAAACTCTAAAACATACAAGAGAGACTAAGGGGAAAGTGAGTTATAATCACATTGTTGATTCTTTTTCCCTTTTATTTCTCCTGGGAGTAGAATTCATTTTCCTGGCTCTCAATACAATGACACCATAGTGGACGCATGCATATTTTTAGAAGAGCTGTGTTATTGTTGACCTAGTACATGTGCTGCTTTTAATCATCCAAGGCATGCCTGGGTGATGGGCCTAACACAATAGGGAGGCAATGACTAGACAAATAGGCCATTTCCGGAAATGTGCAGGGACATAATCAAGCAAGAGAATTATCCAAAATTCCATCACATGCACAATACTTATCTTCTTGAGTCGGGAATGAGGGGATGTTTCTCAGTTTATTTCCCACTGAACTGACCTTTTGTTTCCCTCCCTCCCTCCCCCCTTTCAAAATATAAATAAGAGTGATTTCCTCCCCCAGTGAAGTCAGACCATCCCTGTTGCTACATCCCAGTTTGAGGGATGACATGGGAGAAGAAATGAGAGATGAGAAAGTCTGAGCTCTATCCTCAGAAACTGACACTCAGCAAGAGCAGGTAAGAACAAGATGAGGATAAAGGAGGAAGCACCACTTTCACCTACTCCTGACTCAAAGCTGGAGCCCATTTTTCTGACTACACAAGTATAACTGAAAAACAGCAAAGTGTAACCCTCACTACTTTCTGCAAAGACCTTTAACTACTGACTTTTAAGGCAGTTGCAGAGAGAAGGAGATGTGAGTGAAACACCAAAGTGGATTCGGACTCAGAGAAGCTGGAGAGGTTTGATGAGAGAATCATAGCATGGAATGGTAGGTGGCATGCTGTTTTCAGGGCTGTGAGCCTGTGGTGTTGTGGCAGCCAACACAAGGCATTGCCATCAGGCTTCCTCTCCCAATCTTCAGAGATGCCAGTGAGAGACAGGCAGGAAAGGAGGAATTGATAGCTTGCCTGTGTAATCTGGATTCACAAAAGTTTGAGATTGAAAGTAAACTACTCTGAGATCACAGACACACAGTCCCCAGCTAGTATTCCAAACATTCATTTGTTGAGAACTGAGCATATATTTCCCCCTAGGAACAGTGTCATTTGTATGGTTAATTCTAGGCTGGTCTTCATAATCCATGCTGAGTCTTAAGAAGCAGAAGCAGCAGCAGGACTCCAGTGATCTCAAATTGGGATACTCCCTATTCCCACAGAGGCAAGACATAAAATACCAGGGACTCCAGAGTCATGGGATACACATGGATATCTTCCCTGAATCAGCTGTACTTGATGATAAGTCATTTGGAACATGACATGTAGATGAGTATATGGGATAGAAGGCTAAATTCACATGAACCTTTAAAATAAAACCCAGATGTGCACAAAATCTGTAAATGGCAGTTAACTCTGTGATTACTTTATATAAATTTGCATTGTTTGAGTTGCTCTTTTCTAACATGCATGTCTACATTTATTTGGAGGAAAATAAATTTTAAGTCAATAAAGTGTGGACTTTTTAAAGAAATCTCTCAGAGAACAAATTCAAGCTATATCCCCAGACACAGTTGATTCATTGGCTCCCCTCCAACACTGAAGTCTTTCCATGAGCAAGCTTGAAAAACATGGAGATGGAAAGATCCCTGGACAGACTGGAGACTTAGAAGACCTGTGCTGAAGGCCCAGCTTCACCACAATACCATGTGATACTGAACATACTATTTCTGATTGCTTATTCATCCTATAGACATTTACTGAACACTTACTATTTGCTGGATACTGTGAACTAGGAAGTTCCTCATCCATAAAATGAGGATAGTAATATAGCATTCAGTATTATTAAGGTCAAATAAAGTACTATATAAGTACTAAACACAAAACATTCCATAACTACAGTTCTACACTGACATAGGATACTTTACAACTTGAGGCACTTTATGGATTAAGAAGAATTTCCTGGATTATTCTTTGAACCTAGCTATTATGTACACTTTCTATGCAGGGCACACTATGTTAGAGTACCAGGGAACACATCTCCCTCTCTTTCTTTCTTAGTCTCTCCCATATGACCTATGGGGGTGTCCATTCAAGAATAGAATGAAACCGCATCATAACTTTCTCTTTCCCATTTCAGACTCAATAGCTACCAATCAACTTTTCAGATAAAAAAAAGAGAATATATCAGTTCAAAGGACCCTCCTGATCCTGTAGAGCCCCATGATGAATCCAGTACTCTTTCAGTATATCACAAACCAAATCTTTACTTGGAAAGGACATTCATGTGTCAGGTGTTTACAGTCATGAGCAGCTCTGAAGAAAAGAGAAGCTAAAACAAACAGAAATGGAAATCTTTTCCACTGAAGTATATCACTGCCCTCTGGTGTTATGCTAGCCCTGATTCCTGCAAGGGAGTTTCTTGGCTGCTCAGGTCTGTATCTCAGGATGAATGCAAAGCATAGTCTTCCTAAAGGAGCTAAGCTTTGGGGGCTGAGTTTTCAAAGTTCATTGAAGCCAAAGTTCAGTGGTTTCAAAAAAAAAAAAAAAAAAAACCCCTCTGCAATGAGAATAAAGAAGAAAAAGAAGCAGTAAAACAACCCCCAAACTAAAGAAAATAGTTGTTTTCATCTCAAGGAAAGCTTTTTCAGAAACTGGGGGCTAGATCCACTGGAGGAGATTATCACAAGGATGGGAATGCCATCAATGCATCTGGTTGAAACCTACTCTATATTAGGCCAAAGAAAATCACAGAGCCTTTTAATTTTTTGGTTTTTAATCCTTAGAAGGGTTGTAGGCTAGTCTAAAAAAAAGCTTTGACAAAAGCATCTAGAAGCAAAGGAACCAATGTCATGGTTAAGTTTATCAAAAGAGAATGAAGAGACTACTTCCTGACCACATCTACTCTATACAAGGCCACAGACAAAAGCCCCTTTCTCAAATGAACTCATTTATTAAGAACCTGCTATGTATGAAACACTGGAAAGGTGCTCAGGGAACTGAAATGAGAACCAATAACCCCTGAGCTCTATTTGTTCACTATGTGTTGGAAAAACAAATTTTACCAAAATAGCTTTGCAGAAGGGAATCTGTGTTAAGAGTTAACCAAAGCATGCTATGGAAGTACATAGGAGATAGACATTAATTCTGAGAGAAGATCTGAGAGAGCAAATTGAAGAAGAAATATTTTAAGATGATAAAATGAAAAGATAATATAAGTTGATGGAATTGCAGAGGTTAGTAATTTGGTAGCTAAAATAGTAATAATTGGTCAAAATGCCCAGTCATGAAAAGAGAAAGAAGAGGAAGAGGAGAAAAGAGATAGAGAGAGAGAGAAAGAGGGAAGAGGGAAGATGGAGTAAAGGGGAGAAGAAAAAAATAGACCAGCAAAACATGCTTGCACTATCCTTCTGCAGAACCAAACTCCCCAATTTCCCTTAGGTTATTAGCCAATTTAGAAAGAAGACATTTAGCAGTTGCTGTTGGTTGCCTCTCCAAAATCTATCCTCTTTCTTCCTGTTTGTTCAAGTAGCCTTGATCCTGAACAGGGGCTGTCCTATCCATAGGTACAGGGGTGGATTCTGATTAGTCTAGCCTTTCATATATCTTCAGTCCTCCCCCAACCAGTGGTTTCTTCAAGAAGGAACACGTGATACAATTCTGGCCAATGACACTGCAAGACTTGGAGCAACTGAAGAGACCATTTTTTTCTTCTGTCTCTGAATATCATCTTGTCAGGATTTGGTACTTGGAGCAGCCAGCAGAGCAGGAAATAGAAGAAGACTGACTCTTAACAACCGCATCAATGAACTAATAACCCATCCTGGAGTCCCTGCCTCTCCACTTCATGCTGTATGAGGAAATAAATGTCCTTACCAATTCAGCCAGCTGCTTCAGATTTCTGCTACTTGTACTGAGGGAATCCTAACTGACACCAGGAAGTATGATATCTTTGATCTGCGATGGCTAAGAAATAGGCACAGACATGACTGTAGGTATGGTTCATTGTCACCAGGGATTGCACGACATAAATGTAGTAAAGCTTTCCTATAAAACTTCTCACTGAGACCCAAATTTGGTTGTGATCAGAGTACTCCACACTCCTCTCTGCAGGCTCTCACTAGGTCATGGATATGGAGGGCACTCACTGGATTCAGCTGATGCTGAGATTAGACAGAAAAGGGCCACCATGTGGGAGAACTGAGAGGAAAAGAGAAGTGAGGGGTGAGGGAGTGGCCAGAATGATTGTACAGGCTGATGAACAAAACCATGGTGTCCCAACCACTGACCTTCAGCAGCAATGCTACATATGGCATATAAATACCTGGAATATCCACCACTTCCTATTTCCAAAGCACTTGGAAATATAATTTCACATATATCCGATACTCAAGAAAATATTCATGAGCTAGGTGGAGCAGGTATTTCTACCTCCATTTAATAGATAAGCAAACTAAGATCCAGAAAAATGAAATGACCTTGGAAAGCTACACTGCTGGTATTGGTAAGACCTGGACCTCGGATTCCCGCCCCTAAAAAGACAAGGAATACAAGAATATAAATACAAACATATTTAAATGTAGTTAATAGTAATTAATATAATTTAATACAAATATAAATTATAAGAGATTCAGGTCACAGGTAGTTCTTACTTGCTAATAGGAGCAAGAGGAAAAATACATTACAACAAAATATGAGAGCTGCAGAAAAAAACTTTGAGGGAAGGGTTTTACTTTCAGATCACCTGATATGTAATGCAGGAAATAATTTTCCCCATGCCATATTCAGTAGAATTCAACAAGCTTTTTTTTTTTTTTAAGCCTCTTTGATGTAGAAGGTGCCCCTTAGGCTACGTCTTAAGGGATGTGCTGAAGTGAGACAGGGAAGCCTGGAGGCAGGGAGGAAACCCCAGGCAGAGAGAATAGTCTATGCTACCATGACAAAGAGTCATTAATCACCTTGGTGCAGGAGAACTTCAACCAGTTTCATGTTACTAGAGCATTGGATGCAGCAAGTTCCAAGGACAAAGCAAAAAGGGAAGCACAAGATAACCACTGTCTATCAAAGACTCCGTCCTGCCCACCACAGAGAACCAGCTCCTTTTGGTATTTGGGCTCCCTTGTATAAGTCCATGGTCCCCAAACTTTTTCTGCTCATATACCCACTAAAATAACAAAAAAATGTGTGTCTCATGTCTGTAATTTAGTTTGAATTGATTGGAAAAAACAAGGTGGACTGATGGGTACATAGATGAATGGCTGTATATGTGATAAGGCAAATATATTAAAGGTTTATTGAGTCTAAGTGGTGCATATACTGTGTTTACTGTATAATTCTTTGAATTTTTCTGCATGCTTAAAATTTTGTCACAATGAAAATTTGGGGAAAGAAAAATCCACAATGCCCCTCACACATATTTAAACCTTTTCATCATAGGTTTGTTTTTTAAACAAAAGGCCATAGAAAACGTTAAACATTTTATAAAATGAGAATTGACTACTTATGAAACAAATATTGTATTTTATGATTTGATAAATAGATTTTAACTACCACATTGATAAAGCACACTAAATCTGAGAGAAATAATGTAAAATATGGATCCTTAGTTTGTATACAATTATCTGGAGAAATGTGATAGCCCCCATGCATTCTAGTTACATTCAAAAGAATTAGAATCATTAACCTTTTACTGTTTCAGCTGACAGATCAAAGTATAGTGATTAACCATTAAAGGAAGTTTTTCCTAAAAACCAATATTTCAATTTATCCCTTTGATATTCAGGTTTTTATATCCTAGGGCTATGTACCAAAGTAAGATTTAGATAAAAAAAATTTAAGATTTTATTTATTTATTCATGAGAGACACAGAGAGAGAGAGGCAGAGACACAGGCAGAGGAAGAAGCAGGCTTCATGCAGGGAGCCAGATGTGGGAATCGATCCCAGGACTCCAGGATCAAGCCCTGGGCCAAAGGCAGGCGCTAAACCACTGAGCCACCCAGGGATCCCCAAAGTAAGATTTAGGATGAGTAAAAAGCCTATCTTTGTTTTGTAAGGAGTAGAAGAATCTTGTGATTGCAAACTTGTTCAGATATTAAAGACCCGGAAACTGATTTTTAAAAATCCATTCAGGGATCCCTGGGTGGCGCAGCGGTTTAGCGCCTGTCTTTGGCCCAGGGCGTGATCCTGGAGACCCGGGATCGAATCCCACGTCGGGCTCCCGGTGCAGAGAGCCTGCTTCTCCCTCTGCCTGTGTCTCTGCCTCTCTCTCTCTCTCTCTCTCTCTCTCTCTCTCTCTCTCTGTGTGACTATCATAAATAAATAAAAATTAAAAAAATAATAATAAATAATAATTTAAAAAAATTAAAATCCATTCATGCATGGGGCACATTGGTGGCTCAATTGGTTAAGTGTCTGATTCCTGATTCTGGCTGAGGTCATGATCTCAGGGTCATGAGATCAAGCCCTACATTGGGCTCCACAAACAGTGGGGAGTTTGTGTGAGATTCTCTCCCTCTCTCTCTTTCCCTCCCCTTCATGTTCTCCCTCTCTCTTTCTGTCTCTCAAATAAGTAAATAAATAAATCCATTAAAAAATAAATAAGTAAAATAAAATCCATCCATGCACATACACCCTCTTGGAGAGTCTTGGTAGCCCCATTTAGAGACTTGTGTTTAAGTGAGAAGTCATCACCTATAAGATGTGCTGAGAAAGGACAGGACTGGTTTTAAACCATGACTTTGGAATGAGTGTGGAAGACAGGCTTACAGAGTCAAGAGTGGAGGGCTCAGGGATACCAGCTAAGATGATATTGCTCACTGGGATCTGAAACAGGAGAGAGATTTTAGAGGAGGAACTGAGGAAAGAATATAAGAAATACTTTCAAAGGGAAGTGCTCAGCTGGACTGATGACTGAGCAGATGCAGAGAGAAAAGGAAAGAAAAAGTGAAGGTTGACCATTTGACCCATTATGATAACATATACAGACTCCATAGAAATTTAGTATGTACAATCGGGTGAGCATAACACATTTACAATGTTATAAAAATTTCTGCAACCACTGATTGTAGCTTTTTTCAGTTATATTAAAAAGTGACAGTTCAACCTAGAGACTAACCCTCAATACTGTGGCCTCTATCTCAAGGGACCACATGTCCAAAAGCTGGCTAGGTCATGGGGGTGCCTGCAGAGTCCCAAGCTACAGTCAAGGCAACTAGAAAAATATGAAATGAGAATTAGGGGAAACAGAGTGTAGGCCCTGCCCCTCCTCAATTCCTTCCTGTATGACTTCAGAGAAATCACTTAACCTCTTTGATCTTCACTTATATCATCTAGAAAGCAGAAGATGTCAACAAGATGATCTGCGAAGTCCCTTGCCTCCCTAACCTTATTATAAGGCTCAAAAATCAATGGACTCTGGACAAGCCAACTCCATAAGAGTAGCGAGAGAGTTAAGAATTGAATGAAGAATTTGACAGATCATGAAGATGAATTAGCTGCAGGGAGAGTCAATAGGTGTAAATTGCTGTAGGCTTGGGGGCTTTCTGCAGCCCCTAGTCAGCACCTGGAGGAAGAAGGTGCTAATGATACTATGGGGACAGAACTGCTGATAGTTATTAAGCAGCAGGCAGTGGAAAACCCAAATTTACACTAATGTAATCTGAATCAGTGCCAATATCAGTCCAATGAAGGTCCTTGGGGGGTGGGTGACAGCACTCTGAGAAGTTGAAAATGATGGCTAATAATAACACATGGAGTTAAGGTGATATATGCATTTCTTTTTTTTTTTTTTTTTCTTTAACAAGACCCCACTATGCTAGCAGGTGCTTCTTCCTAGATAGAAAAAAAAGTGTTCATTTTTTCCAATAGTTTATAAAGAGATGGGCCTTTCTTTTTAAACAAATGAAAGAAAGAGCATTGGTACAGGTCTTTTGCATTCTCTACCTGAGCTCACATTTGGATCCATGGTGAGTTATTGGAAACAAAGCAGAAGGAAGGCAATAGAAGAGAAATAGAAGCACAGAGCCAGTAAACTAAGGCCAAGATCCCAGATACCTGAAAAAGAGTTCAATTAGGACTGGTTCCTCTTGACAAAGAATCCATGAATTCAGGTAAGAGAGCCAGACAGACCAAACTCATTGACTCCACTTTTTCACGATCTATGATCTCGCTTTAGCACAACTCTATGATCTCCAACCTAACCAATTACATTTCCAGGCAGATACTGCATGTGAATTTGCTTAGGAAACAGAAGCACTACATTTCTCTAAGTGAATTTTGCTATTATTATAACCATTCACCCCACCTGGAGCCCTTCAGACCAGCATGGACACTGTTCCAAACACCCTACACATTCCATTGTCACCTAGAATATCTCCTCCTTTCTGCCCAAGTCCCCCTACCTAAAGCAAGTTCATCCTTCAGATCTCACTCTCTTTGAAGCCTCCAGCCCTTTCTCCATCTCTAAGCTCCTATTATTCTTATAGACCATAATTAATAATTTAGAATATGATTTTCCTAATTGTTTTCATTCTTAACAAAACAGGTTTGTAATTGTTTACATTCTTATAGCTGAGGGACATCTCCTACCCTTTGTTTTAACCCCCTGTAATCCTAAGAACAGCTTGAAGCACTTGATGACACCTCTAACACAACCTGTTTCCCAGGACTCCAGAGTGGCAGGCTTGTCACTCCCCTCATTCACACACAGAAGCAAGTGTGGGTGTGGCAGTCCCAGAAACAGAAGTAACTTGCCCCAGCACCAACCTCCTCTACATCATGCCTGGTAGGGCACTACCCTCACCTCCTAATATCTCATATATCTCTCAGAGACAGTCTCACAGAGGTTCCTCCTGCAAGAGACAGAAGACCAAGCAAGACTCCAGCATGGGAGGTGACGGAATGTCATGAAGGAAGAAGAGGACAAAGATGCTGATTGAGAGAGTGGAGGCTAAGATGTGTTCCCACTGTGGAATGAGGAAACATGAGTCCTGCAGGGCAAGGACAGGCTGCAAGGCAGCTGAGAAAGTGCCGATAAATGAAGGCACCTCGGGAAGAGGACAGATCATAGTTTGAACATTAGAAAAATGGAAAAGTAGAACAAATCAAAACTCAAGTATCAGGAATTTAAGCACAGTCACCAGAAAACCCATGAAGTAGGACATACATAATCCTCAATCATCTCAAGTCATGTCACTTTAAAAGCATGAGAATGATAAAGTAGGGGTGGGAGAAGCCAATTTGTCAGAATCATATTATCACTCACTGAGTTCATCTGAAAAAAATCTGTGTTTTTCACTGATCAAAAAATAAACACAATCTTGTGTCAGCAATGCCTCCAAAGTATATGTGGAAAAACACATAGCCCATTTATTATAAGAGATATTCTCCTCCATGTGATACCTAGCACGTGGGATATATAACTCATAATAACTTAGTAGCCAACTTCAACAGTCAGTGAAGTTATGTGCACTATTATAAATCATTTACAAATATTAACTCCTTTAACTCTGACACCAACCCTCTTATTAGCCCCACTTTACAAATGAGGGATCTCAAGCACAGGCAAAGTAAATGTCCTTCCTGATATCACCTAGCTGCTACATGGTGGAACTGAGATATGTGCCCAGCATGTCTGACCTCACAGTCCATAGTCTTAGTTGTTTCTCCCCACCTTTGTGTCATTTTGCCTATTAAGGTGGACTTTTTAGCCAGGTGACATAGAGATGACAATAGCAAAGCAGGCTATATGCCATTTTATGTTCCCCACCCCAATACCTAACATCCAGAGCCTCATTACCTGGAACATCTCATTCTAGAATTCCTTGGTCAGCCCCATGTCCTACTCTCAGAAAGCAAAATTTGAAGAAAAAATATTTATAGGTTTATCGGCATAGTGTAGATAAATAATCTAGAACACTCTACTTGCCAACTCTCTTTTCTCATTTTTAAACCAATATTAACTGCTGATAGAGATCCTTTAACTGACAACAAAAGAACATGTTGCTCCTTCCTTCTCCTTAGCCACCGAGCCAGCACAGCTTTCACTCCCTACCCCCACCCGCCCAGGAATGTAGCCTATGAGCAGTATCTTCTCCCCATGGACCCATTGCCTGGCTGCACAATCTCTCAACATCTCAGAAAAGCAAAGATCACCTTCCTGGCTGACATCCCAAAACCTCAGCATCTGTTCATTGATCTGCTGACCATGCAAAAGAAAGCAAAAATTTTTAAGTTTTCCAAAACTCAATTTCAAATGCTCTGTCACAATCAGAAATTGGAGGTTGGTGAGAATCTACGGAACTTACATTCAGATTTTGGCTTAATTTTCATAAATAGATATTACGAAGATACTGTTTTTCCTAATTTTTGAAAATCAGAAGAATCCTCCCAGAATCCTAGATTTCAGGAGGGCAATGCCTGTATTTCATCATTGCTACTTTTCTGGACTTGCACACACTGGTGGCTTCCTTCACTGCTCCTTTGACAGCCTCTCCTCATTTCCATACTCTTCTTCCTTCCTCCCTTCCTTTCTTCCTTCTTTAACAGACTGGAGGCAGCCAGAGCCTACTGTGTCCCCCCCGGGTTATCTTCCATTGCCTTAGTATATATGGCTTCACTTCTAGTGTGTAAAAGTAGCCACTGAGTCTATGTCATTTACTCTGTTTTAACATGAAATAGACGACTCTACTGGATTGAGGGTAAAAATATGCTTTTGAAGAAGGAGTCAGTGGAGGCCCATATTTACAGGACATTTATTGCTGCCACTTTATGGGGAAAATTAGTCTTTTATGCTTTCAGTAATGATTCCCCAGGCCCTCTTTTCAAACCACCATGCTCATAAATTCCTTGTTTTTACAGCAGGGCAAGAATGTGCTAAAGCATGCTCTTCCTCACTCACCAGCATCATCTGGTAGAGGATGGAGACACATCCGAGGAAGAAGACAGCCTGCTACCCAGAGTCACAATGCCAGCAGGCTGCTGGGCCCTCCCTGGACACTTTTTCCAGGGGTGAGCAGTGCTATATAACTCATGGGCAGAGCCCATCTGGACAGCACACATTTCTTAGAAACACAGCTGGCTCTTTAAAGAAAAGAAACCCAGGAATTGGGCAAAGAAAGCCAGCTCAGGCTCTCTGGGGCTCTACTGGGGTTGAATGATGCTAGCCAGATGCTGTTTGAAGAGGGTCCCCTCATGGGGGGCATCTGACCTCAGTACATCCCAATTCTAAGGGAGCCAGAAATAACTGCTTTGAAACCTGTAGAAGGTTTTCAGATAAAGCCAGCTATGGATTATGTTGCCCTCTCAGGTTAAGCTTTGCAGAACCAGAGTACTTCCTGATTCCATACCTTGTAGCTTGGACTCCCTTTCCACCTGGGTCAGTACTACTATCTGAGCAACCTCTACCACCTCACCCAAATTTAGTCGTTCAAAACTCCCAAAACATGACTCAAAGATACGAGCAAGAGAAACTAAAAACAAGATTGCTTTATGCTTGAAAGTAAATTACTCTTTGTTATTTAAAGTGAGGGAGAGGGCAATATTCAGTGGAAGGCTAGTGAAATCTTTCTTATGGCCAGCTTTGTGCTTTCAGGCTAATATGATTAATACTAATGCTACAAATGTGGGATGTGGGATTGCCTAAGAATCAGCTCTTCTCAGAGAAGATTATTCAAATATTCCAATCACATGGCAGTCTTGCCAAACTGTAGATTTGGGTTACATGGGCCTGAGATGGAATAAAAGATTCTGCATTTCTAGCAAGTTTCCAGGAGTAGTTGTTAGTCCTAGTCCAGGGACCTACATTGAGCAGCGAGGTCTTGGGTTGAGAGCTCTGGCTCTAGAGTTGGATAGATTCAGGTTTGAATTTGGTTACTTATTATCCTCAGGGTATTGGGTAAATTCTTTAAGTTCTCACCCTCTTTTTTTTACATGAAAAGTAAAGCAAATAGTAATAATACTTGTCCATCCTCCTTCCCATAGTTGATACGAGTTTTAAGCAGCTCTGGAAGCTCTAAACTGATTATACAAATGTTAGTTATTACTATTGACTTGTTTCAATTATACTGTTTTATGTACTGAGTTACTCCCAGATTTTGCTTAGCAAAAGAAAGAAAGAAATGCTTTATGCAACATATTGCAGAGATAGAGTAGATGAGGAAGAAAAGCCAAGAGGCTGGTTTTTTTTTCCATTGTCCCCTCAAAGGCCAGTGATAAAACAGGCAGAGATAAATCACCTGTCCTGTTTTTAAATAATTCTTACAGAAGCAGATTCTACTACATTTCTTGGTAGACTGTTTAATCTCAAGTAGAAGGAAGCATTTTTTTTTTTTTTTTGGCTGAATCATTACTGGATCTACATGATCCCTATAACTGGTTTATTCAATAAAATCATCAGTTGTGTCTTGGATTTGGTGCTAATCATAATGGTAAATGGGTTGTATTTTTCCAATCTCATTCAATACAAACTATTCAAGTAAGGATAAAAAAACATAGGGCTTAGGGTCACATACATCAAGTTTAAAGCTAGAGTCTATAGTTTATTAATTGTGTGTGAACACTAAACAAATTGATTGACCTCTCTGAGTCTTAATTTGCTCATCTGTAAAATAGGGCTAAGAATTTGTATCACATAATATTTGGGGGGAGCATTTGAAGAAATAACATGTAAAGTTCCTGAAAATTAAAAGATGGCCAGTAAATATTAGATTCTTCCCCTTTGTTCTGATACTGCACCAGAAAATGAAGAATAAGTTATCACTTTCTACATATGTTAAAAATTAGGCAACTTTAAAAATACTTTCTATGTACCAAGAACTTCATTAAACACTTTAAAAGGATTAATTCATCTAATCCTCAACAAGGCTTTTACTATTATTTTCCCATGTTAGAGATGAGAAATCTGAGGTACAGAGAAGCATCTTAGTCCAGTCTCCACAGCTGGTAAGTGACAATGCCAGGATATAAGGCCCAGAGGAAGCTAATTCCAAGGCCCTCAGCCTTATCCATAGCACACCTGACTCCCAGTCTCCCTCTCAAAATAACCCTTCACATGGAGGTGGCTCATAATTCACTGTCAGCTGTCTCTTTTTCTCTCAGAATGCTCTGACCACTGTCTAACATGCAAACTGATACAAAAGATGTTGTGCATCCCATAGAGTGCTGTCTGCCATTAGCACACTTTGTGAAAGAGCCACAGGCCAAGAGACATTGTAACAGGGCAAATAAAACAACAGATCTGGAAAGCTGAGAAATTATCAGTATGTCAATATGACCTTACACCCTTCCATAAATATCACATATATTTATTAAAAGTATGCTTTTCAACTAAATAGATGGGACACCAAACTGAAGAAAAACTTTTAACTATAAAAATAATGACTAGCCTCAGGCCATTTTAAGGCTATGGAATTTGTGCTTAAATAATAAATCTAAAAACTCTCTAGATCTTCCTTCCTCCTACAAAGACAACTTCATGCTAACTTTTCTCTTCTCAAGTGGCACTTAAGGAGAAGATAAGTGAAATGATTTTTAACAATGGTAAATTTTTACCATCACATGGATGGAGAAACTGATGGAGATACAGGTCAATCTAACATTGAGATCTAAAAATATGAGAACAGGGACTGATGTCCAAGTTCCCAGATTTAGAATTCCAAACCCTAATTGATTGATGGATTGGTATTGATTGATTATACCAACATTTATTGAGAGCCAACTGTGCATCTTATACTAGACCAAGTACTTAACATATTTCACTCATTTAATTTTTCATAAAATGTTTTGAGCTAAGTATCATTATTACCCCAAGTTACAGATGAGCACACCAAGTGTCAAAGCTATTAGATAATTTTCTCAAGGCATAACTGATAGGTCATCTAGCTCTAACTGATTCTGAGAGCTGAATTTTTAGCTACTCTGACAACTGTCCCTAGGCTTCCTATCTTTTCTTCTCCTCTCTTTTCTTAAGCTTATATAAGACTATCACACACACACACACACACACACACACACACTCACACACACATCAGATAGTAGTGACTCAAAGTAACATAATGGACTTTTTAGCTACTCTCTCACCCCTGTTCTGTTCCTAGAGGTGGGGTACAACAGCTTTCTACTATTCCCCACTCAACTCTCAAACCCTATAATGTTCCAACAGTGAAGCATGAGACATATCAAGGAGTTTCTTGAATAAATTCTATAGTCACTATAATGTCAACATGTGGAAATTAAATCCAAGGTATAGGAGCTTCCCTGTATCTGTCTCTTCTCCTGCCATCTACAGTCAACAGACACTCCCCTATCTCACTTATTCCATGTTATCCTGTCTCCCCTTGTCATTTGACCCCCCTCTGCAAGAAAACTTAGGGTAACAAAAAAATGCTGATCTGGGACTTAGCACCTGCAGTGAAGTCCTAGTCCTACTATCATGATGCCACTTGAATGAACACGAGCAATTCACGCACACTTCTGAATCACAGTGTCTTTATCTCTAAAATGGTGCTGTAAATTCCAGATTAGTTTATTACAAAGGATGATGCTTAAATTCTAGGGAAATAGCAGATATGAGAATGCTCTGAAAACTTTAAGTTCTATACAATAATAAAGCTACCTAGGATTTATTAAACTCTTAGTGTGTATCAGGTACTATATTAAGAAATTGAAGTGAAGTTTCTTATATAATCCTCCCTCAAATAACTGTGAGGCAGAAATTACCACAGGCAAGGAAGCTGAAGACCAGAGTGCTAAAGTGACCTGCCCAGGACCACATCAGTTAGAAAACTGGAATGCAATCCATGTTTGTTGTCCTGCTGCATAGTACTTATTTCAGGAATGGCCATTTCAATCCTGTTAAAAAGTGGGGGTAGGTGGAGTAGGCACTGAGTGTGGAGGGTGTCTCCATTTCTACAGCCTGGTATTTGTTCTGAAGTCAGTCTGGTTCATGTAGACATTAGGGGCTTGTGCTACACAGTGATTTTCAATCTTTCATGCCCATTGGAACTACCTGGGGAGCTTTAAAAAATACTGACAACTGGGTTTTTCTCCAGATATTCGAATATGATTGGTTTAGGGGGACACCTGAGCATGAGGACTTTTAATAATTCATGGTGATTCCAATGTTCAACCAGGATAGTAAGCCACGGTGCAACACTGGCAGAGCCCTATAAAGACAGAAGCCCCCAGGATGCTCAGAGCTGGGCTCTGAATGCTCCCTTTCCGAGTGGGAACCAAGGAATTGGGGTGGGGTGGGATGGGGGAAGGGAGAAGTGGTGGAGTAATGATAGAATCCAATATTCATTGCTGAATTCTGAATGGCAACTTTCTTGGTAGATACATTACCAGTCATGTCCCAGCCATAAAACATAGAACTCTCATTTCCTCAGCAGTCTTATATACTCTGAGTGCTTTTCAGCATTATTAACCTCCATGATCAAAATAGATAGGGAGGCTGAAAGCCAGGGAAAACCTCTTTACATCTTCTGAATTGCAAAGCCACACAGTGAGAAAGAAGTTAGCCTGCATGTGAGCATCCTCGCTTGAATCAGATAAATCCAGAGCATGCACAAATTCACTTTGTGTACATAATAGGTTCAGGGGGGCTGTGGATTTAGAGAAATAAATGTGTCATAATTAGACTCATTGCTATTAGTATAACAGCATGCTTTGTTTGAACAGTGTTCCATATAAACAAGGCTGTCTCAGCTTCTCTTAGGCACATTTCTATGCAAAAATGAGGATATGTAGAGGAAACATCACTCATTTAGGACTGCCCAGCATCTAAACTCCACACCTATTTGGATGAATCACAGAATTGGTAGGAGACAGAGTTCAATTCCTCTTGGGGAAATCAGAGAAAGATAATTCTGCTCTATCCTCCCAGGAAGCTAGAATGCAGCTGTGTGACTTGATAACACCAAGCAGATGCTCCCACGCCATCTCCCATAGATCTTCAGAAGAAAAGTTAAAAAAATGAATGAATGCACATATGTATGCATGGATGAATAAGAGTGTGGAATCAGTCAGAGATTTTTCATGGTAGCTGTGGTGGATTAGAGGATCTGAAACATGGTGGCTGTGGTGGATTAGAGGATCCAGAAACAGGGAAGCAAGTGTCTGAGGGAGACATAATCCATCAGCATGATGAGTATCCACTGACTATAGTGCTAGCAGCACTAGAGAGTCCCCAGCTGGCAAACAAGTATCCTTTGCAGGATCCTCCCATAATAGTGCTTCAGCCATTCCGTGTGTCCCTTGATTACTACCTGAACCTGTTGTCCAACCTGTCTGGGTTCCATAAGCCTTTGCCTCCAGAAGCTCCTCGTCTCTTTAATTTAAACAAAGTAATCTTGGATGGTTTCCAACCAAGAACTCTATTAGTGCAGGGTAATATAAGGGGACCCAATTGCTGCTCCCTTAACTACTGGTTATCCAGAAATTACTCACATGGTCCCTATACCCTACAAATTTTTATAATATGGAAATATCTAATACTAAGCCTATCCCTTCTTCAGCTTCTAATCCCTCACTTGCAAAATGCAACTCTGTGCAGGTTTTCTTCTGTATTCTTTTCCACCATTATGAGAATTTTTAATGCAATACACATAAGTGGTGAGTGAGTCACTTCAAGTTATGATTTAAAGAGTAAGAGTTAATTTCCTAGTCTGAAAAATGGAAATAAAAATAGTGTACAGTCTAACTCGGAGGTCATAAGATGGCTAAGTAGCATGAAGCAAGCTGTTGATGTACCAAAATTTAGTATTCCATTTTTGACTTATAGATAATCCTAAACCTTATATCTGTCATATTTGGTCCTTGCATGCAGTATTCAAGTGCACCACATCCAAAATTATCTCTCAACATTTTTGTCTGACATCTTTTCTGCGGGTGGGGAGATATAGTGTTTTGATCTAAAAGATCTTTTCTTGGTAACTGAATTGAAGGTGGGATAGGAAAAGAAATCTAAACCTCATTCTTCAGCCTTCTGGTGTACTATATAAGTGTGTCAAGTTGCATTTCAGATTAGGAGTCCATGGAAAAGGTTATCATAGATCAGCCAAGGTGCTAACGTAAATGTCACCAACAGAGTCAAATACAGAGATGCAATATCCCCTAAACCAGTAATTCTTAAGCTAAAGACCATCTACTTCACGTCCACAGTCCCTGATGATCCCTCACTCCCCAAGTACTTACTGTCATCCACATGTAACAAATGGCCCCCGAGTTGAAGGGAAATATGGGACAGCTGAAAAAACTGTGGGGTTTGGGAGCAAAAAACTTAGGTTTAAATACTGCTTCTATTGCTGTTAGCTCTATGACCTTCAACAAATTTCCTAACCTTTCCAATCCTTAGTTTCTTCTCTAAAATGGATACATGAAATTATATAAAGTGCCTAGCACAGTGTTTGGCATATAGTTAGTGAAGATGGTTGAGCCCACCCAGATAGGATAATTGAGGAGGCTTAAGGAATATTAACATGTATTCCATTCATGCAAGACACATTTATTGCCTGTTTATCATGTGCAAGGTTGTACATGTGTATATATACACAAAGATGAATAAAGCCTAGAATCTGACCTCAGGGGATCGGTTGATGATTAAAACTGGGTGTTGTATGTAAGTAAGGAACCACTGAATTCTACTCCTGAAAACAATATTGCACTGTAATATGCTAACTAGAGTTTAAGTTAGAATATGAAAACAAAAGAAGTTTTTTTAAAAACAATAAAACTTTATAGTTTATAATCATCAGAAATGTATCTGATACAAGTTCTATTTTCCCCTATTTTCTCAAAAAAAATTTCCTACCCCATCCCCCTCAAAAAAAACCTCCTCAAACTCTTCTCCTAAAAATACAACAATGGCTATTTGTCTAATTGCTCTACAAGATTCAGCCCAATAATCCCTTTCTCTGTAATACCTCTCCTTATATATCCCTTCTACACCCCCAGGCAATAGCATGCTAATAAATGTTTCACAACTAGCTCCCTGCAGGTAGTGGAGGGGGGACCCTAATTTGTAGTATTTGCCAGCTGATGCAGTGTTACTATTCCCTCTAAGGTAGACTTTAAGCTACTTACATGACAGCACTGAACACATAGTTGGAAAGAGATATCCATAGTCAGCTCTCATGAACTGATACAAGCTGGATGTAATACACCACTGCGACCTCATGTCAAATCAACCATTCTTTTACTTGTGTCCCACTATATGTGGCACTGCTTTACCTAATGCAGCATTTCCCTAGACGTCTGTCCCATCCGCCTCCGATAAACTGCAAGGCCTTAAAGGCAGGAACTTTACCAATGCTTTATTATTATAACTCCAGCTCTCAGCACACACGCTAGACTAGAGTAGGTGTTCAATAAATGCCTTCTGAGTGAGTGATGTCACAGGAAGCTTTTCAACCTCTTTGGCAATCCTGCACTCTTGGAGATATAATGAACTGGTCTTATTAAGTTTGTGAGGTCTGTCCTCAGCTTCCCAAACTCTTCTTTAGCTTCTCATATCCTTCTTCTGTCTCCCCCTCTCCCATCATGAAGGGCAACTAGGAAAGGTTCTAGTAGCAGTCATTTACACCGAAGGATGAACCGAATGTCTTGTTTCCACAAGCATACCATGCCTTACCTCTCCCTGGGCAATGAATCATTGTCCTTAATTAAGATAATTTCAATGGCAGCAGACAGGAGTAAAAATTTAGTAACAGCCATTCATTCTATATGTATATAAAAACAGCTTTAAAGAAATATCTCTCCTCTAAATAACAATTCAGTATTTGCAAATATCCTCAGTCTCAAAAGCTAATGACATTTTAAAATCCATAGTATTTTAATCTATAAATGAAGCCAAACTAATCACTCACTAAGTTCACCTGTCCATCCTAAAACACACAAGTCCAGAAATTTATCAATTCAACTTACTACTTTTTTAAAGGCTTGATATCTACCAACCACAATAGGGTCTTGAAACACTTGTTTCAACTATCTCATCTTAAAAATAAACCATCTTCAAGCATGTTTCATTTCATATAAGAGTTGTGTCCCCTTTTAAGACACATATGAGTTTGTCCTCACAAATGACATGATAATCAAATCATATATTAAAAGTGGTAAGAGGGAACATTGGTAATAATTGTGTAATGAACTAAATTTTTGTATCCCCACGAAATTCATATGTTGAAGTCCTAATCCTCCATCGGATATTATTGGAGGTGAGGCTTTTGGGAGGTCATGAGGATAGAGCTATCATGAATGGGATTAGTGCCCTTGTAAAAGAGACATAAACGAGATGATCTCTCTTTCCACCATGGGAGGATATAAGGAGAAGATGGCCATCTGCAAACCACCAGGAAGCAAATTGGACAACACCTTGATTTTGGACTTCCCAGCCTCCTAAACTGTGAAAAATGACTTTTTGTGAAGCCAAAAAAAAAAAAAAAAAAAACCCACATTGGTAATAACAATAAATATGATTAATATTCTAACTGCTTACTATATGCCAGTCACTAAGCAAACTGCTTTATGTAAATTTACTCCTTTACAACCACCCACAGAGCAAGGAAATCTTTGATGACATAAGTAATTGCTACCCAAATTTCTCTGCAACTCTGAAATTTTATCTTGGACTTTCCTAAAGCAATGTTGTCACTTCACAGCTCTGGTGCAGGTAGACTGCGAGCATGCAAGCCTTTGTGTATTTATGTATTTATTGCACACTCCACTCTTCAACTAGCAAGAGCCAAGCCAAGCCCTAGGAAGTATTAATTTAAGGCATGACATGAAATAATATCCACATGAATGGATTATCTCATATTCAATCACATTCGTTTCAGTATTTATTTAATTAAAAACACAACTATATTTATAATGGCAGCCTGTGCCTTCCAAGATCCATAGCCTTATTTCCTTCTGGAAGCACTCACTGAAGAGAAACTTTAAGTACTTCTCTTCATAGCCAAATATATCTTATTTTCATTAGAGGTGCCTGAGCACACAGACATTCACCATAACCTTATTGATAATTGCGCCTGATTAACCACAAACTGCAATGGAAGGAGGATTGAATGCTTTTTATTAATTAACATAGTCAAGTCAAGGAAAACAGCCTACATGAAGGATAGCTTGTATAAAAATAATTGACTCATTAATCTTAACCATATGAACATGTTCACATTAGCAAGGTCAGTTGCTAGAAAGGATTCAAACCGGAATAGCACATTCACACAAGTATGATTTTGTAGTTATTTCATTTGGAGTAGCATGGAATTCCTTAGAACAGTGAAGGTTTTCAGAAGGACATAGTCACAGAAAAGGGAAAAGTTTCATAATATGATCTTTCTTTAACATTTTCAAGTTGTCAGGGCACTGTGGGGAAAGTCACATTCCAACTTTTACTCCAGGATATAGGCAGTATTTGTACCCCAAAAGCAAGCCCATGGGCACATACTTCCTCATGCTGTGATACTGCAAATAAAACTACCACGTGTACCTCAACAGCAGCAGAAGCGTGCATGCCAAGGGCTGTGAGCCAGACAGACATTGCATCCTGGGGACTATAACTGCTTGGGAAAGGTATTTGGGTACTGGAGCACTTAAGCCTGGAAAGCAGTCATTTAAAATAATAACCAAAGGAAGTACTTCTTCACACAGCAGGTGGTAAACATGTGGAACTTGTTACTCCCAAAGACTTGAACAAGCCAAGAATGAAAATAGGTTCAAGAAGGGTTTGGAAAATTTGTGATGCCCAATATCTTACTGGTTGTTGAAGAGGTTTGAGGTGTCTGGATGCACTCTCAACTTTTGATATTACAGAGGCAGCTGCCATACTCCTTTGCAAAATATCCCTGGGTCCAGACTGTTCAAATGAAATATTTGGTGGGGTGAACCACTGAACTGACCCAATATGGCCTTTTGCTTTTGTATTCTTAAAAGAAGCCTTCAGAGGAGCCCATTAGCAGAGGTATCAGAGAATTGGGCTCTTGTACTGGCCTGGCTTCTTAAAAGGCTTTGATTGCAGGAATGTCTCTAAAACTTCCATGAACCCCTCTGTGAAATGAACTTGCTTGTATTGCTCCTCCTGACATCCTAGTATTATTGTGAGAATCGAGGGTGATAATGCTTACTAAGTTACAAAGGGCTGTGTACAGGTGAGGATAGCATTTCTAATAACCTAGTTTAAATAACCACTACCTGGATGCCTCACAGGCAATTCCTAGGAGTGCCACATCCAAGAGAAGCAAAAATCAATTCTAGAAAAGCTTAGATGACCATGATATAACTGATGTCTAAAGGATTCTCTTTTCTTCTCCACACCCCACCCAAGCACTCATCATCACAGCTGTTCCAAATCTGCTCTCTCCATCCCTACCAAGCTCCAGACCATCTATACTTGTCTCTTCTCAAACATTCTTTTCAAGCTTTATTGGGAAAACCAGTTTAATTTTTTTCCCCATCACCCATTATCTCCATTTGCAAAACAAAGTCTGTGACCTGAACAAATTAACGGAAGAATGTCACACCTGGGAAAAATTATATGTTAGTTTTTTCCCCTCACAATTATTTTGTCCTAGAATGCAATTACATAATATATTGTAAATTTGCTGTTTCATGTGGGAATTTTGTCATATGGAAGTTCGTTTAGAAGGCAAACATCTCAAATCAACAAATACTCAACTATCTGCTGTTCTATGTCACTGTGGTAGTGGCAAGGGTCAGGAAAATTCACGTCAACTCAGAAAGGCTGTTGTCCCTGGAGATCACCAAAGATGATGCTCTTCAATCTCACTAGCATGTCTGTACCATCACAATGACTTGTTCATATGAAGTTACTTATCCAGCAACTCTGACCTTTCTCTGCTCACCATATAGTGAGAGCTCTAATTCAGTGGCTTTTAACTAAAAAGAACCAATGTTTGAGTCTTAATTCCACCATTGAAGAGCTATGAGACCTTAGACAAGTCTCTTATCCTCTGTGGGCTCCCATTTTCTTATCTATAAAATGGAGATTATAGATATGTATACCTTCCATTGGACAAAGTGATGTACATTAAGCACATGGATGCTGAGGCTGACACAGTGTAAGTACACTAAATGAGTAATGTGGTTCTCACAGGTCCTCTGAGGTTCCATGTAAATCTAGAGGGTGCCACAGAACTGGGAATGTGCTGGGTGGCATAAAAACACCAGCTGCTAAAACTTGTACAATGTCATTTCCATTGATTTACGAGATGACTACCCAGGGAACAACCAAAGAGCTGACTCCTTCTTCCAGTGTTCCACCTCAGCTGGCTGTTCAAGGTACTAGAAAACTGCTTTTACTCCAGAAGAGACCATACTCTAGATCTTCCCCTAGAGTCACTGTGGCAGGTGGCATTTGTTTTGACTTCCACAAACTGTTTTTCTCTTCAAGGATCATTGCTTGTCTAAGCCACATATTAATTTCTTAATGTTCTGCTATGGTCTTTTTCTGATTGTTATAGGTTCCCATGTAAGCAGATCACTCTGGGCCTATTAAATACTGTATTTGCTTAACAGCCAAATAGTCTCTTTATAAACATTCTGTGAAGAGGGATTTTTTTTTCCAATGAGCTGTCTTAGAGGTCAGTGCTTACACAGTCTCATTATTTTGTGAGAAGTCCATGACTCACATTCCAGGAGGGTGGAAAGATGTCACCATAGATACCCACCAGGGGATCCTTTAACCCAAACCACACAACCCTTAGGTCTTCCAGAAACTAAGTTTTCACCTTCATTATCTGAATAACTCAGAGATTATAATTTACTTTCTTCCAAGAGAAAAATAATTGTTCCCACTGTAGCTGGTGTTGTAAAATATTCCGTGAAAGCAAAAACCATTTTTATTTCAGGAGGAATCAGATGACATGTAAAGAAACAGCAGAGGTGAGTGGGGATTCATTTCAGTATCTCACAGCTATTTATATTGATTTTTCCCAAGTTTGTACAAAAGAAAAGATTTCCCAGCTGAGTTGAGCTCAAAAGTGGCACATTTAACAGGATCTTGAGGATCTAGGAGGCCATCTTGTATAAATACCTTTAAGAATCTACAATATGATTCTTTAAAACCTGTGTCTACAAGAGGGCAAACAGTTTATCCAGGGAGGTGGCATGTAGTAGAAGCCATCTCCTGTAAGGTAACACAAGAAGCCCTACAACACATTTCAGGGAATCAATGTATGAGAGCAACAACCGACAAATCATGGCCTTCCTGCCTCTCTCCTCCCTTTGTTGTAAATTTCACAACCATTGGGAAGAAAGTGAGAGACCTATACAGCAGGGAGAAGGCAGTATAAACATGGAGCACAGGGCATCATGGGGGTACCCTGCAATCTAAACTCTATAGAAAGCATTCCATTTCGAGAGGCTAGATTGTCAAAGAAAGCCATTTCAGAGTGCTGTCAAGATAACAATGAGAACAGCTTAAGTTATTTTATTTATCTTAACACCTGCTGCTAGAACAGCAGAAAACTTCATGAGCCCAGGCTATGTATAGGACACTGTGTTAGGTACTTGGTGGCAGAAGAATACAAAAGTGAAAAAGGCATTAAGACTTGCACCAAAGGACCTCAAGTGGAAGGAAGACAATAGGGAAAGAGAAATCAAGACATATATAGTGGACTTGTTAACAAATATGTTAATAGAAGAATAAAAAAGTCTTGTGCTTGTGGAAAACTTCATGGAGAAGATTAAATTGGGTTTTCAAGGGATATTTGGAACAAAAGCAAAATGGCAGAGGTGATGCTGTAGTTTTATCAATTGCTTGAGTAGATAGCAATGCCATGGACCATGATAAACCAGCATAAAGAAGCAAGTTTGGGAGGCAAATAAGTTCAATTAAAAATTAATATGAAGTCCCTCACTCTATCCATATGATGCAATCTAAATGACATTTAGAAATAGAGGCCTCAGTCTTGAGAAACCTAGTTTGCACTCTCTCAGGTAGTGTGTGTGTATAAAGACCAGCAATGGAGCTTGCAGAGTTGCCTTCTGAGCCTAAATAATTCAGGCGATATGGATACCTTTGCTTCTTGTAGTCCAACCTTATAAAGCCATAGTTGCTATCCTCTGACATTATGATTTAACTTGAGAGAACTGCTCACAAAAGACTGCATCTACCTGTTCAGGGTTGTGGTAGGAAAATCTATTGAGATAATTCTTATCTTACATTGGTTTCTCCAAAAGGCATTTTTAAAAACTGAGAAAGTAATCCCTCTACCTCTTCCTAACAGGTCTACATGCACTGACTTTGTGATCTAAGTCTTGGGAGAGGGATGGAGCCTTCACCATGATTTTAGTGGAGAGGGTCACTGTGAAGGCTTCTTTAGTAGCCTGTATTAGAAAGAAGAAATACCCAACAGATGGACAAAGGCTAAAGTCTTACAGCAGCTTTACGGAATAAAAACAACTAAGCTCCAGGGGGGCTTCCAGGATGGAATCTAGTGGAAGATGAGAGGAACCTCCAAAAAGACCCAATCTTAGCAGGTAAGGATAACTGAGATATGTGAACATATTCTGCACATTATAAAATGCTATTCAAATGAAAGGCATTATTACTACTCAAACGCCCAATGCCATCTCTCCCTTAGAAACTGCTCTCAGGAAATCTTATTTCACACAGTCACACTAGGTAGACAGAAGCTAATGCATAGTCCCTTCAGGTTTTGTGTCTTATTAAAGGAATTTCTGGCATGAATGAGCAGGTGATAATGTGACTGGCTAAGTGTATGTGTGTGTGCACCTGTATGTGGTAATGTGTAATGGACAGTTGATGAATCTACTCTGAGAGCATAATATGGCAACTAGTGAGGTTAATCATGGAAGAACCCACAAGTAGAAAAATAGGCAGGACTTGCTGTAATCAAGCTCAACTCACTATGCCAGCCACCATCTTTTTATTTCACAATGAAATAATACATTTAAATAGACTCTAACTTTAACAATAACAGCTACTGTGTACAAACTATACATGTGCATGTATATATAATACACTATTTATATTTATATATTATATAAATTATGTGATTATATAATAACTTTTTCCTCATTCTGTTTAAGGTCTTCTGATAAGGCTCTTGAAATTCTTATCCTAAATCTGCTTGCCATTTAATTATAAATAGGCAGAAGGGTGGGGTTGAGGCAATGAATGTGTGTGTATGTGACAGAGGGAGATTTGTGTGCTCTACTTCCCTAACGGCTGTTATGTTTCACATTCTTCATTTTGCCTTTAAGATGCTATGTGCTTTGTAGGTGGTACTTCCTGCTAGCCATATTTTGATAGGGAGATTAATGAGGATGGTCCTTGGATAGTTATGGTCTTCCTGCAAACACATAGTATCCTAAAGGCAAAATGAAGAATGTGAAACATTAACAGTCACTAAGGACATTAGAACACAAATCACTGTCTACACACACACACATACATTCATCCCCACCACTCCACCCCTGCCCATTTACAATCAAATGACAAGTAGATTTAGGACACGAATTCCAAGACCCTTACCAGAAGACCTGAAACAAAATGGAAAATATAGGTCGCCCTGACGCTTTCAACATTCCCCAGAGAACTCTGTGCCTTCTGACAGCAAGTGTGTCTGCTTCTATTTCTGACTCTTCCTTTAGGAGGCCCCTCAGGGCTTGGCTGCTCTGCTCCAAGAGTACGCAACCCAGGGCACTCTGGCAACTTGCTTCAGTTTCTATATAAGACTCAGCATTTGTGTATTGATATGCTTTCTCCTTAATCCATTTTCCATCATTAAGATGCCTGATACTGGCAGCCAGGAAAATCTGCCACCCTGGTTCCCTCTTCCTGCCAAGACCCATCCATTCAATATTTACACTGAAAAAAAATAGGAGAAATGATTATAGCATTTATAAACTGTAGAATGAGTTATGTATCATATAAGGAAAGGGGCATTAACCTTTCCTTTCACATTCACCTTATGTTGAGTTTGAGAAGGCTCTCTCTCTGAGTTCACGAACTTACAGTAAAGCCAAACAGTTGTTCCTGTCCCTCTGTCAAGAACAGATATCCCACCTTAAGAACAAGATAATAGATAACTTTTTGCTAAAGAGGGTGATTTACCTTCAGCAGGGAATGTCTGATCTCATATATTAATCTACACTTAAGTCTTTAATCAAGCCTAATTTTGTATCAATCAGTCCCCCTATCAACAAACAGTATGTGGGGATAGGGAGATGGGGACATTGCTAAACTTAGCTTGGAGTTGCCAGGCTGGACAAGCATGGGGCAAGACTGCCAACAAAACAACTGATGGAGCAGCCTGCTTGGCTGAAAGAAAGGAGCTCAAGGTAAAAGGAAAGGGGCAACCCTATTGATGAGACCTGAAAGCCCACCTTCCAACAAACTGTCCATGGAAACAGCCACACATGGAGACAGAGGCAGCTGTCAAGAAGCCCAGCAGCTGATTTCAATTATAAACATTCGCTGAAAAATATTCACAAAAAAAGAGTTCAGGACCACAGGGAGCCAAAAAGATCAGTCTATCTTCCTTCCTTCCCTCCTTCTCTCCTTCCTTCCTTTCTTCCTCTCCCTCCTTCCTTTCTGTCCTTCGTTTTTTTCCTTCATTTTATTTAGTACTTTTATGTCCCTGGTTCCATTAAAGTTTGTGTTGCTTCTAAGGAAAAAACAAACCCCATGGCACATACAATAGAATCATTAAAACAAGGATAAAAAGAACAAAAGATGTAGAACAAAGAGATAATACTGAAAGGAGAAATCACTGTAGCAGAAAATCTAGGGTAAGTAGTATTTATCACAACTAATCTATAATCTAGCTTTTAGCTACAGACATAAGGAGTCACAAACACTCATTAACTACTGAAAATAAAGCATAACGAAAATTTAATGCTGAGGGGAAAAAAGTTACATAGAGATTCAAACTGAAACTAATACTTGTGGAACATACTGACAGGCCAGGCATCTCCTCACTTAATGCTTCCAGTAAGCCTGCCATATGGTCATTATACCACCCATTTACAGATGAGGAAACAGGCTTTGAGGAGTAGAGTGAACCTGACCATTAAGGAACTTCATGGACAATTTATTTAATGAAAAGTTGACATCTACCACAAAATTATTCTGCATTTGGTCAAAGGCCTGAAAGAGGCAAAGCCACCAAAGGTACCAAGTTCTTCAAGAAGCAACTGATATCTCAAGTGACTAGAATCTCTTCCACTTGGGAAAGAAAGAGTAGAGGTGGCATCTGGGTACTATTTGGGCTCTATCCATGAGCACAACATGTCACAGAACCACCTTCAGGGCAGCGTTTTACTATTTTTACTGTTGTTTAAGCTGACATCCAGGAACAGAATCTATGAAACTAGAGCAAGAAACAAAGTCTATGAACCCTCTGCGATCCTGTCCTAAATTTTGCTTTGCACAAGAGTGGGAGCAATTGTCAAGTCTCAGGCTGTCATGTACCAGGTTCCCTGGAACTTCCTGGTAATCATGGAACCAGGATTTCTTAGGCCTCTAAAGGTGGTTGAGAGTGGAGAGCTGGGTAGAAGCCGATCAGGTCTGGCAGATCAGCTATTTGGCTACCATATGTCTCTTTCACATGGGAATGTATTTGCTCCTCACGGCAATCCAGGGAGATAGATAATATGGTGGTTTTTAATCCCATCTTGTAGAACAGGAAGCCAAGGCCAGAAAACATTAAGATTTTGCCATGAATCAGCATACTCATGACACTTGTGGATCTTGTGGCACTGAAGCCTATGCGCTTCACCCTACACCTACTCCCACTCCCAGTAAGAAACACCCTCTTGGAGAATGAAGGACAGTACTGTATATTGTTCAGAAAATCCTATTTAAATTGATTATGTGTCTGAAGAGCTATATGCCTGCCTGATAATAATTTGCCTTCTCTTCTGCGTTCTCTGAGCAATAATTTACGGGTCTCAGAAAGCTGACTTACACAACTGAGTAAACTCCTGCAATTAATTTTACACTTGTGCCATGCTTCCTGCATTTCCACTATTGTCTGGTTCTGATTTTCTATATCCTGTTCCAAAACTGGGACTCACTCAAACCAGACACCTTCTTCGTAGGTTCCACCCAACCCTCCACTCTCAACCACTGTCAGAGACCTAACAAGTCATTGTCCCATTATTGCTGGAATTTCCAGGGAACCCTGTACATAGTCTGACAGACCTAAACTGACAGCTGCCCCCACCCCTCCAAGAGGCAAAATTTAGGACAGAATCCCAGAGAAAACTGTACAGACTTTGCTTCCTGCTCTAGCTTCATAGATTCTGCTCCCAGAAATAAGATTAAGCAACAGCAGAAATTCCAGAGTTCTGAAAATATACTGTCAACTGGGATGACAAAAAACAGATGCATGGAGCTCAGTTTCATATGGTGTCTGGCGGTGGAGTTAAAAATTTTAACAAGGGATGGAAGTGGGGAGGAGGAGCGGGAGAGATAGAGGTAAAGGCCATGAACTAGCTGCCTTGAAATCCTGGTTTGGAAGCAGGTGTTAGAGAATCATGGTGAAATCATATTCCTTTGTCTCTACTAAAAACAGTGAAATTTAAAAGTCTAAGGAAAAGGGTATACAGAATATTATTTTTCATTAGCACCAGGCAGACTGCATTGTTGTGCTCATAACAGGCTTGGGATTGAGAAAACCTGAATTTTTATCTTGTTATTGCAGTTTAAACAGATACAAGGGAATCTGAGTTCAAGTGCTAAGGTTTCCTGTCTAAAGAGAGTAATGGAAGAATGTGATATTTATTTTTAAAATACAAATTCACCTTGGACTTATCCATCTGAAAGTATGATAATAGTTACTGTGACAATGACAACTCAAATCACATAGACTTCACTTGTTGCTACAGGACCAGAGTCTTCTATGCAATAATCCCTTAGTGTCCCATATATCTCTAGGAGTCCCAGGGAAGTTTTCATATGTGCTCACAAATCAGGGTCCTCCTACCAGGCAGCTATGTCACCTCTGGCACCACACCAGAGCCCTCAATGTGCTAAGCATTGGCCCACAGAGACGGAAGGGAAAGATGACGCTTACCTCTCTGCTACGTGAAACCTACTCAAGAGGAGCCAGAAAACAGACTCTCTCCTGCTCTTCTGCTTTGTGATGTTTTTAGTGGAGTAAGTTTGTCATATTTTACCCACATAAATTATCTCTATTGAACCAGAAATGAATTCCTGAAATTGGGCCAGAGAGAGAGAGATTTGAGTTGGCAGCCTTCACACTTTACCTGGAAAATCCCTTTCCTCTGACAACCAAGACTGGGTTACAACAAAGCCAAGCTCATCACACCAATGCCCTTGTCCCAAGAGGTCCCTCACTACCTTGAAAAGACAGACCTCTAGTAAACCTACCTCACACTCACCACATTCATCCATTCGACAAATGCTTACTGAGTACCTACAATGCACCAAAAGTAATTGAAACTCCTCTTTCTAAAGCACTGGTTCTCTTTAGAACGTCTATAAATCCTAAGCATATTCACTCCTTCCAAAATGTAAGAGCCTGCCAGCAGTCATGGGCAACCACAGGGATGTATTTCCAGCTATATCACCATCTGAATGCATGTAATATTAATCATTCCACACTCAAACATCTCTTTTCTAAAGAAGTACCCAGAAGCCCACAGGCATAGCTATACTTAGAAAGCTGCTGTAGGCTTTTGGGGAAGTAAAATAATCCTGCCAACAAAAGACTCATCCATATTAATATAAAAGAGAATAAGTGCAATTATTAAAAAGTAGGCATTATCAGATTTACACACATGTAAAATAGGACAAAAGTGACTACAGAGTACAGATAGAATTTCACACAAATTTATACAGTGAATGGAATGGAAAAAACAATGACAATTTCTCCTCTCTGCTTGAGAGATAAATGGATGCACCTTGTCATTTTCTCCTGTACGTCTCTGGAGGGAGTAATTTCAGAGGTATGTATTTACAGTTCCAAAGGTCAGAAGGCCCATGATTTTGCATTGTAAAATCGAAAGGTCAGGCCTCTTATTGAGCCTATTATGTTTTCAAGGAGACACCCTAAGAAAGGGAGAGTGGAAAGAGAATCACCTCTCCTCAGAGAAAATTTCATCATTTTACCCTTACGAGGCCTGAGGGTCCAGACTGTAAGAAGGACCAACATTACCAAGTTGGAAACCACTGGATTTATATGGGCATTAGTGTGCTTCTGTGCTAGATATTTTACACAGAATAATTGTAAAACATCATGCTTACAGATTTTAAATTTCCAAAGAAGAGCATATTTGCATTCAAAACCCATTTCATCTACTGGATACTCACTGACATCAAACAAAAAACAAGCTTCGATGGGATGGTTGGAGAAGGAAATGGGAATATGGGGCTTAACAGGCCAAGAAAGACAAAGAATGACCAAAAAAAGATGGTTTAGAAAAATACCCAATATAAACTTTGCTAATTTCATAAGCTTATCAAGAATTAACACTCCTAAAAAAAAAAAAAAAAAAGAATTAACACTCCTGGTGACAGATAGTAGCTACACATGTGAGCATATAGAGTTGTCAAATCACTATATACCTGAAGCTAATGTAGCTCTGTGTGTTGACTATACTTCGATTTAAAATTTTTTAAGAATCAATACTCCATTCAACATGTATGTGTACTCACATGCTCAGGCACATGCCACGTGCATAAATCTCAAATGAATAAATATTTATACTCTTTAACATTTTATGACAAAATAATTTATTGAGGTAATAGTTAATGATTTGGCTCTTCATTTTGTTCTTTTTCTGTTATGCAAGAATGAGAAGGAATGAGAGTTATATATAATTTGATCTCGAATTTCCTCTGGTCACCTTTTTCCTCACTTTGGTACATTTGTAGAGCCCACAGCAGAATCAACTTTAAAACAACTTCCCTTTCAGACCTTAGTAGAGCCTGAAAGGACCTCTGCCTCCATAGGTGCTTGAGTCAACCACAGTTCTCAGTACAGTCATTGGCTTGGTGTGTGGGGATGGCTGCTTCTTAACTCTAAACAACAGTTCAGATGCTGCTTTTTGAGGGAGGAACTGGTCCCTATAAAAGCCAAGTTTCCCATGGTGCATCCAGAATTAGCACTGGAGCCAGAAGCAAAGCTAAGTTCACAACATCTACAAAAATACATCAGTGGAGGGTATTCAGTTTTGTTTTGATTGTTGTTTTTGGTGATCACTGGAAATAACACTTCAAATGGATTTCCATCCTCATTTTGACTCTTCCATTACAATTTCACCGAACAAGTCATGACTCCATAGGAATAAATAATCACATTAAGCCCAAACACCCTACAAACTGGACCATCTCAGCACCTTCTAACTTGTGTTTTCTTTGCTTTCCAAAGACAAGCCCTTAAGTTCCAGCAGCAAGAATTATCAGCTCAAGGCAAGCTGTGCTGGCTGATGAGGGTGGCTCTGCTGGGTCACCTCTCCCCTCAGATAATACTAGGTGAGCAGTCACTTGAAGGGGAAGCCAGAGGAAGGGCTCCTGTATCAAAAACATGGGTGGAAATATTTTTTAAAACAAAGCTTTCGGGCACTGAATTCTTTTTGGCAAATAAATTCTAATATCTAGCAAAGCGTTCCCTTCACTTTCTGTTAGTTAGCACAATTCCTTTCTAGAAATCAGAGCAGAAGGATTTGCAGCAGGCAAACCACACTAGGGTCGTTTCTAAACATTAACTTTTGCCTACTGAGGCATACTGTATGTGGGAGTTGGAAATAGAGGACATATTCTCTAACTAATGAAAATTGCACAAGCCCAAACTCATCACTAAAAATAATTTCCTAAACAAATCAACTAAATCGGCCAATGATCATTTTCATTTTTCTAACATTTAGTATTCTGTTCAAAGAGGACATGATGATCTATGATTATATCTGGGTGTTGGGATTATGGAAGGCAACTTTTTTTCATACTTTTCTGTAATTTCATCAAAATAATGCATGCATTTTTCTAGAAAGTTTTTTTTATTTTGAATGTTGGGGAGCATTGTATTTATTTTTGTTTTTAGCGTGGCTAGCTTTCCCAAAGCTCACTGTCTTGAGCTGTCTTTCAGCCCGAGAGAGGTCTCAGGAGTCACCTGAGCCAGCCAGATTTTCTGCACAACCTGTTATGGAGCACACATTAACTTTATTGCCTTGTCTGGCTGTAATTTAAGAGAGACCTCAAATATGTTGAATCAGATACCCAGGGGCAACTCAGAAAGGAAGAGGCTCACCAGGTTTATTGCATTCCCTGGAAAGAGGGCAGAATGACTGAGCGCAGCCAGGATACACCAAGGGCGACACTTTTATGTGGGGATCAGCATTTAATTTGTCTTTGTATTTTATGAATTGCAGGCAGAGATGTATTTGCAGGAAAATACATGGGCATTTTTGAAAGCGATTAATTAAGCATGCAATTTATATGAAAACAATTTACTACAGGACATTATCAGAGCACCCAAAATGCACATGCAATTTCCTTGACTTCTAATTTGTGGGCATAATTTATTTTGATTGTGCAATTAGGAAAGTAGACCTTTATTAATTTCGGTGCAAGTCTAAAGAAGCAAGACAAATTTAGCAGTGAAAGAGTCTGCCTTAATGGAAAAGAGGGAGGTGTGGCCTTGGGCTCTTGCCTTGTACATAACTCTCTGATTCCAAAGCCATGGAATTTTATCTATTTCTGCTCCTGATTTTCTTCAACAGGTCATTTAACCACATTGAGCTTCAGCTTTTTCTTTTATAAAATGGAACTGAAAAATAACCCTCCTCCCGGACTGGCATTTAATGACAGGTTTGGAGGGTCTGTCATGGTTCACTTAGTCCCTTGGTAATGGCAGGCTGCCCCATGCCTGGCCTCACTATGCAGCCTCACTGTTCCCCAGCCTCCCCTTCAAGATAAATGCAATTTCACTGCATGCAGCAAGTTCACTGCAGTGCCCTCACCAACTGACTGTAGGCCCACAGCTGTCAAGAATGAAGAAGGCAGACAATGGCCTGAAACAGATTTTTGTTTTATGACAAGCAAACTGTCAGTGTGGAAATGGAGCCCATGATCCCATTAACTTTGTCCTATAATACACCAGTAAATTAGTCCAAATCACCAAAATTCCACTAGCAATTTTCAAGGGATACAATCCCCAAAGGAGTAGTTACATTTGTAGAAGTTGGGGAAAACTATCAAATTATCAGCAGAAAAGTCTGTCAGAGGTCTGCCAGTGGCATGAAGAAAGGGTTCACTGGCCTCTAGTCCTACCTCTTTCCCTCGCACTTACTGACCACAGTAAAGGGGAAAGGGATGAAAGAAATCAGCATGCGCTAGATACCATACTAGACCCCCTTCCTGTGTTATACCACACCAGGGCCATAAGAGGTATGTTTAGGGGCACCTGGGGTGCTCAGTTGGTTTAGTGTCTGACTCTTGATTTCAGCTCAGGTCACAGTCTCAGGGTCATGGGATTTAACCCTACATCAGGCTCAATACTGAACATGGTATCTGCTTAGGATTCTCTCTCTCCCCCTCCCTCTGCCCCTCCTTCTCCTTTGCCCCCCGTCTCTCCCTCCACTTTTTCTCTCCCTAAAAAAAAAAAAGGGCAGGGGATATTTATTACCATTTTGCAAATGGGACTAAGAAAGGTTATGTGGGGCTCAGAAAGGTTAGAATTCATTTACAATTGACTATAGAGTCCATGCTCTTTCAGCAGACCCCTCAAACTGTGGGCTACCCCAGAAATGCAGAGTTAGGGCAATGTGGTTCTTTCCCTCTTGTGAGCCTTCCATTTGGCAGCTGAACCTTAAAAGACAGTTTAGCCACTTTCTGAATTCCAAGTGGCACTTAGCTTGTGTGTGCTAAAAATCATCACTTTCACTGTTTAGTATGAGTCTGAGAACTTTCCTTGGTTTTTGATATACCACCATCTTCAATATCAATAGCACTTGATTGTTTCCCAAGCACAGTCATAATCACTATTTATATATGTAACCCAGACTTTACCAGAGTGGGCTCAAAACAAAAAAACTACTTTTTTCTTTCATATACAAATTACAGTGCCATTGAATCCCCACGTATCCAGATTAGCAGAAAATCTAAGTTTTCTACACTCATACAAAGAGATCCCTTCTCCATGTGACCAGAATTCCCAAATAAGCTTACTCAGTCCTCAGATTCTGTCTGGATTCTCCTGCTGTAAGAATGAAGGTAAGGGTCTAATCAAACCAAAGAAATGACTTATTTACCGCCAATGTTGACACTATTACCAAACCAGGAAGGCACTAGTAGGAAACAAAAGCTTTGTTCATTAAAACTGGCACTAGAAAAACTTGGGAATTGGAAGCCTTACCCGTTTGCTTCCACTGCCACTATTGTTACTAGAATACTATGTCATCACCCAAATCAAAGAGGTTCTCAAATCTGATGGCCCCAGCACCATTCCCTGTAGTGGCTCCTTAGGCCCCACTATCAGGTTCAACCATGGATGCCCCCACTCAAACTCAACCTGGAATTTCAGTTATTATATTCCTAGTTATCTCATCTCACCCATCTTTTCCCTGGTGCAAACTATATCCTGGAGCATAGTTTCCATCATGACCCAGGAACTATACCCAGGAATTCACTCACCAACAGTCACAGCCCTGGTGTTGACTTGGGACTGTGCATTCACATTTCTCCCTTTCTTAGGACAATTTCTTCTTACAGTTTATGACAACATTTCTGGAGCTCTAACCTAGGAGGGCTTTTGCCCAAGTCCCATCAGAACTCAAAGTTTCCTTGGAAACCTTGTAAATTGGTAGAGACACACAAATAGAGTGGAGTTTTACCACATATCTAAATACCTTCAAGGAGTCACTTGGTGGCCTTTTCCACAACCAAATGAATCTGCTCAAGAGTGAATAAATATTCCCTCCTAGAGAAAAAAAAAACTGCTTACAACTTTAAAATGGCAGTAATTTAAAAGTCAGTAAATAGAGTTACAGTCCTGTCTGCCTGAGCACTTTATTAACAAGCTTTCTCCCTCTATCTAGGATTGTTTGGAGTACACATTCATGAGGATATGAGAGATATACATGCACAACTCTCTCAAGGTGGTGTGGTAGAATACAAATGATGATTATCCTGATGACAGAAATGATATCACACAGGAGTCACTCACTTCCTACCATGACACTGCACTAAGTGCTCCAGTTATGGTATCTTATCTAATCATCATAATAATCTTACAGGGTAGATGCTACCATCAATCACAGATGAGAAAACTTGAGCTCAAACAGGCTAAGTGGCAGACATAAATAGCAGTGCTAGGATCTGAACCCACAAGGATCAGACCCAAAAGTCTGTTTTCTTAACCATTTATAAATTTTGAGTTAGAAACAACAATTTAGGTAAAATCTCTATAGCACCCTTAGACCTAGCAATTATTAGCTGAATGACCTTCAACAAAATATACTTTCATTGATGATCAACTTCCTTATATGTGAATGAAGCTCATAATGACCATTTTCCAGGCTTTTGTGAGGAGAAAAAAGGGAAATAATATGAAAAGACCTTCATAAATCATTAAAAAGGTAAAACATGAGCTATATTTTCAATTTATGTCTTGCTAATTTAGGTGGCAACATGATGAAAATAGACCCTGGGAATCTTGATGACTGTGGCCATTACTGTGATTACAAGGATTGGCCCTGACAGCTTGATGAGATAGGAGTAAGATGCTTCTAACATACCTAAGATATTAGAGTGGACATGTATCTTTGGCTGCCAAAATCTTTTGATAATTCTCCACATTGTGAATCCTACCTTCTCAACATAGAATTTTTTAAAAATCTAATCCTAATATCCTTTGCTGTCAGGGATTAGACTTGTGGTTTAGGTCCCACCACACAGACCCATCCATAGGATATCGATTTTGAGGAGATACATTGCAGGACAGGTGGTACCCTGGTCAGTTTTTCTCACTTTCTCTAATCTCTATAAGCATTCCGGAAAATAAGTAATATTACCACCATGCCACAGCTGAGAAATCCGAAGTTCAGAGGTTAAGTGAGTTGTGTGAAAACATACAGCCAGCTATTACAGAAGCCAAGCTTCATAAAAAGCCTCTCTGCTTCCAAAGCCCACCATCTCCCCACTAAAACACTTTGAAGTGGAATGTGGATATGAACTCAAGAATTTCTAGGCTCCCATGGATCAGCCTTCCCACAAAAAGAAATCACCTACTTTAAAAGATTTATCCACTGTTGTCTAATGACCTCCAGAAAAACAGCTCTAGCTACATTTTGGTGTCCACATAAGGTATTTTTCATGAGCAAGTTTATTTAATCTGAGAGAATAAAGATTGATTTTCCTATTACTCATTCTAGTGGTTTTACGTATTTAAATTGCAAACCATCCTCAGAGGCAGTTCTAAGTAATGAAAGGTAATGGTATCTATTTAAGGACCAAAGCAGTCAGATTTCAAAGAATTGTCATTGTATTTGTTAAACAATATCATATTTGAAGTTTCCTGATTTTTTTTTTAATTTTAAGGTAAGTAACACTGAAAAGTCGCAAGTATTTTTGTTACCATCCAATGGGGCAGGCAAAAATGAAAATGCAGGTGTAGTCTGTAAGAAGGGAATCACTAAGTGGGAAACCTTACCTCAGGTCCAGGGAGACAACCGGCTCCTTCCAAGTGGCAGTGGCTCCAGTGATGGGTGAAGATTCCCAAGCCAGGTGTCTTCATTTTTATTGCCTTCACTTTAAGAGAAGAAAATAATACAAGAAAACTTTGCCCAGGTCAAATAAGATGTCTTAGGGAAATGAAACCAACCATTCTACGAGCACAATCATTTTGACACAAGTCCTCAAAGTAGGTCAGCCATTTCTTACAGTCTAAGAATCTGGAAATCCAGGAATGTCAGTATAAAAAAGAGGAACACTAAGTATATTGCAGTAATATATAGCATTTCCTTGATTCTGACATATTATTGATTATGCCCCTTTGGGTTATTAATAGTTTCTCAAAAAAACAAAGAAACATTTCAAATGAACATATTGCTTTTAAGATGGACCCCAATTTCCTGAAGATAAAATATTGAAAATATTTTTTTTTTTTTTTAATTTTTATTTTTTTTTTTTTATTGGTGTTCAATTTACTAACATACAGAATAACACCCAGTGCCCGTCACCCATTCACTCCCACCCCCCGCCCTCCTCCCCTTCCACCACCCCTAGTTCGTTTCCCAGAGTTAGCAGTCTTTATGTTCTGTCTCCCTTTCTGATATTTCCCACACATTTCTTCCCCCTTCCCTTATATTCCCTTTCACTATTATTTATATTCCCCAAATGAATGAGAACATATAATGTTTGTCCTTCTCCGACTGACTTACTTCACTCAGCATAATACCCTCCAGTTCCATCCACGTTGAAGCAAATGGTGGGTATTTGTCATTTCTAATAGCTGAGTAATATTCCATTGTATACATAAACCACATCTTCTTTATCCATTCATCTTTCGTTGGACACCGAGGCTCCTTCCACAGTTTGGCTATCGTGGCCATTGCTGCTAGAAACATCGGGGTGCAGGTGTCCCAGCGTTTCATTGCATTTGTATCTTTGGGGTAAATCCCCAACAGTGCAATTGCTGGGTCGTAGGGCAGGTATATTTTTAACTGTTTGAGGAACCTCCACACAGTTTTCCACAGTGGCTGCACCAGTTCACATTCCCACCAACAGTGTAAGAGGGTTCCCTTTTCTCCACATCCTCTCCAACATTTGTTGTTTCCTGCCTTGTTAATTTTTCCCATTCTCACTGGTGTGAGGTGGTATCTCATTGTGGTTTTGATTTGTATTTCCCTGATGGCAAGTGATGCAGAGCATTTTCTCATGTGCATGTTGGCCATGTCTATGTCTTCTTCTGTGAGATTTCTGTTCATGTCTTTTGCCCATTTCATGATTGGATTGTTTGTTTCTTTGGTGTTGAGTTTAATAAGTTCTTTATAGATCTTGGAAACTAGCCCTTTATCTGATATGTCATTTGCAAATATCTTCTCCCATTCTGTAGGTTGTCTTTGAGTTTTGTTGACTGTATCCTTTGCTGTGCAAAAGCTTCTTATCTTGATGAAGTCCCAATAGTTCATTTTTGCTTTTGTTTCTTTTGCCTTCGTGGATGTATCTTGCAAGAAGTTACTATGGCCGAGTTCAAAAAGGGTGTTGCCTGTGTTCTTCTCTAGGATTTTGATGGAATCTTGTCTCACATTTAGATCTTTCATCCATTTTGAGTTTATCTTTGTGTATGGTGAAAGAGAGTGGTCTAGTTTCATTCTTCTGCATGTGGATGTCCAATTTTCCCAGCACCATTTATTGAAGAGACTGTCTTTCTTCCAATGGATAGTCTTTCCTCCTTTATCGAATATTAGTTGCCCATAAAGTTCAGGGTCCACTTCTGGATTCTCTATTCTGTTCCACTGATCTATGTGTCTGTTTTTGTGCCAGTACCACACTGTCTTGATGACCACAGCTTTGTAGTACAACCTGAAATCTGGCATTGTGATGCCCCCAGATATGGTTTTCTTTTTTAAAATTCCCCTGGCTATTCGGGGTCTTTTCTGATTCCACACAAATCTTAAAATAATTTGTTCTAACTCTCTGAAGAAAGTCCATGGTATTTTGATAGGGATTGCATTAAATGTGTATATTGCCCTGGGTAACATTGACATTTTCACAATATTAATTCTGCCAATCCATGAGCATGGAATATTTTTCCATCTCTTTGTGTCTTCCTCAATTTCTTTCAGAAGTGTTCTATAGTTTTGAGGGTATAGATCCTTTACATCTTTGGTGAGGTTTATTCCTAGGTATCTTATGCTTTTGGGTGCAATTGTAAATGGGATTGACTCCTTAATTTCTCTTTCTTCAGTCTCATTGTTAGTGTATAGAAATGCCACTGACTTCTGGGCATTGATTTTGTATCCTGCCACGCTACCGAATTGCTGTATGAGTTCTAGCAATCTTGGGGTGGAGACTTTTGGGTTTTCTATGTAGAGTATCATGTCATCGGCGAAGAGGGAGAGTTTGACTTCTTCTTTGCCAATTTGAATGCCTTTAATGTCTTTTTGTTGTCTGATTGCTGAGGCTAGGACTTCCAGTACTATGTTGAATAGCAGTGGTGAGAGTGGACATCCCTGTCTTGTTCCTGATCTTAGGGGAAAGGCTCCCAGTGCTTCCCCATTGAGAATGATATTTGCTGTGGGCTTTTCATAGATGGCTTTTAAGATGTCGAGGAATGTTCCCTCTATCCCTACACTCTGAAGAGTTTTGATCAGGAATGGATGCTGTATTTTGTCAAATGCTTTCTCTGCATCCAATGAGAGGATCATATGGTTCTTGGTTTTTCTCTTGCTGATATGATGAATCACATTGATTGTTTTACGGGTGTTGAACCAGCCTTGTGTCCCAGGGATAAATCCTACTTGGTCATGGTGAATAATTTTCTTAATGTACTGTTGGATCCTATTGGCCAGTATCTTGTTGAGAATTTTTGCATCCATGTTCATCAGGGATATTGGTCTGTAATTCTCCTTTTTGGCGGGGTCTTTGTCTGGCTTTGGAATTAAGGTGATGCTGGCTTCATAGAACGAATTTGGAAGTACTCCATCTCTTTCTATCTTTCCAAACAGCTTTAGGAGAATAGGTATGATTTCTTCTTTAAACGTTTGATAAAATTCTCCTGGGAAGCCATCTGGCCCTGGACTCTTGTGTCTTGGGAGGTTTTTGATGACTGCTTCAATTTCCTCCCTGGTTATTGGCCTGTTCAGGTTTTCTATTTCTTCCTGTTCCAGTTTTGGTAGTTTGTGGCTTTCCAGGAATGCGTCCATTTCTTCTAGATTGCCTAATTTATTGGCGTATAGCTGTTCATAATAGGTTTTTAAAATCGTTTGTATTTCCTTGGTGTTGGTAGTGATCTCTCCTTTCTCATTCATGATTTTATTAATTTGAGTCTTCTCTCTCTTCTTTTTAATAAGGCTGGCTAATGGTTTATCTATCTTATTAATTCTTTCAAAGAACCAACTCCTGGTTCTGTTGATCTGTTCCACAGTTCTTCTGGTCTCGATTTCGTTGAGTTCTGCTCGAATCTTTATTAGCTCCCTTCTTCTCTTGGGTGTAGGATCTATTTGCTGTTTTTTCTCTAGCTCCTTTATGTGTAAGGTTAGCTTTTGTATTTGAGTTCTTTCCAGTTTTTGAATGGATGCTTGTATTGCGATGTATTTCCCCCTTAGGACTGCTTTTGCTGCATCCCAAAGATTTTGAATGGTTGTATCTTCATTCTCATTAGTTTCCATGAATCTTTTTAATTCTTCCTTAATTTCCTGGTTGACCCTTTTATCTTTTAGCAGGATGGTCCTTAACCTCCATGTGTTTGAGGTCCTTCCAAACTTCTTGTTGTGATTTAGTTCTAATTTCAAGGCATTATGGTCCGAGAATATGCAGGGGACAATCCCAATCTTTTGGTATCGGTTCAGACCCGATTTGTGACCCAATATGTGGTCTATTCTGGAGAAAGTTCCATGTGCGCTTGAGAAGAATGTGTATTCAGTTGAGTTTGGATGTAAAGTTCTGTAGATATCTGTGAAATCCATCTGGTCCAGTGTATCATTTAAAGCTCTCGTTTCTTTGGAGATGTTTTGCTTAGAAGACCTATCGAGTATAGAAAGAGCTAGATTGAAGTCACCAAGTATAAGTGTATTATTATCTAAGTATTTCTTCACTTTGGTTAATAATTGATTTATATATTTGGCAGCTCCCACATTTGGAGCATATATATTGAGGATTGTTAAGTCCTCTTGTTGAATAGATCCTTTAAGTATGATATAGTGTCCCTCTTCATCTCTCACTACAGTCTTTGGGGTAAATTTTAGTTTATCTGATATAAGGATGGCTACCCCTGCTTTCTTTTGAGGACCATTCGAATGGTAAATGGTTCTCCAACCTTTTATTTTCAGGCTGTAGGTGTCCTTCTGTCTAAAATGAGTCTCTTGTAGACAGCAAATAGATGGGTCCTGCTTTTTTATCCAGTCTGAAACCCTGCGCCTTTTGATGGGGTCATTAAGCCCGTTCACATTCAGAGTTACTATTGAGAGATATGAGTTTAGTGTCATCATGATATCTATTCAGTCTTTGTTTTTGTGGACTGTTCCACTGAACTTCTTCTTAAAGGGGAATTTTAAGAGGCCCCCTTAAAATTTCTTGCAGAGCTGGTTTGGAGGTCACATATTCTTTTAGTTGCTGCCTGTCTTGGAAGCTCTTTATCTCTCCTTCCATTTTGAATGAGAGCCTTGCTGGATAAAGTATTCTTGGTTGCATGTTCTTTTCATTTAGGACCCTGAATATATCCTGCCAGCCCTTTCTGGCCTGCCAGGTCTCTGTGGAGAGGTCTGCTGTTACCCTAATACTCCTCCCCATAAAAGTCAGGGATTTCTTGTCTCTTGCTGCTTTAAGGATCTTCTCCTTATCTTTGGAATTTGCAAGCTTCACAATTAAATGTCGAGGTGTTGAACGGTTTTTATTGATTTTAGGGGGGGATCTCTCTATTTCCTGGATCTGAATGCCTGTTTCCCTTCCCAGATTAGGAAAGTTTTCAGCTAGAATTTGTTCAAATACATATTCTGGCCCTCTGTCCCTTTCGGCGCCCTCGGGAACCCCAATTAAACGTAGGTTTTTCTTCCTCAGGCTGTCGTTTATTTCCCTTAATCTATCTTCATGGTCTTTTAATTGTTTGTCTCTTTTTTCCTCAGTTTCCCTCTTTGCTGTCAACTTGTCTTCTAGGTCACTCACTCGTTCTTCCACCTCGTTAACCCTCGTCGTTAGGACTTCTAGTTTGGATTGCATCTCATTCAATTGGTTTTTAATTTCTGCCTGATTAGCTCTAAATTCTGCAGTCATGAAGTCTCTTGAGTCCTTTATACTTTTTTCTAGAGCCACCAGTAGCTGTATAATAGTGCTTCTGAATTGGCTTTCTGACATTGAATTGTAATCCAGATTTTGTAACTCTGTGGGAGAGAGGACTGTTTCTGATTCTTTCTTTTGAGGTGAGGTTTTCCTTCTAGTCATTTTGCTCAGTGCAGAGTGGCCAAAAGCAAGTTGTATTGGGAAAAAGAGAAAAAGAGAGGAGAGAAAGAAGGAAAGAAAAGAGAAAGAGAAAAAAAAGGGAAGAAAAAGAAAAAAAAACGAAAAAAAAAAAAAAAAAAAAAGAAGAAGAAAAAGAGAAAGAAAAAGAAAGGAGAAAAAAAGGGGGTGGGGGAAGGAAACAGATCAAAAAGCAAAACAAAACAAAAACAAAAACAAAAACAAACAAACAAAAAAAGAACCACCGGGGAGTATCTTCTGATTCTGTGTTCTTTAAGTCCCTTGGCTTCTCCTGGAAGTTGTCCGTCTAGCTGGTGTTCTGGGGGAGGGGCCTGTTGTGCTGATTTTCAGGTGTTAGCAGTTGGGGGAGCTGCTGTGCCCCTGTCTGGTGCAGGGCTCGGTGGGGGTTGTTTACCCCGTGAGGCCGCAGGAGGAACAGCCCCAGTGGCGGGGCAGCTCTGGAAACCTGGATTCAGCTCCGGCAGGAACTCTGTCTGCAGGGCCTGGAGGCTCCGGGGCGGGGCCGCTGATCTGCTCAGCTCCGGGCAGGAGCGTCCTCGCTGTCCTGGGCCCTCCCGGCCTCTGCCTGTCCCGGGGGAGGCCGGATCCTGGGCTGTGTCCCGGCGCCCTGTGTCCCGGCGCCTGCGCTGGTGGATTCGCGCTCCCGGGCCGCGCAACCCCCTCCGCGGAGCCGCCGCCCGAGCCCCTCCGAGCTGCTCCTGGAACCGCGCAGCCCCCTCCGCACGGAGCCTCTTCTTCTGCCCGAGCCCCTCCGAGCTGCTCCCGGGGCCGCGCAGCCCCCTCCGCGGAGCCGCCGCCCGAGCCCCTTCAGCTGCTCCGGGTCCCGCCGGGTCCCGCCGTGCGCGCTGCAGCCCTTAGGGAGCTCGGCGCACTCTCCTGGGCGCGCAGTTGCTCTGTTAGTGTCCCCGGGAGCCCGAGGGCCTCCTCGCCCTCCTGGTCCTGCTCCAACTCCCCACGAGCCCCTTTCCCCCGGGAAGGTCGGTGCAGCTCCTGCTCCTCCGGGACGGGGCTCTCCTGTCCTGGGGACACTCGCCCCGGCCTCAGCCCGGCTCCTCGCGGGGCCCCTCCCCCTTGGAGGCCTTTGTTCCTTTATTTCTTTTTCCTCGTCTTCCTACCTGGATAGAAGCGCGAACTCTTCTCACTGTAGCATTCCAGCTGGTCTCTCTTTAAATCTCAGGCCGAATTCATAGATTTTCAGGATAATTTGAAGGTTTTCTAGGTAGTTTGGTGGAGACAGGTGATTTGGAGACCCTACTCCTCCGCCATCTTGCTCCTCCCCCCAAAATATTGAAAATATTAAAAAAAAAAAAAAAACTTCCCTTAAATTCAAGCCAAATGACTTTTACTGAGAAAGGCTAAAACATTGATACTCTGTAATCTTCTGTTTATTCTTTTTTATTAATTAAGACTCTTTGTACTACAAGTAACTAATTCAAGCATTAAACCAAAGGAGAATTTTATTATAAGGATATATAGAAGTGTCTCATTAAATCCAAAGGCAAAAACATAGATCTTAATGAGACGAAAGCTAGCAACTGGAAAGTTGGAGAATCTGAAGAAGTATCGTCTCTGCATTTCTTGTGTCTGCCCTTTTCTGCAAAGCTTCTTTATTCTTGCCTTTTTCTGAGAGAAAGAAGAAGCAGGCTTCTTTCTTTCTCATCCATATGTCAGTATTAGACTACACTGTAATGTTTACTTCCTTAAGTTCAAATTCTCCAATTCCCAGGAAAGAGATTTTGTTGTCTAACTTGAGTCAAACATCCCCTGTGTCTTGGAGGGGAGGAGAGTAGGGGAAGTTGGACTATATATGAAGATGTAGTTCCAGAGACCCACCATGCAAATGCAGTAGGCAGAGGAATGTAATCTCAGGAAGGAGAGAGAGCTCACAGGCTGGGCAATCTGTCCCCCAAGCTCACGTTCAGAATTGCCTCTAAGTTCAGAGCTGCCTTCCCTGCCCAGGAGCTCACACATCCCAGAGGCAGAGCTTGAGACACAAGTAAATGACTTTATGTCTAGGTGACCTCCTGAGGATAGGCAGTTGCTCACAGTGGCAGTAAGTTTCAGAAGCCAAACTCTGATGTCATTCCATCCCTCTAACCTATCTTTTGAGTGAATGGTGACATTTGTAAGAGCAGCATCCATTCAGTTTTGCTATTTCAATTACTTATAAACCAAGACACAGAAGCTTTTGCTTTATTAGTTAAAGATTCTGAGATTTTGCCAGTGAAGACTAGAATACCTCATATGATGAGAATATGAAACTATAGTCTCCAAGCCTAGGGGTCAGCACTGTGCCCCACAACCAGCATCACAACTGCACTTGAGATTCATCACCTGGGTTTGACACCTGGGCTTTCAGCTTGACCTTTACACTTTTACAATCTTACACATAAAGACCAAAGAAAAACACACAAAAACTCTGATAGACACAGAGCTTAGGAAGATTGGCAATTTTCAGCAGTCAGGTAAAAATTACCTAATTTTAATGTCTGGCATATTTTTGACATGTAATTTGTTTTCTTTTATTATTTTGAGAAGATCATGTTTTCTGATATGCTTGAATAATTATCATTATCCTGGGAACTTTTTCTTTCTTTTCTTATTTTTCCCCCATTTGTTTAGTTTTTTAAAAACATCTGTAGGGATACTAATGTTGCTAGAATCAAGATAGGAAGAAATCAGTATGCATTCATTTGTCTTGAAAGAATCCTTCTCACTGATCTGACCCCTCATACATGATTCTCCCTCTAAAGCAATAACTGGAAGGGAGAGTCTAAGGGAGTTATCCTAGGCTGCCCAGAGGTTCTCATTGCCTCTAGCCTTCCTCTTTGCTCCAAAAAAGCCCCTCAACTGCAGAATCTTGACCCATGCCTAGACCTTTACACCCTGCCTCAGAAAAGCAATTGGGCCCCCTTGAGTCCCATAAAGCCCTAATTCCTGTGACAGGCAAAACTAGAAATCCCTGGTGTTGATATTTGCCCTTTGACTAGAGGTCTTTCGTGGAAATTGGTGGTTGCATTAACAACTACTTTCAGAGAAGGAAAAGGAGATAGGATTGAGAGTCTGGCCCATGGAAATGACTAAAGTAACTGAAATGAGAGAGCAGAAAACATGGAAGAAGAAGGAAGAGTGGAGGTGTGACAAGGAGACTACCTGTATATAGCACATTTTGGTCCTGTGAAAAAAGAGCTGAATGTTGATTTGTCTAATCCCTCAAAGACAGTTTGTTTCTCTTGCTACATTTTGTTCCTTTAGGGTTGAAGGCATTGTGCTCAATAGATATGCTTGATCAACTATACCCATGATCTGAGGGGTATGTCACCAGCCAACTATTTCAAAAGTAGCCTCAAAGAGTGGCATGCCCTTAACGAATTTTCTAAAAATCCACTACTCAGAGCTGGACTTAAATTGACTGAACTCTAAGTCTAATATCTGAAACCAGAATACCTACTTATTTATTTATTTATTTACTTACTTACTTATAGTGAAACAAAATGCCAAAATACTCATACACTTAGCCAACTGGTCCAGGTATTCTCTTCCTATAGATACACTAACTACTCAGGAAATCAAATAGCAAAAACAAAGTAACTTGGTGAACACAGAATCAAAACAAGGTGAGTTAGTTTTATGAGTTGGATGCTTAACAGCATTAGGTTGAAATAACATGTTTTTATCTCTATAATAGGCAGATCATGAGACCAGATATATCAAATCACTGGACAGACTCTCTCTCCTCTCTCTTCCCCTCTCCCCCGCCCCCTCACCCATGCGTGCATCTCTCCCTCTCTCTCTCTTCCCTCTCTCTCTCTTCCAAAATAGCTTTAGTCATCCTCACATCTTGATATAGATCTTCTTTTGATATGTTAATAGTTTCACTAAGTTCTCTGGTCTTTTTTTTTTTAAAGATTTTATTTATTTGAGAGAGAGAGAGAGAGAAGACAAGCAGGGAGAAGAGGGAGAAGCAGGCTCCCCCTGAGCAGAGAGACCAATGTGGGGCTTAATCCCAGGACCCCAGGATCATAACCTGACCTGAAGGCAGAAGCTTAACCAACTGAGCCACCCAGGCACCCTTCTCTGTCTGGTCTTATGAACAAAGGAGTCATTTTCTTTCTTATAGAAAAAATTCACTACCTGTTTGTTTTAAATGTTTAACTCTCAGACAGCAATCTTATTCCTTATATTTCTAGATTCCTGGAGGATGCCTTATTATACATATGGGAACTTAAAATGCTATCTGTTTGTGCTATTTGGGGCACTAAGACCCTTGGTGTCATCTTTCAGGCTTCCTATGCCTAATGTTCAGCAGGCAAGAGTCAGAAAAAATTAACGTCACCAGCCTGTCCCAATCCTTTGGGGTGCAAGTTGCTCTGAGGCTTATTTGTAAGTCCCTCAATTTTTCCTTCACAAGGAGTTGGTGGTATGACCAACATTGGATAGTCAAATGGGCTTCAATGTAAAAGGCATCAGGAATAGCAGAGATAAGAATAAATTATTTCATGAAAATGAAATGGATACCAATGATTGGAAAGGGAAGGACTTGAGCCTTAAGAAGATCAAAAGGGAACAAAAGGATGAGAGAGGTAGTCCCTATGGGCTCGATGTTCATGCGTTCATTTTTCAAACAACTCACATATTTGTGTGTGTGCGTGCACATATAATATGTAATACTAATATATTTCCACGCCAAATCTCAATAGATGAGATATATTTCCATGCCAAATTTCAAAATATTTTGAGATATGAACATTGTTCATATCAAAATATGTTCATATATCCAAAGCACCTCTCAGCTAATAGTTCCATTTCAGAAGCCTTTTAAGATTGTGTACACAATACTACTTATGCAATTATTAAAATTTTTATATCTTTCCATATTATTTTATAAATATGAGTAAACAAAAAATATTAAATAGCTGACATTAGCAATAAAAGGTATAGGTGTCATATGCTTAATTCAGTTGAGACAAAGAGGGAACGCATCAGGCATGTCAATGGCAGAAAAAATTATTTACCTGAATTGCATTCTTGCTGGATATGATCCAGCTGGTTGTGTGTTCAATTACAAAGGAAAGTAACAAAAAAGAAAGAACATATAAGTAAATAATGATGGAAATGTAGTCGTGAAGGTAATACTAAAAAGGAAAGATCTAATTAGGAAGTTGAAAATATATTTTTTGCTTTATGACTGCTATTCCCTTATAAGGTGTGTCTGTCATTTAAGTTCCATATATTTCACTTTCTTAGATGTTATTTTCAGTGATCTCTGAAAAAGAAAAAACAAATTAGTAAAATACCCAGAGGTCTTGAGACTTCATTTCTATTAGCTAGGAAAGAGCCGAAATATGGGTAAGCCATGTTAAACTTTCTGTTACATTCTGCTGGCAGAGCCCTGCTTAAGATACGGAAAGTGAAGGAAAATCTCTGTGAAGGAAGGTATTTCCCCCTTAGCAACGGTGAGTTGATTGTGTTAATAAAGGTTATACACAGACTTTGCTATCACAGCAGCCAGATTGCGCTGTCTCTCTGGAGACGTGCTCACACCAGGAAACATACAAGTCAAACAGTGAACCACTTCTTAAGAGCTAGTCTTCTAGCCCTGTCTCACTGATTAATGAGTACCTTGGCATCAGCATCTGAAAGTTGAAAGATAATGAGAGACAGTAGAACTGCTAGAACCAGCATCACCATCTGTCTGAAGACTACTTTTACACTTCCCCTACATTATGTACCCAAATCCCAAAATTATCACATCTCAAACTCTGTTCATTTAAATAAAAGCATAGTATTCTCATGAATAGCAGCAGTCATGATCAAAGAGAATTGTAGGAAATTAAGGTACAGAGAAGTCAGGCCAAATAGAATTCAAGCATCCCCAGACCTTATATTACTTTCTGTTTTAATCTGTGTGTCTCTGGAAAAGATATAGAGTTCTAATGTTACATTTTCATAGGTAATACAACCCATGTTATCACCACCTAACATCTGAAGAACATGTTATAAAACCAAGTATTGGGAGAAGATGTGGAGAAATGCGAGCTCCTATATACAGCTAGTGGGAATATAAATTAGTAGAAGCATAGGAGTGCAATTTGACAGTATTTACCCAATGAATATCCTTAAGCAGTAAAAATGAATGAACTAGAGCTAAATCTATCACCATGCCTATATCTCAGATAGTTAATGTGGAGTGAAGAAAAGTGCATAAAGCTGAACATAATATAACACCAATTATTCAAACTTTAAGACATTGGAACAACAGCCTACACTTTAATGGATACATCCATGTGCAGCAAAGGAAAAGAAAGATATAAGCTGACTTCAAGATGGTGGTTTTCTTGGTGGAGGGAGGCAGGGAATTGAGACTGGAGAGGGGCCAAAAGGGGTTTCAACTGATTGTGTAATGTTTTGTTTTCGAGGAAAGAAATCTTAGGCAACTATGGCAAAATGTTAAGATTTGTTTAATCTGGATGATGGGAAACTGAGAACACACATTTACTTTTTTTCCCTCCTAAACTCCACTACCATGATAATAAATGTATTTTTGAGGCATAAATCTAAAAGGATAAAGAGAATAGGAAAGAAAGCAGAAGACAATAGAAACAAATTTGGGAGGGCGTGTAGGTGGCTCAGTCAGTGAAGCAGCTCCCTTCAGCTCAGGTCATGATCCCGGGGTCTTGGGATTGAGCCCCGTATCAGGCTCCCTGGTCAGTGATGAACCTGCTTCTCCCTCTCCCTCTCCCTCTGCCCTTCCCCCCTGCTTGTGCACTCTCTCTCTTTCTCAAATAAATAAATAAAATCTTAAAGAAACATTTTTGGAAGCAGGTGGGATGTCTGACTTCCAAGAACTGAGAAATGGGAATCCTATGCTAATAGTGGGAAAGCAGAAGAACAACTCGATTTTCCCTGTAAGCCCCTAAAAAGTTCAAACACTGGCAATACAAATACTGGAAGTAAGGTCAAAGTAGAGCTAAAGTAAAATGATGGGCTGGAAGTCTGTTTTAAAGGCAGTTAGAGCCTTAGATTCCTGTCCCTCTGTGAGCGGCTTAGTGAATGCCCTGCTTACCTCACTTGAGAACTGTTAGTTCCCTGAAAAAAGTAAAACAGAGTGTCCTTTGACTGAGAGACCTCCAGCATAGGAGGAAACATGTTGAAAACAGAGCTAAGGGAATTTTTATATGTTGAATTTAGAATCCCAAAGTTCTCTTCCCTCACTGTTCCCAGAACAGTGGTAATAAGTCTATTACTCTCTAGACAATACCTTGAGAGAATTTTCTTTGAAGAATCTGACTATCTCAAGACATGGTTAGTTGGTTGATTTTTACAATACTCTGTCAATGTAAAACCTATCCTTAGTTCATGGGACATATAAAACAAGCCACAGGGATAAAGTTCGCTGATTTTAGTCTACTCAACAGCAATACTGGCAGCCAACTGACAAAGAAGCAACGCATTCGAAAGTCAGAGGGAAAATTATTTTCAGACTAGAACTCTATACTCAGCCAACTATCAATTAAAATATCAGGAAAAAGATATTTGGGGACATATAGGGTCCTAAAAAATTTTCCTTCTAAGTACCATTTATCAGAGCACTGCTTGGGCATGTATGCCACCAAAAACAGGACATAAATTAGAAAAGAAAAAGGAAATGCCATTACAAAATCTAGAATCAGCCAAGAGAAAGTTGAAGGAAATCCATAATATAATACTGAAGATAAATGTCAGTAGAGAATACATTCCAGATTAGAATAGGGTCAGGTCTTCAAGAGAAATTTCTTCCAAAGGACAGAATTAATAGAATGCCTAATATAACTAAACATACTGATTTTAAAGCAACCTTATTTTTTTTAATATTTTCTTTATTGGAGTTCAATTTGCCAACATATAGCATAACACCCAGTACTCATCCCATCAAGTGCCCCAGTCAGGGCCCATCACCCAGTCACCCCTACCCCCGTCCACCTCCCTTTCCACTACCCCTAGTTCGTTTCCCAGAGTTAGGAGTCTCTCATGTTCTGTCTCCCTTTCTGATATTTCCCATTCATTTTTTCTCCTTTCCTCTTTATTCCCTTTCACTAATTTTTATATTCCCCAAATGAATGAGACCATATAATGTTTGTCCTTCTCCGATTGACTTATTTCACTCAGCATAATACCCTCCAGTTCAACCTTATTTTGTACTGTATATTCTTTCTTGTGATTGAAGAAAAAACAATATGTACGTACAACAATGGGGTATCTTGCAATCTCACTTTAGGCCAAAAGAATATTCACAGTAGTAATTTGAGACCCTTATCCACCAGAGACTCCTAAGCAGACATTCTAGTTCACTTTGCAGAGGAACTCTCTCAAGCTACACACCACATATAGGAAATAACATAATCCATATGGAGATGTTTTTGGCTGTTCCTTGTACTAGTTAAAACTCTGTGCCATTAATGAAGGACACTTAGCAGATGATCATCCTCACCTCTCACTTATCAAAAATCCCCTTTCACACATCTTAGAGGGAATGCTAAACCTATATTTATTACAACAGTAATCAGGTCACATCATCTCCTACATCTACCCTCTATTCTTAAAAAAATAAATAAGTGGTTGAGACATCCCTGGAGATACTATATAGGTTGTTTAGGCCATTAGTCCAAGTCACATTTTCATAGTATCCCCTCAACAGTCCATCTTTCGCATGAGATATTCTAAAAAATCAGCTGTTTTTCTGCTAAACAGACACTCACCTAAACTCTGGACTTCTTCAATATTGATTCACACATTGAGATTCCTTAGATTCACCACAGTCTCTTTCTGGGAAACCGTAAAACAATTTCCTGATTTCAATAAATACCTCACTTTTTTTTTCTGCCTCTAGCTCCCTCTTCTGGACCCCAAAAGGCCACAGAGAATTTCTTAGCTCTTCTTTCCTCTCTGCTCACCTATTTTCATTGTTTTCTCCCTTTTTCTCTTCATTTTGTCCTTTTCAACTTGTCCCTCTCTTTTCCGTCATTCAAAGTTCCCTTCCCATGAGCTGGCCCAGAGTAAAAAACCAGCATAATCTACTCTTTCCAACTTGTCCCTGTTGCTGTTCTTTCTTTGCTAAATTCTGTAAGGCTTGGTAATTTCTTCATTGTCTTTGCCATTCATCTCCTTATCCCTTTCCTTTCTTCCTCTTGTTTGCTATCCGTTCTGGCAGTTGTAATTGATCTTATGGCAATTAATTCTCCTCCGCCATGAGTCTAGCTGGGATTGCTCACACCTAGGTAGTCTCTTGGCCATCACAACAAACCAATGAGGTTGTTATTATTATCATCATCCAATTTTAGAGATAAGGAGATAAAAGCATAGAGAGACTAAATAACTTTCCCAAGTTCATAAAGCTAGTAAGTTGCTGAACAAAATGCAAACCTAAGCCTTCTAACTACAAAACCTGTAATCACTCACCAGCACCATGCTGCTATGGCATGAAACAGAACCATGGCCTCTTTATAGTTTAGTAGTATCATTTATAATAATCTGCAGAGGATTTTGGTTTCAGATGCATTTAAATTCAAAAGCACCTGTGTTGCTTTAGAATAATAAGCTGAGGTTTTCTGGAGGATATTAAACCTATGTTGGGCAATGTTGTGTTGCATTCCTAAGAGTAAAGAACAAAATTATAATTGTACACACACCCCAAGAAAAGAACCAGATCTTCATCTGTTGATTTTTCAATCCCATAGAGCCTATTAAAGTTCCTATAAATTACTGTACAAGTAGTAAACCAATGTTTGTCATCAAGAAGAGACACATTTTGGTTGGTTTTGTTTTTTTAAAAAAGAGATTCAGTACAGAAAATGAGAATTTCTCCCTGATGAAGAAAACTTGGAGACACTTATCCAGCAATCCAGCAAGGAAATAGGACAGAGTAAATCTAAAGAACCCCACCATAGCTTAGCCATAGACAATGAAGCCAGGAGGCACAGATGAAATGCACAAGGAGAATATCAGCATGGCTCCAAATGAGGTGCACTAATAAAACACAGGGCACAGGAAAGGCTGTTCATCCAGGATGCAAGAGGAAAGCACAACAGAAATTATGCAGTCTCTGGCTTGAAAAAAATTCTATATGAAAAGCTGTAATAAAATCACAGAATCTTAAATCAGAAAAAGAACTTCAAGAACATCTCATACAACTCTCTAATTTTATAATAGTATACATTCTATATTGAAAAAAAACCCCACTAGATTTGGCATCAGAAGACCTAGAGGAAATAAAAATGTTAAATAATTTAATAAACAGTGAACTACTATACAAAACTGTTTTCATCACCATGGTTATCTTCTGCAATCTTCATTTGACCATGGAGAAGAAAGGGCAAATGTTACTGTCCCAATTTTACTGGTGATAGAAATAAGGCTTAAAGAGGTTAAGTAAACTGTATTCATGAGCCAGTAATAGAGAAATGAGACTATTACTCAAATAGAAGCTTTCTTATTCCCAGTTGCAATATATTTTGCTACTTTTTGTAGATTAATTTATGAATATAATGGAAAGAGAGTTTGGTGAAAAGAGAAGTGAAAACTGAAAGATCTCAGCTAAAACAGAGAAATCAAGACCAGAGTCCTTTTTAAAAGAGAATCAAGTAGAATAATCAGATACCATCCTTAAGTTTATAAGCCTAATTTTAAAAGGATTAAACTACTTGCCTAAGAAATTACTTTCTCTGAAAAGCTTCTTTCCCCCCAACTGCTATTTATTTATTGCCTGAAGAGTTTAAATAAAGATAATAAATTGCATGATCAATAGGAACAACAAAGTTGCTTTACTTAAAGCCGATAACAGAGAATATAGATTTTCCATGAATAATTGAAAAAGTCCAACAGAAAGGTTTAAGCCCTCCTTCTCTGTCCCTCTATTTCTCTGCATTTTTTTATAGAGCCAATTCCTAAGTCTTCACATGGAAAGAAATCAAAGTCATCCAGGTCAACCATCCCCATGATCAAGAGGGTTTATTTATTGCCTGCAGTGTGGAGCACATAATCAGCCATGTGGCAGTGAGCGCTCAGGAAGAAGACAGAAGCTCCAGGATGCCTAAAGTAATCCACAAGCCTAAGGGGATAGGAGCCTGGCAGTGACTCAATAGCCAAGATCCAAGTCTGAAGATATACATGTAGAAAGCTAAGCAATTCTTTCTTTTTGCAAATTATAATAATTTCATTACACTCAAAACCTCAAACTTGCTGTTCCTCAAGCGGTATCAGATAGTTTGCCTAAGGTGAACTTTAATACACACTTTTGTTGTTGCCATTATTTGTTCCATATGTATATTTTTATTATGATGATAAAAACACATGAGATCTACCCTCTTAACAAATTGTTAAGTACCCAATACCGTATTGTTAACTCTAGGCATAAAATTGTACAAAAGATCTCTAGAATGTATTTATCTTGCATAACTGAAACTTTATACTTGTTGGTAAGCAACTCTCCAATTTTCCCTCCCTTTAATCCCTCTAGCAACCACAGTTTGATTCTCTGTTTCTAAGACTTTAACTATTTTAGACACCTGATATAATTGAATCATGCAGTATTTGTCCTTCTGTGACTAGTTTATTTCACTTAGCATGTCCATCAGTGGATGATGGAAAAACCAAATGTGGCATGTGCGTGTGTGTATATATATACACACACATACATGGAATATATATATATATATATATATATATATATATATATATATATATACATATGCCATGGAATGCTATTCAGCTTTTTAAAAAAAGAAAGAAATAGGATATCCTTCTATATGCAACAAGGTAGATGAACCTGGAGGATACTATGCTAAGTGAAGGATGAACTTCGATTTTAGGGATACATCTCACATGCTCACTTCCACCACCAATGAGCATAGAGAAAGATTTTCTGCATACATAGGTTGAGATCCTAAGACTGACTCTAACAGAAAAAAAAATTGTAAGAACTTCAGGCTGTTGTGGCCCAGTATCTGATTCAAGTTGCCAAAATTTAGTCACTTTGATGACCACAGTCTATGTCCTGAGGGCTTCTCCTCTCCTCCCTCTCTCATTCTCCTCATTAGCAGCAGAAAAAAAAAACAATAAACTAGAAAATAGAAGCCATAAGTCCCAGTTCCAGCTCTGCCAAGGCCTCGGTGCCCTTGAGGAAGTCATCTCTATTGTCTCAGCACCCAGCGCAGTAAATGGCACACAATAAGTGCTGAAAAAAGCATTTGTTGATGAAGGAATAAATGAATTCCATCCTAAGGAATCTCCATTTCTTCATTAATAAATGGGAAAGTCACACTAGATCCCTACAAAAATCTCTAACTCTGAGATTTTAAAATATTGGGAGCACTATATTTTTAGGCCACTTTTTCAGGATACCATAGTTATATTAAGATGAGGCAGAGTTCCCATCCTCACATGATGGAGTAAACTGATAGACCAACCTCCACACAGACAGCAACTATTTAAAGGCTGTGCAGAGCAGACAAAATCAGGAACATTTTACAGATGAGTCAAAAGTTCAGAGGAGAGACTAGGACATGATGTGTTTTCCATTTTTTTGGCTTTATACTGAGAGCACATCACAGTAGGCAACATAGAGAACCAAACTCAAACAGAAAACCTTCCATACTTCTGTAATGAAAAACCACAAATCAGTATGGGGCACCACAGTCACCAGAAAGTGAAGGGAAAACTCACAGAAAAAAAGAAATCAGAGAATAGAAACTAAAGTGAAATAATGGCATTTATAGATAAAACACAGCTAAGAGAATTAGTTATCATCAGACCCCTATTATAAGAAATATAAACAAATAAACAAAAATAGTTCTTAAGATTGAATGAAAGTGGAACCAAAGAGAAAATCAGACCTTTAAGAGAGAATAAAGAACAACAGATATGGTGAATATCATGGCAAATAAGAAAACATAGTTTTTCCTATTAATTTCTTTAAAATGTGTATAGTTGAAGCAAAAACTATATTATCTTGAGGTGCTTAAAATATATATTCAGAAATATAGTATGGCAGCTAAAGCATAAGGTATGGATAAATGGACTTATAGGATTCAAGTTTTCCACATTTTATGTGAAGTGGTATGATATCAATTCTAAATACACTAAGAAATTTTAAGAATATGTACTGCAATTTATAGAACAACTACTAAAAAATAATACAAGGAGGTATATTTAAAAAGCCAATGGATAAATTAAAATATAATTCTAAAAACATTCAAATAATCTAGAAGAAAGCATGAAACAGGAAACAGAAGACCAGCAACATAGGTGACAAAAAGAAAATCGACAATAAAACAGTAGACTTAGTCCAACAATATCAGTCATTATATAAAATGCTAATAAACACTATAGCTAAGAAACAGAGATTATCAGAAGGGACGAAAAAGAAAAAGAAAAATGAACTATATGCTATCTACAATATGAAAGCAAATGAACATAAATAATTATGCCACACAAACAATAAGCAATAGAAAGCTATATAAAATTAATCTCAAGATAAAGTATTATAGCAATAAAATGCGACATTTCATAATAATAAAAGGGTAAATTTATCAAAAAGTCATAATAATCAGTAATATATATATGCTTCATAACAGAGCCTCAAAATACATGAAGCAAAAATTATTAGAATCAAAGAAACAGACAATTCCACAATAACAATCTTTAATACTCTTCTCTCTGTAATTGTTAAAATGAATGGACAAAATATATTAGTAATAACATAGAAAAATCTGAAAAATGCTATCAAACAACCTGACATAATTGACATTATAGATCCATACACCCAATTGTTTAGGAATTTATATTATTTCTAAGTGCATATATTACGTTCATCAGATAGACCACTTGCTAGATTGTAAAACAAATCTCATTAAATTTAAGAGAATTTACAAAATATATTCTCTGAACAAAGTGAATTTAAATTAGAAATCAATAATAATGAAATATCTAGGAAAAGCCCAAATATTTGTAAATCAAACAACACACTCCTATATAATCCATACTTCAAGGAAAAAATCATAAGGACAATTAGTATTACTTCAAACTCCATAGTAATGAAAAAATAACATAAAGATGTGAAATGAAGCTGATGAACTATGACAGGGAGAGTTACAGATTTAAACACATACTAGAAGATAAGGCCTAAAATCAATTACCTAAGGCTCCAACTCAAGAAACTAAACACAGAAAAGCCAAATAAACTAAATGTGATAAAGATAACTACAGAAATAATTTAAGTAGAACTTATATAAACAATAAAGACTATTTGTAAGCCCCAAAAGCTGTTTTTAAGAAGATCAATAAAATTGATAAAGCCATAACTAGACTGATCAAAAAAAAAAAGGAAAAAACATAAATCATAAATATCTGGAAGGAAATGAGTTATCAGAATAAACCCTACAGATATTAAAAAGATATAAGAAATATTATTATCAGTTTTATGCCAATAAATTCAACAACCTAGTTGAAGTGGACAAAATTCTTTAAAAATATAAGTTAACAAATGATGTAAAGTGGAACAAAAACATCTCATTCACTATATTAAGGAAACTTACTTCTTCATTAAAAGTCTTTCCACCAACAAAACTCAGATGATTTTACTGGCAAATTCCATACAACATTTAAAGAAGAAATACCACTTTTACATAAAATCTTCCGTAACATAGAAAAAGAAGATGCACTTCCAAACTTATTTTTTAATGCTAGCATAACCCCAACATGAAAATCTAAAAAAGACACCATAAAAAAATTACAGACCATTATCTCTCACATATAAAATCCTTTAAACAATTAACAGACTAGATAGTCCAAGTAGTGTTTCTCTCAAAAATGCAAAGTTGCTAAACATAAAAAGCAATTAATTTGCCATACTAAAAGGGAAAAGTACAAAAAGCATATGATCATTTTAAAATATTCAGTGAAAAAATAATAAAATAAAATAAAATAAAATAAAATAAAATAAAATAAAATAAAATAAAATATTCAGTGAAAGTATATGACAATGTTCAATATCCAATAATGATTTTTTTAAAAATAACTCTCACAATTTTGGAATATAAGGTAATTTCCTCAATCTAACAAAAGACAACTATAAAAACACAGTTAACAGTATGTATAATAGAAAATATTAAATACTTTTCCCTTAATATTGGGAAAAATGCAAGGATATGTGTTCTTACCACTTTGTAAGCAGCAATAAAACAAGAAAAAGAAATAAAAGCAATAAAAATTATTAAGGGAGAATAATTGTCTCCTTTTGCAGGTAATATAACTGCTTATGTTGAAAATCTTAAATCTATATAAAGCTCACTACAATTAATAACTAAGTTGGTAAGATGGAGCAAACAAAATCAATATTTAAAAATAAATTATATTGTGTATACAGCAGCAAATAATCATTAAATGGAATCTTTAAATAAATAATTCCGGGCAGCCCCCATGGTTCAGCGGTTTAGCACCTGCCTTCAGCCCGGGGTGTGATCCTGGAGACCAGGGATCCAGTCCCACGTCGGGCTCCCTGCACGGAGCCTGCTTCTCCCTCTGCCTGTGTCTTTGCCTCTCTCTATATATATATCATGAAAAAAAAATATATATATATATATATATCATGAATAAATAAACACTATATATAAATCTTTTTATATATAAATTTATATATATAAATATATAAAAATCTTTTAAATAAATAAATAATAAATAAATAAATAAATAAATAATTCCATTTATAATACCCAAAAAAACATAACACTTAGGAATACAATTAACAAAAAGTACGCAAGGCTCTTCTTTGAAAACTGCAGAGCATTGCTGAGGGAAACTAAAGAAGATCTCAGCAATTGGAGAAATATACAACATACATGGATATCAAGACTCAATATTGTTTAGATAACAGTTCTTCCCAGTATGACCAATGAAACAGTGTCATCCCAATCAAAATTCCAGAATGCTTTTTTAGTAAAAGTGAAAAGCTGATTCTAAAAGTAAGCAATTTTAAAAGAGAAGAACAAGTAAAGAGGACTCTCAATAGATGATTTTAAGTAACAGAAACCTACATGGGTGGTATTGGTGTAAGGGCAGACATGCAGATCAAAGGAAGGGAACAAAAACCAATATTTACATGAACAATTGGTTTTTTACAAAGATTCTAGGGCAATTTAATGAGGAAAGGGAAGTTTATTCAAAAACTAATGCTGGAACAATAGATGCACATTTGAGAAAAAATAAACATCAACTCTTACTTTATAACATATATAAAAATTAACTCGAGATGGATCTTAGGCTTAACTGTAAAAGCTAAAAAGGCAATCCTTCCAAAAGAAAACATAAGATAAAAATCTTTTTGACTAGGGGTGAGCACAAAGATTCTTTAGATTAGATTAGATGTAAAACACATGAGCCATAAAGGATTGATAAATTGGACTTTATCATAACTAAAAAACCTTTTGGTCCTTGAAAGAAAAAGACAGGGACACCTGGGTGGCTCAGTGGTTGAGAGTCTGCCTTTGGTTCAGGTCATGATCCCGGGGTCCTGGGATCAAGTACTGCTTGGGGCTCTCCACAGGGAGCCTGCTTCTCCCCCTGCCTATATCTCTGCCTCTATCTCTCTGTGTCTCATGAATAAATAAATAAATAAAATCTTTAAAAAGAAAAAAAGAAAGAGACACATTTGATGAAATATTAAAAAAGGAAATCACAAAATGGGAGTAATTATTCACAAAACATATATCTGACAAAAGATTTGTATCTGGAATATAAATAATTCTTACAACTAAATAAGAAGACAATCCAATAAAAGATGGACCAAAGATGTGAAAAGACATTTCACCAGAGAAGATATATGAAGAGCAATAAACCCAAAAAGGATGCTCATCATTATTATTCATCAGGGAAGTGCAAATTAAACCTACAAAGAAATATCACTGCCCACTCATTTGAATGACTAAAATTAAAAACTCTGACAATTCCAAGTGCCAGAGAGAATATAAACATAGGTATACGTATTTGTCAAAATTCACCAAATGCATATAATAAATTTTGAATGCCCATTTCCCTGGTGTTTGGAACCTGTTCACCCTTCCTACCCTAATTACAAGGCAAGTCATTTTGTAATAGTCCTTCCTTTTTTCATTACTGAACAGTTCGTGGAGGTAGTTGAAACTTCATGCCCTAAATTGAAAGTTAGAAACTTGACATAGCAGTCCAAACTTAATTATATTGGAAACACCAGAGTTTGATTGCCTTTTGGTACATATTTCAAAGGACTGGTGAATTACTTGTGTCTCAACAGTACACCCCCTAGATCATCTAAGACAATTGAATACATTCCCCAAAACTTGCTAGTAATGTGTGACAGTCACACATATGGGAGTGCACTACCCAGAGCACCCTTCTAGAGAGAACCTGCTCCTAGAAGAGTAGTAGGCTGATGGCCTCCAGCTATCACACCATCAGGATCCATTGCAACATTCATGCCAAGCTCATGCCATCCCTAAGCTGCTCCTAGCCAATCACTGTGCACAATGTGGCTACAGAAGGCACCCATTCTTGACCAACATAGGACTCCTTTTAATAGACAGTCTTTGCATTAGAGTTCCTGGTAAATACTGAGACTTCCTCAGAACTGCACAACAGTCTGACTTCCTAACCAATTGTCCTTCCTTCGCTCCTTTGACGGTGTCAGGTGTGCATGATATTCTCAGGCTCTTCCCACCTACTCTTCCCACTTATCCTTCACAGGTTCTTCCTCCAATAAATTTCTTGCACTTCTAGTTCTTTCTTGCCACCTGCTTCCTGGAGGACCCAAAGTAACACTGCTGTATGTGCTAAGAATCATCAATGGAATTAATCTTCCTCCCCTGCCACATGAGGACAAATCTGATTTTTCCTGAAGCCCCCTGGAATAGTATTACTCCATTCCTTCTTTAATGTCAGCATACCCTACTCCCTGTCTAGAGAGGTGGAATACTATCAACTAAACCACCATCTTTCTAGGGAGCGTAACTTTCCTTTGCCTCTGGTTCTTAGAGGATAATATGGTCATTAAAGCTCCTTATGTTTATACCCTATGAGTCTGTCTCTCTGTCTAAAGTTCATATATCAAGTCAGGGTTCTTAGTTGCAATCAATCCTACCTACCTGACTTCCTTTATAAAAGGAATTTGTTTGAACAATTTATAGCATTTAAGGAATTACCAACAAGGCTGAAAATTAGATTTGGAGGCGCTGCCGCCAGGAATGACACCTCAAAGTATGTTCTAAGGCTGCTCTCTTAAAAACAAAACAAAACAAAACAAAAAAAAAAAAAAAAAACACTGTCATCACTGCTGGGCACTGATAGTTTTCCCTGCTGATACTGTAGATTTGACTTTGAGCTCTGTCACTAAAACACAGTTCCTCTAGATATTTACATAATGACCTCCAGTTCTGCCTCTATCACCTCTGGTCACAGGCCAAAATTCTAACTTTAAAAGAAGTGAACACTGTCACATAAGATGGAGAGAGCCTAGGGCTAAGAAAATACTCTCAGGCCAAATATTCCAAAGTATGACAAACTACTTATATGGAAGAAAAAACTCATTTCTCATTATATCCCTGGACTTGAATAATTAGTCCATAATAAAACAAATAGCTTGCTGCAGACCAACACTTCATATCTCTCCCTCCCTCTCTCTCTCTTTCTCTCTCTCTCTAACTGAAAAATCTGGACATAGGGGTATTAACAGGTTAAGTCACCAGAGAACTACAGAATCAATTCAGGAAAAGGCAAGTGTAGAAACAAAGGTTCAGCAGGAGGGTGAGTCCAACACTTGACACCAGTTTTCCCCTTAAGTGATTTGTTGATTTGAAAGCTGCATTTGAGAGGCTGACCATTTCAAGGAGCTAGGAATGCAAAAAATTGGAGCTCAGAATACACCAAAAAGAGAGAGGTCCTGGTAAACCCTAAGTTTTCATTCAGGGTCCCCAAGGTATATACCCTTGAAGTAAGGGTGAACCAAAAATAGAGCAGCACTTATAAGACCAAAGCACAGCTTTGGATTAGCTCATTTCCTTGTTATAGGAAAGTAATTTGTCCTTATTTTAACTGTTACCAGAAACAAAAGTAGTTCTCTGGAGAAATATAACATCATTCAGGGCATCAAATTACCTCTACAATTTTTATTCATAATGACTGACATCAACTGAAAAACTAGGCATTGCAAGAGACAACATTACATCAACACAACAAAGAAGAGAGAAAATAGAAACAGCCACAACAAAACATTAGAGCCTATTGAACAGATAGAAAACAGTCAAGTGATAGTTTTAAGCTCAAATGTATTAGTAACTTCATTAAATGGAAATGAATGAAACCCTTAAAAGTTGAAGATTGAAGAAAACAGGTTTTAAAACCAACTACATGTTGGGGCACCTGTGTGGCTCAGTTCATTAAGCATTCCAGTCTTGGTTTTGGCTCAGATCAAGATCTCAGGTTTGTGTTATCAAGGCCCCTGCCCACCTCTGCTGAGCATGGAGTCTGCTAAAGATTCTCTCCTTCCCTCTCCCCCTCTGTTCCTCACCACCGTGTATGCTCCCACACGCTCTCTCTTTCTCTCTCTCTCAAGTAAATTAATTAATTAAATCTTAAAAAAAAAACTATAAGCCACTTATAGGAGATATATTTTCTAAGCCACTTAATTGAGGTATTATTGACATGTAAAAAGCTCTACATAATTTATATACACAACTCCATGAATTTGGAGGTTAAGTATACAATGAAATCATCACCACCAGCAAAGCATAGATACATCCATCACCTATAGGAGATACATTAAACAGTAAGATATAGAAAGTTTGATAGTAAAAGGATGCAAAAATAAAACCTGGTGTGGCTATATTAATATCAAAGCAATCTCCAAGAAAAGAAACATTAATAGGCAAATGATGTCTCAAATTATAATATTCACGTAATTGGAGTGTAAAACTTGATCAGAATACCAAAAATATATATATTTCATTGAATCATTTACAGATAATTTATAAAAATTAATTACAAAAAAATTTAAAAAGAAAAAGAAAAATCAATTACAGATCCTTCTCTAGCTATCTGAGAAGACTAGAGGTCTTCCCAAGTCCTATGCTGCTTATAAAGTCAGTAAAATCAAAAGCCTGCACTGAGGTTCACCTGAGCCCCCTAGAAACAGAGTCCTTACCCTGGGTATTCCTTAAAGACAAGGAAAATATAATGTAGTCTTGAATTGTACTTAGTAGTGTTATTCTTGATAATGCAATGATATTGTAGTTCTGTAAACATTTTGAATTTTCTAGGATAGAGAAATTAGAAAATATATTTATTATGTTGGGAACCATGGTATATGGTTAAGAACAAGAGAAAAAAATATAAAATAGGATCTGGTAAGGGTCTATTTGATTTTGAGTTTGAAGTATCAACAACAACAAAAAATCCTAACTGTACACTGAAAAGGCACTACGACAAATAAATTTCAATAGTGATGAAGCACAATTAGCAGTTAGTTCTTGTACTATTCTCTAAGAAAAAAGTCACCAGCATTCCTAGGAGAAATGGCTGATTCCAGGTCTGAGACAGGTAAAATACAAGATGATCCTGGAAAAAGTTGTACTAAAAAGTAAGGAAGTATTTAAAAATTAGTGAGCCCAGAAACTGACCCAAGGGGACAGCCACTGTTGATAATTGATAGTCAAAAAAGAACAATGATGGTAATGAATTATAACACCTGGAAAAATGTTAAGTCCATCATGAGATTCAAAATAAAGTGGAAAGGGAAAAAGAGAGAAAAACTCCTCTTAAAGAAAGAATGCCAGCTAAAAAATAAGGAAAAAATGATGAAATGTAAATGACCACTCTGAAACCCAATATAAGAAGTGATTCAGGCAAAATCATCAGTAAATGCTGAAGTGAATAGAACAAAAGGTTCTTGGAGAACAAAATATTCACATGAACTTAAAGTAACCTCCTATCCAAATTCACTTATTCATTACAAAGGGAAAAAAAAAATGAATCTTGACAAAGGAAAGCTAAGATGGGGGATCCCTGGGTGGGGCAGCGGTTTAGCGCCTGCCTTTGCCCCAGGGCGCGATCCTGGAGACCCGGGATCAAGTCCCACATCGGACTCCCGGTGCATGGAGCCTGCTTCTCCCTCTGCCTGTGTCTCTGCCTCTCTCTCTCTCTCTCTCTCTCTCTCTCTCTGTCTGTGACTATCATAAATAAATTTAAAAATTAAAAAAAAAAGGAAAGCTAAGATGGTCATAATTCTGGCAAAGGCAAAATGATAGGAACAGAAAAAAAAAAACCAGATGAATAGGGACTCAGGGAGAGGAGGGGCTGACAGCAAAAGGACAGGAAGGAATTTCGGAGGGGAATGAAACCATTCTTCATCTAGACTGTGGTGGTAGTAACACAATTGTACACATTTATCAGAACTCATAGAGTTGTAAGGAGTAAACTTGTAAAATATATTGATAATTATGTAAATTATTCTTCAATAAGCCTGACTTTAAGACTCAAGCAAAGCTGCAACAACAAACCAAAGGAAGGTAATGACCCCTCCTAGGCTGGGGGAGACTAAAAATGACAGTACTGCCAAATGCTATGCATGAACTTTGATTGGATCCTGGATCTGGGGAGACGGGGAGAAACAGCTACAAAAGACATTTTAGGGACCACTGGGGAAATTTGATCTTGGACTCTGTTGAAATGGTATTGAATTAATGTTTTTTTCTCAGGTGCAGTGATAGGGCTGTGGTTTCCTAGAAACTAGTCCTGTATTTGGGAAGTACATGCTGTTATATTTAGAGGTAACTTGTAATGGCTGCAACCTTCTTTTGGACACTTTGTCAAAAGTGAGAGTGTAAAAACAGAAAATAAGATGGAGCAGGAGTCTTTCCTGTGGGTTTGAAAGATTCCAAAGTAAGAATAAATTATTTTTATTAAACTCCAATAGGGCACAGCTTCAACTCCCCCCTCCAGACTTCTTGCCAGATGCTGTGTCTTTGCTAACCCATCCCCCGTATGCCTCCAGTTCTTCCCTTGCAGAAGTTCCACCCTTCACAGGTCCTTATTTCTTATTCTCTGATCATGCCTTTTGGCTGGCTGGAAAGCGTTTGTTTCCAAGGCTGTTGATCTCTGCCATGGCCCTTCTCTTTCCTCTCCCCTGAGCCGAAGCCTGACCTGTACAGCTTGGCTATTTTTAAGTATAATCTATATTCTCCAAGTATCTTTAACAAACAGTATCTAGGTCTCTCTGGGACCATCCACCTCCTCTTTTAAAAGCTTCCTGTTCAGACTCAGCCCTCCCTCTTGAACTGAAAGTCCATTCACCATCTTTTCCTGCTTTAGCTCACAGCGCTGGCTGACTGGCCAGCTAAGTCAGGGAGGATTTTTCTTTTAACATCTCATAAATTTCCCCCTCCATTGTTCCCTCTCACCTAAAAGTAGCTGTCAATTCTTCTGTTTTCCTCTCAATCTTTTCTCATTCTCAGGCTCACAGATGCACCCTTTCTCCTCAGGACATCTCTGCAAACGTGGTATGGGTCAACGGGTTCCTCATGGACAGAGAGGTGGAAGAGGGCCATAAGAATATTCTGCAGCCTGACACGAGTACAGCTATCTTGGGATGGGCAGGAATCAGCAAACCTCTATAAAAGGACTTCCTTAGGAAATATCATCTTGTTTTTCCTTTAAAAAGTGAAAGCAAGGAGCATAACCTCTTTTTAATAAACTCTCCACTAAAAAATACAGCAATAATAAGTTATAGAGATTTTGTTAATGAAATGATCTGCTGAGAAGCAGCCATTAGATGGAGTATAAGCTATTTTCCATGGTTTCCACACATAACCCAGTAAACTTGGCCAGATTGTCTGGCAGGTTGGGTACCAGACAGCACCTTCTGTACTGTGCTCATCTCTAATATGAAGCTGATGATGCTCAGTTATTCTAAATCATTCCCTAATAAGATCCTAATAGGACCTTCTAAGCAGCTCACTGATTTTCTGTTCTTCTTCTCCCAAGTATTTCTCTACCTTATTCTTGACTAGATTTTTCATCAAAATATCTTCAGGTGGGTTTGATCCCACTTGTAACTAACTTTGGAATACTTGCCCTCAAAGAAATAGGTATGTAATTTATTTGTCAAACCAACATCCTTTGTTTGAGGCAGATCTGCTCTCTCTAATGATTCATAATTTTTTGTTGTCAACAGAGCAATGTGAACATATATCCATCAAATTAACATTTCAAGCTGGAAAAATGGATCTGAGAATAAATTGGTAAAATGCTAAGAGTGGGTGAAATGGGGTTCAATCTCACCAATTATCAAAAAAACAAATTTAAAACGCTTATGCACAGTTTATAGCCATTGAAACTACAAAACCTTTTGTGAGGGATAATATTGTGTCAGCAATGGAGGCAGTGGTGTGGGAATGCCTGCCCAAGCACCACAGCTGGTATAGTGATGACTGAGCATCTGGCTGCAGAATCTTAGTACTTACATCATCCTACACTATATCTCTTAAGATAATGTTTAAATAAATCATAGTATGATTATAAGATGGAGTATTAATTAAAATTCAAACTCAGAATAATTAATGATATGGGAAATGTTTATGGCATTATATTATGTGAGGAAATCAGGATACAAAACTGGGTATGCGGTGTGATCCAATTTATTCTAAAATATGAATACATGTTTGTGTGTATTGAGTCGCATGCCAAGTGAAGATTCCCTGGATTTACATACTGAACTAAATTGGCTTAAACAATTAATTCCACGCTCTATGAAAAAATAAAACCCCCTCTAAGATTTCCTTGAAGAGTATTATATTATATATTATATAGTATTATATTATATATTATATATTCAGTCACTTCAACAATAGACTCCTACTCTGTTCTGTCCTTCATCAACCCAGAGTTTAAGATTTTAGTTTAGCTCCTTCTCCAATTTCCACCAACACGGGGGAAAAAAATCACACAAAGCACTCAAGAGTATAATAGAATCAAGCATTTGGAAAGTGGAGAATAAGTTCATTTAACAATATGCAAACCCTTTCAAATTGAACGTGAAATATTACCATTTTTAAAAAATCATTTTTAGCCAGTCCACTGGCAATTTATCTGTTAGATCACCGAGCTGCATATTTCATGGGCACATCTTTCCTCACCTTCCCTTCTCTCTACTTCTCCTCTTTCAAGAACAATAAAATAAATTCTGTCATTTTCAAGGTAAGTCACTTAACTGTCAACTTTAGAGCTGAGATGCTGAACAACAGTCCTCCCTGCGTCTTGCCCCCTGTCCCAGGCTGCTTGTCAAGGTATTTCCCAAATAAGGACAGTTCCTACCCTAAGAATAATCTTGGTCTATCAGCCTTCAAAATGGGGGTTCTCAATCCTGTCTACTCCTTGGAATTACTGAGAAGTGTCATTTTTTGTGTGTGGCTTTTTAAATAAATATTGTTCCCTGAGCCTCTCTGGAAGGTTCTGAGGGTGTGACTTTGGCATAGATTTATTCTTGAGGGATCCCTGGGTGGCACAGCGGTTTGGCGCCTGCCTTTGGCCCAGGGCGCGATCCTGGAGACCTGGGATCGAATCCCACATCGGGCTCCCGGTGCATGGAGCCTGCTTCTCCCTCTGCCTGAGTCTCTGCCTCTCTCTCTCTCTCTCTCTCTGTGACTATCATGAATAAATAAATAAAATCTTTAAAAAAAAAAAAAAAGATTTATTCTTGATATCCATGTGACTCTAATGTGCAGCAGACTTGAAAACCCCCATGCTGAAATAAAGACATTCATTTTGTTACATATATATCATACATCTTTGATTCTATGGTGCATGTTGTTAGCTTGATATTTTTTGAAATTAGGATGCATTTAATAATTTATATCAAAAAGAACTTATGAGCTGCCAAATAGATTAAATTGTGGCATACTTGTCATTTCTTGCAATGCATATGGGAACAGTGTCCAAGCTCTCCAAATATATCTTGCCATCTTTAAAACTGGAAGAATTTGTGTGCCTGATTCATGCATTATGAAGGACTATTATTTGGACACTGAAAATCCATGAGTAAAATCTTCTGGCTAAATTTCAAGAGAAACTTGTCATGTGTAATTCAATAAAGAAAAAATTATGAGTTTAACCAAATAGGAAATGCAGATAAAATCCCATTATTTTTAAATATATTTTGACATTAGACTGTAGACAAAGATGTCATAAGGGTCAACATTTGAAGCACATATAATGGGAAGCAGCACCTAATAGGAATGATCTGTATAGCTATGGCTGGCCAAAAGTGATTTTAAATTAACTTTAGACTCAGAATAAGAAGGATATTTGGTCTCAATTTTCTAAGAAGAAAATGGTATGTAATTGCCAATTTTTAAGTAAAAAAGAAATGTATCATTATTTGTCTGGAAATACTGTAAGTAAACCAAATTGCATTTTATAACAGATAGTGCATCTTAGAATCAAAGAACTATAGTACACATAGATATCCATAATCCAACTGGGATGAAGCGTATCAAAATGCTGGCAGTCATTGCTGAACAGACTTATGGATAATTTTTACTTTCTTCTTTAGATTTTCTTTACTTTCAAAATTTTCTAATGAATATAAATAAATCTCATAATCAGAAAAGCAAGCAATATCATTAAAACAAATACATGAGCACAGGCATATCATCCTCTACCTCTTACTTCCCCTAAAAAGCTCATAGATCAAAGCTACAAATATCAAAATAAAAGAGATAAGAAAGCCAAAAAACCTATATTTTTGGAGGACTTAAACTGTGGGCCTTTTAACCACAATAATACCTTTGTTCTTTAAGTAAATTACAAACGTAAAAGACTATTAAGATTTTCTCCATACTCCTACTCCACACCTCGAACAATCATTAATTAAACCTACAGACCAGTTTACTGAAATGATGTTAAATGTGCCAGAAAAAAGGAAGCTAAGAAGCTGTCCACTTTCTCCCTTTACAGCATTTCTCACCTGAATGGCATGCTGTGAAACACACACTTAAACTGATTGGTATTAATTCGTGTGAACTGGTTCCAAAATGTCAGCAAGATGCATTTGCTTTCAAGTTATACTAATTCTGCTGATTACAAAGAGCTGGGTAAATAAATCTTAGTTTTTCACAAAATTTGTTTTAACATCCTTCCCATATATACTCAGAATTTTCCCTACCTTCATTCATTTATGTATTCAATTGACAAAAACTGTGCCAGTCACTGTTCTAGGCCCCAGGAAAATGGTAATGAACACGACAAGAGGTACCTGCCTTTGATCAGCTTACACATCAATAGGGTTAGGAAATAAATAAGAAGAAATAAGTACATTAAATACAAACTTGAAAAAATGGATAGAGGATTCCTGGGGCAAGGCCAGGACAGGGGAGCAGGAAGCAGATGGCTCAGATGGTCAGGGACTTCTCTGAGAAAGTCAAACTCACAAAAGACTAGAATACTGACAAGGAGGTTGCCCTACAAAGATCTAAAGAACATTCCAAGCTGAGGAAATAGCAAAGACAAAAACCACAAGATAGGCTGAGCTTGGTGCATGCATGAATATGGGAAAGGTCTGTTTGGCTAGAACAGCATAGGGAGGGACAAATGGTACATGGTGAAATCAAAGAAATAAGTAGAAACCAGATCATGCAAGACTGCACAGGCCATAGGATGGGGTTAGATTTTATCCTACTCATTATATGAAACAATAACAATCATATGATTTATGCTCCTTTTAAAAATGTATAACATGGAATGCAGAAATGTACGTTATTCCTCCCTTGACCATTTCTTAGCTTTAGAAATACACTGGAAACAAGAACATTTTAGACAAAAAAGTCAGAAAGCGTGGGATCAAGTCTTATCTCTTCCATCTAGAAGACTGCATTACCTCAGTCAAAATACTTAATCCTATGGCCTCAGTTTCCTTTTCTGTAAAATGGAAATACTACATCATAGCACTGAAACGAGATATAAACTATATGAAGGATTTGAAACCACTCAAAAAGTGGTTGGTTAGGACTTTAAGTCCTTTCTTTCCCTCCTTCCTATGAGATACAGAGAAGAGGGTTTCTGGACAATGAGCATCTACAGGGCAAATTATAATTGTTAATGGAGAAAGTGAGGCAATGTAAGTAGATCTTTTGTTTTAAGCTGGGTTCCTCTGAGACAAGGATTTGAGTTTGTCTGGGAGGTGATCCTAGTGAACACTGTTAAGAGAATAGAGAAGTGAAAGACGAGAGAGAAGGAAGCAGATAACGAAACATTACCAAGCATGGGCACCACTATGGGCAGATGGGGCCTCACTCACATTAGGAAACTTCACAGAAGACATCTTGCAGTTTTCCCACCTGAGGGGCAAAGGAGCCTGGCATTTATTCACCAAGTCCTAGTCCTAAGGGCTAATTCCCCCATACTTCCTGTCTTCCCCAGACTTGGATTGACAGGGCTCCCACAGCCAGAGGGAGCCCTAAGGAAAGATTTGCAGGTCCCCACTGCAGAAGCCATAGAGCAGGCATACTTGGGAATGGCGGGTGCCAAGAGAATGTGGCTGGGTCACAGCATCTGTCACACCCTCAGCCTCAGACCCGGCATCACAAAGCCCCTGGAATATTGAAGGCCTGCTCTCATTGCCAGAATTACAAGATGATTTTCTCCACTGTGACAACCCCTGAGAATAATATGTGTAAGTGATGATGCCTCTGGCTATACTACTAGGGGCCCCCTGGGAAGATCTTAGCAAAAGGGCAGAGACTCTGGGCACTACATTCTTCCTCACACCTGCAGGATAACTCACAGTCCCGGCCTCTTCTTGGACCAAGTTTGTGGGTTTTAGACACAAAACAGGTTGAACTTATTAGGGACTCTAGTCTCTAGGGAAATTTTCTGTAAACAGCCTTCTTGTTTAAGAAAAAGTTAAAATCGATATGCTTTGAGAATAGCCAGGCTTTTCTAAGTTTGGTCAGGTGATGGGATTTATTATTTTGCTAGTATCAAAAAGCCAACATTTAATGAGAGATTTAACCATATGCCAGAGAAGGGAAGCACATACTAACACCACATAAACGAGACCTCTGTACAAATGAGAACTATGAACTGACCTGTAATATAATCAAATAGGACATGCTAGAGACAGCTATCATCTAAGAAGACTGTACTGCATTTGAAATGATATAATGTAACCCATGGTGGAGCATTTTTGACATCTTTAGATTAATAATACTAGCCTTAATTTATTGAGCATTTATTATAAGTCAAATACAATAATAAACTCTTTATCTACTTTACCACTTACCTATATAATATATATACATACACCCTTTATCTACTTTACTACTTATAAATATAATAAATATATACAATATTCTTTTATTGGAGTTCGATTTGCCAACGTATAGTGTAACACCAAGTGCTCATTCCGTCAAGTGCCCCCCTCAGTGCCCGTCACCTAGTCACCCCATCCCCCAGCCCACCTCCCCTTCCACTATCCTTTGTTCGTTTCCCAGAGTTAGGAGTCTCCCATGTTTTGTCACCCTCTCTAATTTTTACCACTCATTTTCTTTCCTTTCCCCTATAATCCCTTTCTATTTTTTATATTCCCCGTAAACTTCACAATAGCACTGAGAGATAAGTACTGTAGTTCTCACATAAAAGATAAAGAAACTAAGACTTCAATTAGATTAAAGAACTTGCATTTATCTCTTAAATTTCCAAGTGGTAATCAAGTGTATAACTTGCTCTGGGTACCTGTGTAGAGAGATCCTGATGAAAATCTGCAAAATTAGGTATAGAATTATGTACTGTAGAACTTATAAAGCGTCCCTGGGCCCTGTCCAATCAGCGAGTCCCTGGGGGAAGCCTGGAGTAGTCCATCTATTGAGTAGCATAGGTCCTTTTCCTTCTGGGCCAGTGAAAGTTCATTCACACATTTGGATATTCCATGAAGGATGTCATTTAATATTCCTAAAACTATATTTCTAAAACTGAATTAAACATAAAACTAAATATCATTTCAAATTAAAACCCCTCTCAATTCTTTGTCTCCTCTGATTTCATGAAGAAAATGAAGATATTGTCTAAAGGCAGAAAACCCAAGATATCTTATTTGATCCCTCATTTCCATAGAATGAAACAAATAAACAAAAAATAATCTTTTAAGTAATTTCTTTCCTGCACCTTTTAAAGAGAATTTTCTAAGTTTGATTCTCTATGGATTGGCTCAACATTAACTGTGCCTCATTTTCCTTCACTAGAGAAGAAAAGCATGAAAAATAACCACATAAAAATCCCTGTGTTTTGCAAGGAGGCAGTTTACTAGTAAAAATGAAAAGAGATTTTTTTAACAGAGCAAGATGCTAAGTAATGAATTCTCTCCTTTAACGAATCTATTCCCTAGGTAAATCTTTGTTTCTAGAGGAAGCTAAGCATGTCAAATCCAGTCAATTCTATCTGTTGACCACTTCCCTACATTTCTCTTTCCTCTTCTCTCTCTGTCACCTTCCAAAACCAGCACCTTGTACCTTCCTTGCACTTTCCTTAAGTCAAAGACCCTGCACCCATTCTCTATCAACAGGCACAACTATACTACCCATGCCATCAGTGTAGTGGCTCTGACAGGTGAGGTTCAAACACAGGTGTCCCCCTTGTATTAGTTACCTACTGCTGCACAGAAAATTATTCCAAAACTCAGTGGCTGTTGTCAGACAAGTCTCCATTAGGCCCCTTGTGTTTATTATGAGCAGAAGCACTGACAGTTTTTGGTCCATATTATCTTTTCCAGGATATTTGTATAGCAAACAACCTTGGAAGATGGAGACAGTGTATCCCCCTGGGCCAGAGATCAGAATTGTCTGCTGTCCAGTATAATAAAAATAACATAGCTCTCCAGGGTAAAGTTTGAGCAGATTTTCTTGAAGCCCTCTTATAAAAGGTTGGGGTTTCCCAAGCTGAGAGTTCTTCAGCTATGAGGCAAACCCACTGTGTATGCAGCATCTATCTGCCTAGTGCTGCCTCACCTCCATAGGATTTAGGGGGCAAGAAGAACAGTGTAAACAGGTGCTCACACTGACTGCTTTGCTTTAAATATACAAGTCTTTTGTCTCTGACTCAGGAGTCCAGTGACTTCTACTAGTGTCCATAAAACTGTGGTAGACTAATTTGTTATCTTACAAATAGAGTAAGAACTCAGATCTTTTTAAGAGATTTCAAACAGCAAACATACATTTTCTCATAGTTTCTGAGAGTCAGGAACCTGGAATTGGCCTACCTGGATGATTCTGGTTCAGGATCTCTCATGCAATTACCATGAAGCTACCAGTAGGGGCTGCTGAAGTCATCTGAAGGCTTGATTTGGGCTAGAAGATACAGCATCAAGAAGGCTGACTCCTATGGCTGTTGGCTGGATGCCTCAGCTCCTTACCGCACTGGTTTCTCCACAGAGCTTCTAGAATGGCCTCAAAACATGGAAGCTGCTGCCTCCCACCCCCCAGAAAAAAAAAGATCTAAGAGAGAATGAGTATGGCCAAACTGGAAGCTACAGCATCTCTTGTATTCTGATATCAGAAATGATATACCATCATTCTGCCATATTCTGTTGGATAGAAAATTCAACCACAGCACACTGGGAGACAACTGCACAAGAGTGTATGAATATCATGAGATGGGGATCATTAGGGCCATCTTCTGTTGTCAGGTGAGCACCTCACTCACACAGAGAATCTGGCTGGCATTACCAGACACTTTCAAGCCAGGGGCATGTAGAACTGATGGAATAATGGCTCAGGGAAAAAAGATAGAACAAAGTCTTGAATTTTAGAAATGCTTCAGAAAGAGATCATTTCAGCAAGAAGAGAAACTTCTGGGAGAAAAGTGAGGGTGTTTAGTACTCTTTCTCCATGGAGAGCAGTAGAATTCAGGGATTTGTTTTCATTTTCTTTCTGAGACAGATGACGTTCTCAATGCAGTCTCTAAGAACAGAAAGAGTCACCCATTGCTACTCATCCCTTTCTTCCAGAGAGAGCAACAATATTTTTTTTTCCTTTGTCACTCCTCTCCCACCAACCCTGCCATGTTCCCATTTGGCTACCTCATGAGACAGTAGAAGTATTTTTCTCATTTTTTATGAGTGTTTGACAATGCTACCCAACACATGCATTACTGTGCCACTTCAGAGAGGACACTTTCACTATTTCTGGTTCCAACAGAAGTACATCCAACAGTGAAAAAAGCATGTGTCGTGAGGACATCTGAAAGGGAAGGAGGAGCATAGAATGTAAGGAGGTGGTATGTGTTTTTGTAAGTGTGCATGCAAGGAGGTTTAAATAAGAGTCAGGAAAAAAAATTAACAATATATAATGCAATTTTAATTCATACATCTCTTGTTCTTCACTGTGGAGGAAAATTTTAACTTATTAACGCTGACTGCAATTTGCAAGCACTACTACATCGAAATGTTTGCCTGGAAAACACATCAAAGTGGTGTGTTTGTATGTATGGTAGGTAGGAATGATAAGGGAGGGCTCTAGAGACTTTAAGAAATAAAAAGCAATGGCCTTAATCTTAGCAAAAGAAAATAAAAACATTTTTTAGCATCCTCTGTATGCCAGACCCTGAGCTAATTTCATTCACATTTAATCTTCATTCAGAACAGCCCTCTAAGGCAGGAATAATCATCCCATTTCACAGAAGAAAAAAAAAGTGACTTGGAAAGAATGTACCTTACATAACACAGTGACAGATTCAGGAGTACATGCTTTTGAATGTCTCAGCAGCTCTTTGACAAAATAGGAATATCTGTTGTTTAAAATGATGAAGAGGAGAGGTTCCCAAGTCTGAAATCTTTATTGAAAACACTAGTATTTCTATAACTTGGGGAGGACAAAACAAACGAAATAACTAAAAGTGAAAATGGTTTTCATATCATCCTGAGAAGCAGCAGAGTGCACGTGAGTTTACACAATCTCTTCATCTTAGTAAAGTGCTCCAAGGGCTTCTCCTCTTAAAAGCACTTCTAGTGTGTTTGAGTCCTTGAAAGATGTCTAGCAACCAGCCAAACATGCATGAAAGAAAGAAGGCTCCAAGCCCCCCAAAAGACCCAAGGCACATAGGCCAGAACCCTGCTTCTTGGAACCAGTAACACTGAACTAAACAAAAATCTATGGTGCCCAGTGCCATCCCTTGCAAACCATCTGTGGTCAGTGCAGCATCTTTGACTTTAGTTCCTTTCTCTTGGCCCTCCCAGATTCCTACTAGGATGCTCAGAGACCACTTACTTTCAGAGGCACACATGGTACAAATGGCAAACTCATGGTCATGAATGGAAAATTATCTCTTATTTAAGAGATAGTATTTAAATTGTTGACGAAAGGAAATGAGGTATTTGGGAACATTAGAGAACACACGGAGTTGAGAGCAAGAATGAAATGGTATTACATTTGATCCTGTTCTAATAAAAAATCATTAAAAGACCCTAAAATTCTTTTCCCTAAAACTTTTCTCCAATAGAGGAAATAAAATGTGAAGACCTAATTCTTCAAATGCAATACAAAGCATACAATATACACAGGCATCTGGCCGATGAAAAGTTCACATACACAGTGGATTGTCTCCTTGAGAGAAGTATGATATGGTTTAAAAAAGCCTGGACTACATAATCAGACGACCTAAGTTTGCATTTCAACTTAATATTATTTGTATGACTTTGAAAATTTTTTTACAGTCTCTAAGTTTTGTCTCCTTATTTGTACAATTAGAATGATAATACCTACCTCTGGGTTTAGGTAATCCCTACCCAGGAGATAACACAGGTAAACTATCTAATACAGTCTGGTGCTTGCTGGGTCCTCTGTAAATTATAGTAATGAATTCCATCATTCACTTTTCAGGTTATATGCATAAAACTTTGTTTGCGCTACACTTTCAAGAGGGAGCCTTTAGGATTCTGAAACCACAAGCAAACCAAGTTTCCAAAGAATCACATCTTTCAAATTGAATTGGATAAGTCATAGAGTGTTTAACAAGGTACTGGTCTTGAAGAGAATAGATTTAATTTGGTTTAGTTCCTTTGGCATTTGCAGGTAAAAACCAGCACAAATTAATTAGCATGTCTTCATTTGCTTGAGGATGATTAATAATACTCAGGGAAAACAGGTTTTACATAATTCATCAGTCTGACACAGCCCAAAACCTCCGGAGTTCTGAGAACTTCCAATCCCAGCTGGTCTGTGACACTTTAAAACTGGCTACAAAACACAAAAGGGTGCTATTCTTGTAGGCTCTACATTAGCTACTGTTCTGAAGTGAGGGGAGAGAAATCTAATCCCAATCTTCAAGGTTACTTTCTTTCCAGTTTGGGGAAAAAACAGCTTTGATTTGGTCTCTAGTAATTCACTGGGTTCACTAAATAGGTTGAGCATCTATTATGTAGAGGCACCATCAGAGGTGCCTTCTCTTTCTCCTTCCCACCATTAGTCTGTGTGACCCAGCCCCAAGTAGTGGGGCTGACTCTTCTGATATAAGAAAAGGTGAGTCTTTTTCATACAATCAAAGATGTCCTTGCCCCAAGCACACAGAATTTTCCATGAATGGTCTACAATGCACAAGGTATGAGCTAAGGCATCGGAAGCATGAGTCATCAACACACAACCAAGAAGCAAGAAGTAAATTTGATCAGTGTTTCTGAATTCAAACTGGAATGCCTGCTGGCAAAAAAATTTTCATTATCTACTGATGGCCTTAGGAGTGAATGAGAAGAGACATCCCATGAGAGTGCTAAGAGCAGTAATTGTCTTAAAATATTTGGAAAAGGGTCTGGGAAAAAATGTGAAGTTTAAAACAAAATAGTATTTATCTTTCTAGGTCTCTATAGAGCCTGAATTTAGCCAGCTGATATAATTAAAGGTCAGATGGCTATCTGCTGAATTCAAGAGAGAGGCCTTCTGCTCTCTGTGAAAGGTTGGACAAATGAACTGAAAACCTTTAAGATCGATTCCAAAGCTAAGATCCTAGGAACCCAACTAGAGTTTGCAATAAAAAACTTTGAATTCTTCACTGAGACCTGCCATCAATCTGGCTGTCCACTCTTAATTCCAGTTATTTATCTGGCATTATTAAGTCCACCAGAATTCTTTGTAGGATGCCACTTCAGATTAAAGGGTTCCCTAGCCAAGATCACTCTATGCTTCTTCAGACTCTTGATCATAATACTAGTCAACTCAAACTACTATCAGTCTCAGAGGGAATTCAATGGAAGCATATTAAAGCATCTCACGGTTTTTGAGTGCAGAGAGACTTAGGGAAGGGACAGAACCTGAGGTCTGGACCATCAGGAATCTCAGCAGATTTTTTGTCTGTCTTTGTCTTCATCTTGGCCTTTCCAAGAATCAGACTCATTTTTATTTGTTTTTATAGAACGAGTTTCCCTAATTCCAAGTTCATATGGCAAGAAATGCCATAGTACCTGAATTGACATCATCTAAGACTCCTTGATAGTAGAGAAGACCTGGTTGGCCCAGATTGAGTCAGGTAACTACCCCTCATTACATCAATTCTGGCCACAGAGGTGTGTGGGGTTAGGAACTACAAACATGGCTCTGAAGGTCCATGCCTGAGAAACATGAGAAATAACATGAGAAGGAACATAGTTCTCAAGGAGGAAGCTGGAAAAAAATCCTAAAAGAAGTCCATTAAAAAAGATTCCATCAAAACAATAAAATATTTCATATTTATTTTTTCTTCAATTGGGAAAGTAGTACAGGTTGCTTCTGTTTATATCTTACATCTGAAAGAGCTATGTCACTCTTACAGATGCATCAACTTCTTATTTTTTTAAAGTGACATCTGAAGCATGTTTTCTTTCTTGATTTAAGACTTCAAGTCACAAATAATCAATATTTACCCTGAGGAAATCTTAGGGCTATTTTAAAAACCAGAATCCTATAATCCTCTAGTGTCTTATAGCTCTAGGAAAAACAAGTTACCCTCTTAAAAGAACCATCTATGGTTGTTTCTTCTCCTATAAGGGGAACTTGACTTAATGACCCCATGTCACTGGATGTGGTAGGCTCCCCTAGAGAAAATGGAAGCAGTTATTTTTTATTTCCAAAGCCATCCAGGAAAATGCCCCATATATAGTTTTCTACTGTCTCAGAGAAAATGTGGCTCTATCTTCACTAAACGTTGATCTCTGTATATTTTTGGTGGCTAAAGGCTGGGAGTAAGGATGTGGGTTTATCTACTCAGACTATTTGAAAATTCCAACCTTAGCAAAAAAAAAAAAAAAAAAAGCCAAATGTCATTTTTTTTCTAACAGAATAACAAAACACAATTTGCTTTCAAATGGGTAAAAGATAAACACTCTACCAAAGAAAATATACAGATTGCAAATAAACATGTAAAAGATTCTCAACATCATTAGTCAAACAGAAATGTAAATTAAAGTCACGATGAGATACCACTAAATACCCGTTAGAATGGTTAAGTTAGGGGTGCCTGGGTGGCTCAGTCAGTTAAGAGTCTGCCTTCAGCTCAGGCTCCACATCCCATCCACTTCCCTGCTCAGCAAGGAGTCTGACTCTCCCTCTCCCTCTCCCTCTCCCTCTCCCTCTCCTTCTCCCTCTCCCTCTCTCCCTCTGTTGCTTGTGCTCTCTCTCTCTGTCAAAAATAAAATCTTTTTTTAAATTATAAGTTAAAAAATTGATACTATTAAGTGATGTCAAGGATGTGAAGCACTAGAAATGCAAAATGTGCACCCACTTTGAAAAATCGTGTGACAGTTTCTTTATAAAGTAAAACATGAATTACCTATTACTCAGCTATTCCACTGCTAAGTATTGACCTAAGTGAAATAAAAACACAGTTCACTTGAGAACATGTACACAGGTGTTTTTTGCATAACTACCAAAAACTGGAAATAATCCAAATAACCCCCTACTAGGACATGGACAAACTGTGGTACATCTAAATAGAATAAATACTTAACAATAAAAAAAGAAACAAATTATTCATACATACAACAATATGGACAGATCTTACATGCTCTATGAAGTGAAAGAATGTTCTAATGTTAAGTGAAAGAAGCCAGACTAGTAAAGCTACATATTATATGATTCCATTTAAAAGACATTCTGGAGAAGGTAAAACCATAGACAGAAAACAAATCAGTGGTTGTCAGGGGCTGAGGGATTAACTACAAAGGGGCACACAATTTGGGGGAGTGGATAGGACTATTGTATCTTCAGTTTGAATGTGGGCTACATGACTATATGCATTTTTCAAAACTTACAGAATTGCACACTAAAAAGGGTAGATGTTACTGTAAATAAATTATATTTTAATTAAAAAGAAATATACACATTTATCAACTGATATAATGTATTATGAATTAATTCCTATTTAACTGCACTCATGTCCACTTTAGAGATTCAGTATATTTTTAAACTTCGTAGCAAGTCCAAGGCACCTTCAGTGTCTTTGGCTACTTCCATGCATTTGTGAAATCAAAGTGAAAGCTCTTCCTTTAGCTCAGCTGTGTTCATGTTCACCTCCAGAGCACTTTTTCTGAGACAAGAGCCCTTTTGTCTTGACGGATGTATCACAGAAATGGAGAGAGGCCAAGTATGTCCCATGGGCACTCCCAAAGCTGAAGTCTCTCTTTGCCATGTTCAACTCTTCATATAAATGAGAGGGAAAACCTGCCTCTTATTTTCTCTGCCAGGTAACTTTTCCCCAACCTGCACTTGAATTCAAGTATCTGTAGTCCAAACAGCTGGAGATGGTGCAGGGCTGTTATAACCCGCATTGTTCTGCAACTCCCCCAGAAGGAACTATCCCCCCAGCTACAGAGAAGGGAAGGGCCAGCAGATCAGTCATCCTCTGGGTGACTTATATGGGCTCTATTAATATCACAAGATGCTTCCCTTCAGCATTCACCTCTTAAGAGTCCATTTCAATCCCAATAAATATTCACAACTGACACCTTCCATATGCCACCTAGGCTAAAACGGAACTAATGAGCGCTTAGGAGATGATGTTTTAAATGATGCACTGCAAAGAAACCTATACAAATCTCTGCTTTATTGCAGGAACCAGAGGTTAGCATTAAGAGGACTGCCATTTACTTCTCCAATTTGTAACACCATTAATTGCTTATGTGTTTTTATAATCTGTCTCTAAAACAGAAGCATTGCAAATCTATAATGCAAGGATTCCCTAAATGAGGACTTGGGATAAACCCACACTCTCTAGAACTACTGGTTCCAATTCAATCAGGGAAGGTAGAGCTCAGAAAACAGGCTCTGTACCTAGGGCACCCCAGTTTCAATTGACAGGGGATATGCAGGTGTGGGATGGAGGAAACAAAGGCCAAAGCTCAGTGTGGAAATGTCATCAAAGAAAGTAACTGTGAACTGTCCCTGTGGAAGTTAGACAAGCCTCAGACTTTCCATCAGGGTCCCTCTGGCTGTACTAAACTAGCCACAGCCCTAATCAAATATAAGTGCCAGCCTGCCAGCAGCCATAGCATATCAGCCCTGACATCAGAATCCTCCTGTCCCCTGACCTACAGGGACACTGTGAGCAGTAATTAATGTCCATTAAGTGGCTAGTCATCCTTACTCAGCGGCTTTCTGTCAAGTTGTAAGCAGACAGCAGCATATCCCATGACCCAGAGTACATCATCAGACCATTTCCTCTTCTGGGGAAAGGAGGTGACCTCAGCTCCAACCATCCACAGTGCAAACGCCACAGACACTAAAGGGCCTCTTGCCACCATAAACAGGGTCCCCAAGATGGAGCTGAGCCCTGCTTAGAGGTGCCTGGGCTGGGCAGGCCTGGAGGAAATGGCTGTTGCATGGTTAAAAGTCTTCAGAGTTCAGAACAGTTAAACCAATGCAGATAGCTCTGATGGATGGGAATAATGCCAGAACATTTTTTTGTTGTTGTAAAGTTTTTATGTATTTATTCATGAGAGACATAGAGAGAAAGACAGAGACATAGAGAGAGAAGCAGGCTCCATGCAGGGAGCCTGATATGGGACTCGATCCCAGGACTCCGGGATTACATCCTGAGCTGAAGGCAGATGCTCAACTGCTGAGCCACCCAGGCATCCCAATGCCATAACATTCTTAATGCAAGCCTAGCGAGAGCATAAATGATGATCTACAATGACTTTCTCTTGCTGTGCAAATAGCCAGTCCTACTCCCCTACACCAAAGCTCTGAATTCATGAGGTCCTGACTGGGACTACTGAATACCAGCAGAGCTGAGTCTGAGAGGAAAAGCTAACATTTGTTAATTTCTACATGGTGCCAAGTTCTTTAATTACATCCATAGCATAGCACCTGACACATAGTAGATGCCAAAAAATCTGAAGTTTAAATAAGACTTGTCAAATGAATGGGGTGAATGAATTCCCATTTAATTCTTGCAACAATTCCAAATTAACAATTTACACCTGGGGAAACTAAGGCCCGTACAGCTATAGACTTTCTTATAGTCACAAAGCTATTTAAGGTTGGAGGGAGTTGAAATAGGAACAGATTTTTCTGACTCTTTAGAACCCATGACTCTTTAGGAACCCCTGCTAATTCCTGACTCTGCTTGATTATCCTGTTAACACTGATGTGGCATGCTTGATGTTACCTGCCTTCCTCACTCAGATTGTTGCTATCCTACTAAGAATTTGGTCATAAAATTATCTTTACATATAATTGCCTATCCATAGGAGAAGAAATATATCCCACATTCCTTTTTAGAGAGCCTTTTACTCCATCATCTCTATGTCTTGATAGGACCCAATTTATACACCCCTCTCTATGGCAGAAGTAATATTCAAACTGTCATGGTTCCTAACTCCTCCCTTCACCCACACCTCCCCATGGGAGAAGGTATTTGTCAATTGTTGAGACCAACCCATCAAATTACATGCTGGAGTGGGAAGGAAACAAGAGTGGAAAACCACCTCCACCATCTCTTTCACGTAGCCTCCTTCATGCAGAGATAAGAGTTCCTGGTTTTCCAGAAGTAGCTCATACTCAGAGGAGTGGTGGCCTGGCTGTGTGAGGGCAGGAGGGGAACTGGCAGTCAGACAGCTCTGTACTCAGTCTTCTAGCCAGTGACCCTGGCTTCAGCTTTATACTCCGCCCCTCCCTCTAGGTCCCGGGACTTGCCAAAGCTCCACACAGCTGATTATTTTCTCCCCCTTCTGAGGACACTAAGTTGCCACTGCCTCCAAACCAAAGTCAGCTACCAGTCCACTATCCACACCCCAGCTTCCTAAACCTATGGAAAGTTCCCATCTTCAGCTGTCTCCTTGGCTCTCCTCTATGTACTTGTGGTTTGTATCTATCCTATTCCTCTACAATTGTCTTAGTGGATTTGGAAAGGAAAAGGAAAGTAGTAACATGGCTGTCCATCTTCCAAGCTTGTTTCATGTGCTGATGTGGGGCCACAAGGAAACGTTATAGAAAGAGTTCCTGAAGCGTTTTCAGTGCAAAAAGTGCTTTTATTATAGCACCCCTGAGCAGAAAGAGCTACACTTTTGCCATGTGAAGCTACTGGTTATATGCTTCATGTTCAAGGGCAAGGGGACATGCAGGGAGTATTAGATCATAAATGTTTCCTTCAAATTTTTACTCGTCAAACTACTTTCGCAGGATTTCTCTGGTGCTTATCATTCAGCCCAATATTAACTATCAGTGAGATGTCCAGGCAGACATCAGACCCTTTAAGAATGTAGCAACCAGCACAGAGTTGAGCATATTGAAAGTATGCAGGCTATGGGTCAGCCTTCTGGGCTAATGGCAAGCCTTCTTCTGTCCCTCATCAATTACCACCTCCAGTGCTGAGAGAACTAGACCTAATGTTGAAGGAAACAGGGAGCTCCAGAATTTGGCTTTTATTATTATTACTCCATATCCAGAGTTCTCGGAGCAGGAGGAAAAGGAGAAGGCATCTCCAGTGACTCTCCTTTAGCACATAGTAAGAACCCTTGCTTTCCTGTAGGGATCAAGGCACTGTCAGTCCCATGTATTTTGTGCACGTCTGCTCCATCATGGTGAACCCAACCCTAGACTCTCTCAGATCATCACCACACACTCTGCCACAAGGAGCGCTCCTTGTGCTAAGGGCACCCAATGTTCCAGAGTTTCTCTGGTAAGTATTCAGACAAACCAAACCATGGCATTTTCCTTTGTAGATCCTTGCCCATGTCTTGTCTTTAGTTCTAAGCCCACTTGGCACCCTCCAGAAAAGAATCAAAGATCTTTCCAGGGAACCAACAACACCGGCCCAAACTTTGCAAGATGCCAAAATTCAAGCTGGTGTCACTGTTTCAGGGAAAAGGAGAATGGTAAACTTCATGATGGCAGAATAAAGGCAGGCGACCGAGAGTACACTCAGCTTGTGGGAACCCATCTCAGGGATAGACAGCAGGCATCTCTTTGGTATAGCTCTCTCCAATTATTATAACAGCACAGGGCCTGGACAAGGATGTTGGAGAAATCCCTGACATAGAGGAGCTATTTTAGAATACATGTCTAAGAAACTCCAAAGAATTCTCTCTTCTTCTCCCTCACCCTTCCACCTCTCTGCTCTCATCTTCTCTCTTTTGCTCTTCATTGTTCCCTTTCAACATTTTTTTCCTTTCTCTATTCCTCTTTCAAAACGTGACAAGATTATCTGGTGCCTGATAAAGATCTTCCACCAAGCTCAAGCCCTCAGAGAATATTTTCAACACAGCCATTTCCAGGCCCTGGAACTCAGAATCTACAAAGGAAGTGCTGACAAAAGCCTTAAATAGGGCAGCCCTGCACAGTCCCAGCCTTGTTTAATCAGCTTGCTGAGAGGCCCAGAAAACAGAATAAACTCGGTCATAAAAGCTTTTCATTCATCTTTAACCTACCTACTTCTCATCAACCTATTCATAATGAGCAATAAATGTAGCCCTGTCACAAAGCCCCAGACCTTGGTGCAGCATTTTACTTCACAAAAGTGAGAGCTTTCTGCATTAATGTCTTTTGCTTTCTGTCATAGGCTTCTTGGAAAAGACATTATTCTCTCTTTGGGGAGAGAAACAAGACAAATGGTTTGGATAGCTAAGATTTACCAGGTCCTTACTATGTGCAGGGCTCAACGTTTTATATGCATTATCTCACTTAATCCTAATGATGACCCTAAGCAAGAGATCCAATTATTATCCACTTTGGCTCAGAAAGGAACCAAAGATGTCTGAGCACACAGCAAGTATGTGGTAAAGTCAGGGTTTGCATCCCAGCATTCTGACTCCCAGCCTCTCATTAATCACTACACTGAACTGGTTTCCTGAGCACAGAATTCCAAGATGGCACTCACTCCAAGTCCCTACCAGCCTTACACATAACAGCATCCTGCCCCCACAGACCCGGGTATGCAATTGCAAGGACAAGCTATGCTTAGCTCCCTTTATTTCACCTGGGGCTTAACTGCATGCAATCCTATTCCTGCTTGACAAAGAGCAAAGCTTGAAATACAAACTTGGAAGTTATCAAGAGAGATGACATTGGAAATCAAGTGAATAGATGCAGTTGCCCAAACACACAGGCAGGAAGGGGCAAACCTTGGCGAAATAATTTGAAAAACAGGAGTAAATTTGGGACTGTGCAAAGAAAACTAGGAATCACCAGTAGAGAGGGAAGAAAGAAGGTCCCATTTTTGATGGGAGAGCATTTGACATTGTGAGTCAGAGAATGAGGGCATCTATTGTCAAGGCAGGTGACCCTCAAATAAACTGTCTTTGTCCTAGCCCGATGAGTGCACGTATGTGTATGGGTATGTGCATCCATGTGTTCAGATCCTTCACCCTTCTACCCATCCACCTCCTACTTCTCATCTGCCCTGATGCTCCTATTTTGCACCAGTTGAATGTGCTGTTCAAAAAAGAAAATTGAACATACCTTCATGTTCCTCAGCACCATGTTCCCTTGATTGTCTTCCCTTTCCTAACAGCCACAGCCCAGAGAATTCCAGGCATGAGATACACGACATGGCAACAGCATCACAACTGATTCCTCATCACATCCCTCTTAAGGGCCCCAGGTTATGATCACCACCTCTTCTTCCTGACCACCCTACTCTCTAACTCCACTTGAGATACTTGTATTTTAAAGAGTTGGAGGGGGTATTGCTTTTTATTTCAAAAGAAGAAGGACAAAACAAAGCTCTAGTGGGGTGGGAAGGAAAACCCTAGAAAAGGTGATTAATATCATTGCAGCTAATTTTCCACAAGCACTTGTCGGCACAGCAGTGAGCCAACTCAGACAGTGCCAAAAGTAATCTTGAAATTCTCCAGCATCTCACTTCAGCAATAAAACACAGATTTATGTGGTGCAGCCCATAATACAAGATGGAATAAAATCATCCTAGATGACTGAATCGCATTGTTTCTGGTCGAGGAGCTTAATAACTGAACTCTTTATCCCTCCAGGGACTACTCAGCCATTTGTTTTCATTTCTCTGACATTTTGTCAAAGTCACATAATCAGATGTGCTGCCCTTCTTCATGGTCTGGGCCTCAGAAGTCAGTGTTCTTCACAGGAGGGCCAGGAGACCTTCTCCTATGTTCTGCTCTGCCCCCCACTAACTCGGAGACCTGAAGCAAGTTGTCCCATAAACAACACTGATCATATTGCCATGCCGCCTTGGAATTTCTTCCAGGATCACCCACACTCCACCTCCTCACTCCCTGATATTCTGCCCCATTTGGTTCAGCATCTAGGTTCCTGCTCTTCACTTAGCACATTCGGAGCCTGGTATAAGCTACTTCTACAAGAGAACACCTCAAAAATCTAAATTACTTTTGTAGGGGAGAGGTGTAGGGGGTTGGAGAAACTGGGTGATGGGCATTAAGGAGGACATGCAATGTAATAAACACTAGCTGTTATATGCAACTGGTGAATCACCAAAATCTACCTATGGAACTAATAATATACTATATGTTAACTAATTGAATTTAAATAAAACTTTTTAAATCTAAATTACTTTTAAAACTATATTTTAAATATGTTTCATTATTGTCGCCCAAAGCAGCTTTGGGTTTATTTGGGCAATTTGGGGGTGTTCTGTTTTGTTTTGGTTTGGTTTTGGTTTTCTGGTCCTTAGCTATAAGGGGAACTAGTTTCTTTTTTTGTCCCCTTGCTCTATACCTCCTTTTATCTTTTTCTTCCTATGTTTCTTCCTCTCCTTTCTGATTCCTGACAATTACCTGGACCTGTCTCTGACACTCTTTGACAGGCATTGCTTACTTGCCTGGTGACACCCAAGGATAAAGAGGACACTTGTCATTCTATACACAGTGACAGTTAAAAGTTGTATTAAATCACTAAGGAACAGATGAGGAACCATTTAAAGCAGTTTATATCTATAGCATGAGCATACAAGGAAATGAAGTGGTGACACACACAGCTATAGTTGAGGGATACATTTAAGAGTGCAATATTGGACATATCTGAATAAAAATGGTGAAAACTTTTAGAAGCATTTCTCTGCATGAAGATTACTCTTCTTGTCTTCAAAGCAAAAATAGATTACAAAACCCCACTAAAATAACAGGGGAAAAAGCAGCTTTTATTAAGTACCAGGCAACAGCAGAGGGCAATGTGCCTGAGTTCCAGTACTGACAAGGAACAATTACAAATATGAACAGAACAAAACACACCGGTAGACACACAGCTTGTGATGAAATCTCCACAAAACTTAAATATAATGCACATGCATCCAGGAAGAATGATAATTCTCCAGAGATCGTTTATCAGTCCTGGTGCCCAAATAAAACTTCCAAACTACCTTGGATCCATATCAGAGGTAGATTGGCAGGTTATCAGGAATAACCATGAACGTACTGAGGGGGAAAAAACATCTACAACAAAACAAGGAAAGAGCTATCCCCTTTGCAACATTGGTTAAGCATTTCCTGTAGGAAAAAATGAGAATTAAGGCAAAATTCACAGATATTGTGATATTATGTATACCACATATATTACATAGCAGCTTAGTGTTGAGAATACAGATATTTATATATATATATATATATATATATATATATATATATATATATATATATAATGGGTTTACATTGTTTTTTCAGTATTGGTAGGAAGTTCCTGAATTGGTTGGGCCTGACATTTTCTGTCAGGATTCTGATATACAAAATTGGTATTTACTTCTGTGGTACAATAAAGAATAAATAATATATAAAAAATAGTAATGTCTTTTGTTACTCATAAGGAGCCTCCTCCACTGTACTTGAGTTTATGCTAATGAGATGACTCATGAAGGAGAGGCCTACATAGTCTCAGGATAGGGGCTGGTCACCATAGGAAACTACTGCCTGATTGCATGGTTGAACTTTCAGCCCTACTCCACCATCAAGTCTCCAAGAGGGGACAGGGGCTGGAGACTGAGTTCCATCAGGGGGCCAATAATTTTATCAGTAATATCCACTGTCTTAACCTGTTCAGGCTGCCATAATACCATACCACAGCATGAGTGGCCTAAAGAACAGAATTTATTTCTCGAAGTTCTGGAGGCTAAAAACCCAAGATGAAGGTGCCAGCTGATTCAGTGCCAGATGATTCAGTCCCTGCTCAGGGCCCACTTCCTGGCTTGCAGATGTCCACCTTCTGTCTATATCCTCACATGGCTTTTTCCTTGATGCATCAAAGAGAGAGAGAAAAAAATCTTCTCTTTCTCTTCCTTTTCTTAGAAGGCCACTAATCTCATCATTAGGGCCCCACCCTCAGGACTTAATCTAACCTAATTACCTCCCAAAGGCCACATCTCCAAGTACTATCACATTGGTGGTATAAATTTGGAAGGAACACAAACATCTGGTCCATTACACCTATACAATGAAACCCTATATAAAAGGTCTGAACAACGAAGTTCAAGAAATTTTGGAGTTGGTGAGCACAGTTATGTGCTAGAGGGGTGATACACAAGGAGAGAGCATGGAGTGTTGTGCCTACACTTCCCCCAACCTTACCACCCTATTTGTTTCTTCAACTGGCAGTTCATTTACATCTTTTATAATAAACCAGTAATTGTACATACAGTGCTTTTCTGAGTCCTGTGAGTTATTCTAGCAAATTATTGAATCTGAGCGGTGGTCATGGGAACCCCCAAATTTGTAATTTTCCATGCAGAAATGCAAGTGGCCCTTGGACTCATAGCTGACACCCAAAACGAAGGCAATCTGAAGACTGAACCCTTAACCCATGAGATCGAAACGTTAACTCCAGGTAATTAGTGTCAAAATTGAATTGAATTACTGGAGACCAGTTGGTGTGAGAGATTGATGTTAGAAAAAAAATACCTTTCCATGACCCATCCTAACACCTAACAAACAGAATGATGTTTTTGTCTTCTGACTGCCCAGTGTGGTAGGCACAATTCTAAGATTGTCCCAAAATTCTCACCCTGGTGAGAATCTCAACCTGGTGTGCATGCCTTGTATACTCCCCTCTCTTTAGTGGGGGCAGGACTCATGAATTTGATACGGTTTTACTTCCATGATTAAATTTTGTTACGTGGCAATAGTGAAGGGATTTTTATAAATATAATTAAAGTCCCTGATCAGTTCATTTTGAGTTAATCAAAAGGGAGATTATGCTAGATTGGCCTGACCTAATAAAGTAAGCCCTTTAAGAGTGTCTGTAAGTCAGAGACAGAGGAATTCCAAGATTCTCCAGTTGGCCCTGAAGACATAAGCTGCCATTTTGGGAGAAGTCTATGAACAGACCATTTGGCAAGGAACTGAGTAGCCTCAGGGACTGAGAGTAGACTCCAGATAATAGCAGTAGGACAGGACTTCAATCCATCCTATAACTATAAGGAATTGTATTCTGTCTACAACCTGAGGGAGCTCAAAAGTGTCCTGGGCTCTAGGACTTAACACAACCCAGCTAATCCTTTTATTGTAGCCTTGCCAGATCCTAAAGAGAGGACCAAACTAAGATGTGCCCAGACTCCTGACTCATGGAAACTATGGGATGGTAAATATATGTCGTTTCAACCTGCTAAGTTTGTGATACTTTGTTATGCAGCAATAGGATGCATAACAAATGCAGCCCCATATTATACAGACCAATCAATTTGTCATTCTCCTACTTCCTGCTTACGGTGCCACCCAAGTCTTTTTATGATGCCCTCCTCAAGAGAAAGCCTAACCAAAGCTTTAGACAGGTGCTAAGCACCATGATTTGCACATAATGTATGATGGATAACTTTGTTGCTGAATTGATAGTATACTGTCACGGTTTTCAAGACAGTGTCAGCAAAATTGTACTATGGTTTACCTCAGTCTAATAACATATTCTACTCTTAAAATAAGCATTCTTTGTTGTATGAGGACTTATTAAATACTTGTCCATTAAAATATTATTTTCAACATGGGAAATATATCCTGTATATATCCTCTGAAGACACACGGCTTGATATTTTCAATTTTTGAGGGGTTTGTTATTTTGGACTCTACCACTAGGTAATAAAATAGCAAGTATGACTCAGTTGAAAATGTTCACCCAAATTGCAACTCTAACTTCTCTGTTCAAGAGTAAAGTCAGCAACTTTTGCAGAGTCCTGATTTAAAAGGTAGTTCAGCAGGCACAGGCACTCATGGGGAGGTCAGAACCATAGCAGAGCAGTAAGTCCAGTCACGATTACTTTGCCTATTACTATCCCTGCCCCTATCTTCCAGTCTCCACCATTAACTGCCCTGAAACCAGAACAGTGACCAACGTGCTTTGAGAATTTTTGTATCCTCCTTCTCTTATTAATTCCTACCCATTCTTGTTAGAGTCCATCATTTGGGTCACGTGTAACACTTAGATAACAGGGAAGGTTCATGCCTCTCATAAGTTTGCTAAAATCAAATGCAGTAATGAATGGAAAATTATTTTCAAATGAGAAAAGATTTCCATGAATGCAGCAAAGTCTTCTTTTTTAGTGAGCAACCACTTTATAGGGTAACAGAAGCTTGGTGTTAAAGAATTTTCTCAGACACCCCCTCAACTGGATATTTGAATCTCTTTTCCAAAGCCCACTTATACATCAAAAATATATAAAACACCAGCAATGATCTACACCCTAGGGAAAGCCCTTACAAGTAGTCTCTAGTTGATACCCTCCAGTGACCAGGAATTCACTATGTCCTGAGGGACCTCATTCCATTTGGTACAATTTTAATTGTCAGAAACATCTCCCTTATAGTAAGAGCCAAGTATCCTCATCAATATCTAGGTTTCGGGAGTGAAAAGTAGTGTCAAGTGGTGCTTGGCCACTAGCAGGAAAATATGATTTGCACACCTGAAGCAATAGTGAACAGTAGAGGCTCGTGTATTCATGGTGTGGGTACTGATTAAATATACAAGAAAAGCTGAAAGAAACAATGAAGTCTTCACAGTGGAGGTAGAACTTAAATGAAGCTTTAAATGTCAGCCAGAACATGAGGAGTGGGGTGGCAATTTTAGATGCGACCAACAAAAGGAATAGAATGCACTCATGGGAAAAAGGGTATGTGTCTGACAATAGTGGAGGGTCCTGGAAGCCTAACAAAGGAGTTTGAAATTGATATGGTGGGAGCCAGGAAGCCTCTGAAGGTCACTGAAGCTTTATTAGTTTCATTCTCACAAGAGCTCTTTTTATCTGAAGAGCAAATGGGTGTTCTTCACCTCCAAGAGGAAATTGAGACACAATAGTATGGGTCCAAAGAGAACCTTAGGCAAAAGGCCAGTTTCAGAGAAGGAATTGAAACAAGACCAAAGACTGCAGTTGTTGAGTTGACTGTTACTTGTTTCACAAATTTGTCTGAGGAAACTGCCAGAAGCAAGTGGCCTTCTGGTCACCTGTTCATCTGTGCAGTAAGGCTTTCTGAGGCTTGTGTAAAATTATTTGTTCTCTGCATTTTGCCAAGAAAAATGGAGTATTTCTATTAGCTCCATTATCCAGAAAGCAGAATTCCTACAGTACAGATACCCTAAATAAATGAAATCTCATAATTAATATTTTGGGGTTATCTATACATTTTCTGAATATGCCTTACAGTGAGGTTTCTCTGAATTAAGACTGGGACCATTCTGGTGCTCCATCAATACCTTTACCTCTAGGTAAAATGACTGAAACATAGTTCTCTTGTATCCCATAATACTGGATGGACAACATTTTATAAAATGTTATGGTGGCCAGTTTTAAAAGCTGTCAAATCACAGAGGCCACCCCAGTTTGGACCAGCACTCCTCCAGATTAATTTAATCTTAAAGAGAGGGGTGGTATGACACAATGACAAGGGAATTTTACTATTCTTCATTGCCTGGAGAATGTAGCCCACAGGACAGGCCCTGCTCTGCTTCTGTCCTCCCATCTGAAGTTGTGGTCTTCATTTTATCCAGATGGACCTGCACTCCGATCCTCAAATGCTCAAGCAGCACGTAGTTATGCCAGTGAGTGTAGTGTAAATGAGTAAATAGTGGGAAAGATTGCACTGCAGAAGTCAGGGAAGGCTGGTGCCTGTGCCCTTTCCATAAAGTCTGTGATCCTCAACAAGAGAAGAGATTAGGTCCACTCAGGTACAGCAACAGAGCAGGAGCATTGGCAGAAGGTAAAAGATTCATAACTTCCTTTGAACCAGACATATGTCAGGTGATCTCATAAGCATCCAAAGCAACTGCAACTCTTACTCTGTCCATTTTACAGACTAGGTCATTGAGGCTTGGAGAGGAATAGAACCTCTCTCCATACATATAAACTGGAGAACCAGGATTCAAGCCTAGGACTCTAGCTCTGGATCTCACACCATTGATCTCGAGATATCACAAAATAGACATATCACAAGTATTTCCTAGTGCAACACTGTCCAGTAGAATCATAATGTGAGCCACAGAGTAATTTTAAGTGTTCTCATGGCCTGAAAGTTTAAAAAAATTAAAATTAAGTAATATATACATGTATATACATATGAAGTTAGTTTTAATAATACTTTAGCTCACCAAATATATCAAAATTATTTTCATTTCTCTGTGTATCCAACATTAAAGAAAAACTATTGATGAGATACTTTATATTGATATTCTTTTCTCCATACTTAGTCTTCTAAATCTGATATTTACTTAATCCTCATGTCTCAATTTGGACTGGTCACATGCCAAGTGCTCAATAGTTGCACATGACTGATTAATAGCACAATTCTGGTGCATAAGAGAGATAAGAGAGAAAGAAAACTAATTTTAGAGAGATGATAATAATACAAAGATTAGATCCAACTAGAATTGGAAGAATCACAGAGATCTAAAGTATTTTTTATACTCATTTTCTTTCATTCTTGTAGTGATTAATGACAAATTCTACTGGGCATGATTGTACACAATTGACATACACCACATACTATGAAGATTCACAGCCTTCAGGGTTCTAGTTACTCCATTTTAACATGGCATCCCCTAGCAACATCTGGCCACCTTGAGCTAAGGGAGGGGACTGAGACAATCACAGTTAATTAGCTGATGGCCTAAGTGCTTCCTGCCCTCTTTCTAATTTGCCAGATTAAACATGTGGATTAAATTAAATGTGTCCCTTTCCACTCAACAGATTTACTCAAAATCCACACCCAGGCCTAAAGCCTCCTTTCTTGCCAACAATTGCCTCTATTCCTTGGCCATGATCTTGAAAGGAAACTTGCTGGTTAATGTCCATTTTTGTGTCATTTACAACTAGCTGTATCCTTTAAAGCAAGAAATAAATCTCATATCCATGACCTGGCAGGTTCAGTTGCTATTGCCCAGGAAACTTGGAGCTTGGAATACACTTAAATACCTCTCTGAGCTTTGGGGATACTCCTAAGAGACTTTAATCTTTACTTAAAACATGTTACCTAAATAGTGCTGTCAGGGAAACACATTCTTAAACTAGACCAGGGTTGGGTTAGTGTTTTCTGTTCTTAGTTCTCACCCAGAATAAAGCTATTCTGTATCCCATCAAATTCACCAGATCTTTCACTTACACCAAAATGTAAATAATTATATCTCAGTGCTCTGTAATCAAATTTGATCAAGTAGCAAAGTCCCTGAGAATCATGGTGTTCTTCTTGGAAGATCATGAAAAATTGCCATATAAAAATGAACAAAAATTTAAAAATTCTTTATTAAATCAGATGTCATCTTAGATTCTAATACATACAAACTATCTCATACTCTGAGTATAAAGAGAATTAAACAGAGAGAAGTTTACCCCCATCCTTTAACAGTTTTACTAGAGTTGATGAAAACAGCCATATCCAGATAGGTAGAAGGACACTTGCAGAATGAGTTTTTTCTTGGAACCTTAATATGAAAATGTATAAGTTACAGGGTCAGTCATTTTTTACAGGCTTTACCTTTTAACAAGATCCAAGACTTTATGTTTGGCAGTAACATGACATCAAGTTTTAGCCACTAGTGGAAGAGGACGGTTTCTTTGACTTGTGGTCTGTGGTAACTCCCAGAAGCACAGCATCAGCAACAAGAGGTATGCTGATTAAGAGCCAATGCCACAATTCCTAAGAACAAATCCTCCACAGTTTATCTTATCCAATTTGTTCCACTGAATCCTGTCCAGTCCAGAGTAGGGCAGAGGAGGGTCAGCAGAAGCAAGATCAATATACCAACATGGCTGAGACCTGAAAAGCCATGGTCCTATGTACAGGATCCTCCCTCCCAACACAGCCTCCATGCAGCCTTCATACAGCCATTGCTTGTATCTTCCAGAGACTTTGCATCACGGTGCCTGCCTATAACCAAGGTAGCAAAAGCTAGAATTGCAATGATTCAGAGGTGGTTGACTAAGGCCGATTCTTTTCTTTTCCTCTTTGTATTATGGAAAAGATCAAACATATGCCAAATAGAATACTAGAGTCAACTACATATACCCATTACCCAGCTTCAGTAATCTTTGATATATGGCCAAGCTTACCCACCTATATACCCCTACTTACTCTCCCAACACAGGCATGCATTATTGTGAAACAAATCCCAGACTTTATATCATTTCAAAAGTAATTATTTCATTATGTATTTATAAAAAATACAGTTTTTAAAAATATAACCACAATACCATAATCACATTTGAAAAAGTTAATAATTCCTCATTATTATCAAATATTCGGTTGGTTAGTGTTCATATTTCTCCTATTGCCTCATATATTCTTAGTATTGTTTTGTTTAAATTAGAATCCAAAAAAAAAAGGTCCATATATTATATCTCTTCCTATTCCCCAATATATCCTGTAAACTAAAAGGTTTGATTATGTTTAAGTTCAATATTTTTGGCAAGAACACTTCATAGGCAGTGCTGTGTACTTCCTATCGCATCCCGTCGGGAGGTACATAACACCCGATGTTACTATTGATCAACGAGTTCAGGTGTTGCCAGCCTGATTCATCCATTATAAAGTTCCCTATCAGCTTTTCAACTACTGTTCTCAGCAGGCATTGATGCTAATTGCTTAGATCAATTATCTCATTAAAGATTTAAATATTGATATTTTAAATATAATATTCCCCATTTCAATCCAGTTAACAAAAACTGGAATTTTTCTATAAGGAAGCACTTTCTCTCAACAAATATTTGGTTGCTCTGAGGTACAAATCATATAGGAAATACAAGTGATAGATTGAGTTCTTTGCTTTTATTTACCTATTTTTAGAATAATGGATTAGTTCCCTAGCATCCCACAAAGGTGACCAATTGTGTTTTTTTTATCATTATAATTCACACATATTAATCTTATGTACTTCAATCTACTCACAGTTATATTCTTTGTGATTCTCAAATTGTCTCATCTTTGGCCAGTGAAAGTCCTTTAAGTTGGGCCCTAAATCTTTTTAACACAATCCTCAAAGTCTTTAATGGTTTTCTCTGGCATGAAAAGATGTTTTAGGCTCACTTTATATATTTATTCTCCCAAACATGAAATTCACCATTTTTTAATAAACCCTGGGCCAGGCAGCAGTTGCTATTGTTTCTTTTTTTTTTTTTTTAAGATTTAATTTATTTATTCATGAGAGATAGAGAGAGAGAAGCAGAGACACAGGCAGAGGGAGAAGCAGGCTCCATGCAGGGAGCCTGATGTGGGACTCGATCCCAGGACTCCAGGATCACACCCAGGGCCGAAGGCAGGTGCTTAACTGCTGAGCCACCCAGGGATCCCCTGCTCTTGCTTCTTTTAGAAAAGGCTATGTTTTTACCTCTCTCTACCTCCCGTTTCTCCTTATTCCACCAGGGAACCTGATGAAGGAACAAGGAGGTGCTACAAGGATGAATCAGCAGCCATATGGTGATGACAGGTAGGTAGGTCTGACACTGAAAGAACCTGTGTCCAGCAGAACTCAATAGGAATCCATGCTCCAAGGCTGGGAGGCAGCTTTGGCAGCTATCCTGCTACCGTCCTAGAGATGATCCAAATCCTGAAGATAGCAGAGGATAGTGAAAGGAATTACATCCTTGATGACATGGTTGAGCTAATGAATCAACCAACCTGGAAATCACCCTATCTCTGGGCCTCCTGCTGGGTGCAATAAGAAAGTCCCTTATTGTTTACTTCCATTTGGAACCATGCTTTCTGTTACTTGGGGCTGAGTCCCTAAAGGATGCACATCCTCTACTTTAGAAAATAATTATTACATGTAACCCGCTGTTCCCTCTTCCCCAGTACCCTTATATGGTTCACTTTCCTTGAGCATATTTGGGGAAGGGAGTTTGGGGGGCTCTTCCACCTACTTCCAAGTGAGTCTAACTTCAGCTTATTTCTCTGCTCAGACTCACTCCCAGCTCTGGCCCAAGCATCCAAACTGTTTTACTGCTGGTCACTGCCTAGAAAGCCTGGCCCATGTCCTCACTCTTCACTACAATGCACCACCACTAGGTTGTGTGAGTAGCAAACTTTTATTGAAGGTTTAGGCTAAACAGAAAGCAGTTATGACAAACGTAGAGACAACTTCACACTGACTATAGCCATCCCTGCCTGATCCAAGAAACTCACTGGTCATTCCCTCCACAGGGAATTTCTCACTGACTACACTCTTTCAAGGATCCTAACCTCTCATTGCGGTACGGAGCCTCCCTTCTTTCTCTACCATTCTTGCCTTCTTCTCCTCCAGGTTCTTCAACCATCTCAATGCACCAGAGGACAGCTCCAAACTTCCTGTTATGTTACTACGCAGAGCAGTTACTCCATGTTTGTTTAAACTTCTTCAATTCCACCTTGCTTTCAATAACAGGCTCATTAAGGCATTTTCCTAAGTAAAAGAATAATTCTGGCTCTGAAAGAGGAACTAATTTTGCTTTGCTCTTGGGTCAATCTGCTCAAATATAGCCAGCTGGAAACAATCACTGATTTTTCTTATTATTAACACTTAAAATAGGAATAATGACACCAATCTTACAGCACTACTAGAAATTTTGTCAGTGAGTGAATTTAAAAGTCATTTAACCTCCCTGTGCCTCATTTTTCTCATCTGTAAAATGAGGATAAATAATAATACCTACTTCATATTCATAGGGCTGTTAAGGTGATTAAATGATTTAATGTATGTAAGGGGTTTTAACAGTGCCTGGTACATAGCAAGTACTCAGAACATATTGGCAGCCACTGCTGCTTGTGTTGCTATAAAGCAGACATCTTTGGTCTAATAAGATTATCTGGATATGCTTCCTTGGGATAGAGAAGAGCCCCTATAATACAGGGTCATTGTGAGGATCGAATGACGTGTATAACTTAAAACAGTGCCTGGAATATAGTGACCAGTAAAGCCAGGCTCTTAATGCTGAGAAGATCAGTAATAGTGTATGTAAAGTACCTGCACAAGGCAGGAGATCAATGATGTGAGATCCTATCATTCCACTCTCAGGGAGGTTATGAATGACGTTGTACATAGAGGACTGAGGCAGCTGATGTTTTTTAAAATCCTGGCAAAAAGGCCCCATGTTCACCCCAACAGAAGATATCATTTGTCAATGTCATGACTCTTGTTAGTACTATGAGTAGAAGTAGCAATAATATGGAGCAATGGCTGAGCAACTGCCTAAGCAAGCTTCCATGTTCCTGTTCTGAGGGGAGGTAGAGACACCATTCAGCCTCTATCTGCAGGTGCAAGCAAAAAGGAAAAGCCTCAGGTCTCACTGCTCACTCCCATCCCTTCTCTCCTACCTTGCCTACCAGTGGAGACTAGGCCAGCCTCTGGGAGAGTTTGCTGGAGATCAGCTTTCATCCAAACAATTGCCACCTGCCACAGTGAGAGTCAGCAGGAAGTATACAGCGTAAGACCCCCAGGCAAGACTGCTTCCCAGGGATACAGGGATAATAAAGAAACAGAGACCAACCCTTCCCTCAACTCCTTCCCCAGGTTTTCCAGGCCAGGTGATCCAGCAGGCTCCACAGCTGCCCTGAGAGTTTAGAATCAACGTGGAAGTGAGACAACTAGAAAACACCACTGAGCCCTGACCGGAGTCAGCAAACATTATCAAAGATGTGGGTCAAGTTGCCCAACAGTGTTAGAATCCCTCAGGAACAACGCCTGAACAACAGGAGCCCAGGGTCAGAGAAAGATGTTTTCTCTCCTTCCCATGTTTTCTGCATTTCCATGGAGACTTAAAATGCAAACTTGCTAAGAGCAAGTGGGCAACAGTTCTGATGTGCGCCCTGAGCAGCAAGGTGGGTCAGCTAGGGGCCAACCACGGAGCCACCTGTCTCACTTGGTGAGACAAGGACAAGCCAGGCCCGAGGCCCACCATGCAGGTGTCAGGGTATCTGAGTAGCACCAGGCTGGTCCAAACCTGCCTCCAAACACCAAAAAATAAAACATCAGGAATTTGGGTCAACTAACACTAAAAATTGGAATAAACCTCTTGAGCTGTCTGCTCAGAAACCCAACGGCCAATTTCCTAGAAACAAAGACCCTATGGAGTTAGTTCACCTCAGGACTTTCTCAGTCATTCTGCCAAGAATAGACAAAGAGGCAGAGGAGACAAAAGCCTGATGCAAGGATGCTGGCCGCTCAGAGGACTGACCACGTTGCTGTAATAGAAGCCTCTCAAGAAAGAAGCTAATTAAATGCTCCTGCACTAAAAAATGATTGCATGGCTATTATCTGCCCACTCAGAGAAAGTGAGAACCACAAAGTCCAAAACATGGCAAGCAGCAGGCTTAATTGTCTTCTATAAGGAATGGCTTTTGTTTTATTCAGTGCTCCATTAAAAATACTAAGTGTTAATGTACCCTATATAATCTATCTGGCTAGCTAACTAGTTTAATCTATCACACACCATGTGAAAGAATAAAAGCAGGTTGGTAGTGACAAGTTAATAGTAGAAGCAGGAAATAAAGTGGAGAAACATACTTTGATTGATGGTGCTACTATAGATGGACTCTGTCTGGTTTTATGTAGTGGCCAATCAAAGCAAAATAGATCTAGTAATTTAAAACTTTAAATATGTCTCCTCAATTAAAAATTTAAAAGGCCAGTGGATGTATTGCATTCCGATTGAACAATAAAAATTCAATTACAGCCAAGTCTCAAATATCTACAAGTAGATCTGCTGCAACAAATCTTAATTTCATCTCCTCAGTGGCTTGATTATCTGCTCTGTCGGCCCAAACCTTTGTTGCCAAAAATCTCTTCTTTGATTCTCTCTCAACTTCCTTAGACCATGTGTAGGAGGATGGTGGGGAGTGCCTTGGATTAGGAATATTTAAAACCAGACATTTAATTATGTCCTTTACCCATAGAGACTACAGGAGAGTGAGAGACACCAATCTTAGAGGATCTAAAGAGATCTACTTAGCTGCTGTCTCACTATAATCTGAAAATAATGTCATCCATTCCCAAGGCTGTGAAGAAAAATCAGCAGTCTCACAGAGGCAAGGTGGGAAACATACATGGCTCTCCAGAACTTCTTGTTCATTACAGTGGAGATTATTAGATTCAGTGAAACTACTAACCAAATCTGGAGCCCTCTTGTTCTCTTTAGTAGCTATAGAGCACAAATGATCAGACCCTTATAAACAGATCTTCACATATTGGAATACATGTTGTCTAGAAATTTATTCTAACAATAGACTCTCTCTCTTTCTGTCTCAGTCTCTGTCTCTGTCTCTCTCTCACACACACACACACACACACGCACACACACAAATGATGTACATACAAGATTAATCATTGCAACACATAGGAAGCAATCAAAAATGCCCATAGAGGACTGGTTAAAGTATGGTGCATCCAGCAATGGGATGTTAGCAGCTATAAAAATAAGAAAAACAAATGGCAATTCTTTCTCTATATTCATAGGAAATGATCTCCAAACCATATTGCCATGTTTTTTGTAAAAAAAAAAAAAAAAAACAAGATGCAAAAAGGCACATATGCTATAAAACCAGTTTTGTATAAAAAGGAGCAGCTCCAGGGGCGCTGGGTGGCTCAGTTTGTTAAGCATCTGCCTTCAGTTCAGGTCATGATCACAGAGTCCTGAGATTGAGTCCTGCTTCAGGTTCTCTGCTCAGTGCGGAGCCTGCTTCTCCCTCTCCCTCTACCTGCTGCTCTGCCTACTTGTGTACTCTCTCTTGTGCTCTCTCTCTCTCTTTCTCTCTTTCTCTCTCTCTCTCTCACTGTCAAATAAATAAATAAAATCTTGGAAAGAAAAAAAAAAGGTGCAACTCAACACACATACCCACATATTTGCTTATATATGTATAGAATATCTCTCAAGAAGTATGTAAGGGACTCATAACCTTGGTTGCCTCTTAACTGAGTGGATAAGGATAACACTGGAGGCATTTTTATTATATACTTTCAAAACTTTTGGATTTGAACATGTGACTATATTATCTATTCAAAAACAAATTGTATAGTTAGCCCTGTTAATCTCTGCTGCTAGCTCGGCCATCCTTTTTTTCCTATCAATTTAGTCACTTGAGGTTCTCTGTGTATACATACACTATGATCCCTAGGTATAATCTTCTATAATCTTCATGGTGATAACCTCTCTTTAATCAGTGATTCCTGATGTAGATTAGACAATGGCATTAGAAATTGTCTAATTTCATTAGACAGAAATGAAGATAGTATAACCTAGGTAGTTCCCATAAAAAATAGTCATTCATTTCTCCTAAGCATGATTCCAGATCTTTGGAGTTGCAAATTGGGATTTCCTTCTTGAATTTTCACAGCCCACTCCAAAGCTCCTGGGCTCACTCAGTACCCAGAAGAGTTTCCTTGACCAAACCCCAGACCAGCAGAGAACTGAAGAGTTTCATAGTCCACTTCTATGAAGCCTTAGGATGTCACAGAGGATGTCACAGAGCCCAGCCAGTTCTATCAGTGTTTTTGCATGCTGTGCTGATACCTAGTGCCCCTAGTCTACACTCATTTATTCACTACTGTTCCCCAGATTAGGACACCCTAGCAGAGACCTCCTGAATCTGCCACATGCTGCATCAGCTCTGCTTACTACCTCAGACTTCCCTTGGTAGGGTTCTTTTTGATCCTTGGTGTTTTCAGCCAGTAGAACCAATTAGTTTCCTTAATGTGAGTCTCAGGATGCAGGAGTGAACTCCCTCCTTCCTGAAGACTTTTTCAAAAATAACTGCAACTTAAAACATCTACCTAATGATGTCACAGCCCACAATGAAAAACAAAATATTATCACAAAATAACATTGACAGTACTGAGTCAGATCTTCCATTTCACAATTAAAAGGAACATCAAAAATGTGCCAGTCTACTAAAATGATATTCATAGCAAAGTGATTTGAATTATTTAATAGGCAGAGTAGTAGAATGGAGACAGATCTGTGTTTGAAAACCTTCTTTTCAATTCATTAGCTGCAACCTTGAGCATCTTAATCCACATGAGCTCATTTTCTCATCTGTAAAATGGGGATTGTTCTGAGGAGTAAATAATGCAGAGCATGTGGAGTGTTACTAGCACATTACAGGCACTCACATTAGTTCCTAACCTTTGAAAATCTACATCAACAAGGCTAATGCAATAATTTATAAATCGGATTATACTTAAAGGATTTTATCCATTTGAAGTATCTGTGCACTGTTAGGACTCCAGGAGATTCGGGAAATGAAAAAAGACTCTGAGGCAATAGTGCTGTCTGACTGAGCCAAGGGCTGCTCCCAACCATTTCTGCCTTATCCATTTGCCCCATAAAAGCTAGTAAATACCTATGTTCCAAGGCTTTCTTACAATTGTGTGGCCAAGTCATGGCTGTGGCCAAGAAGACAGTAAGTTGAAAGTCTACCGGCAGGCTTCTGAGAAACAAAAGGGAGAGAAATAACTGACACTGCCTTCCTTTTCTTTCCTCTTCCTACTGGTAAGTCAATGGCTGGAGGGATAGCAAGCCTTTTGCAACCATGAGGCAGCATAAGGAAAAGACCAAGAGAACCACAACAAAATTTGTTCCCGTATCATTAAGCCACCAAACCAACCCCAGCAGCTGCCTGCCTCTGGACTTTTTGTTATATAAAGTCATTCAACTCCTATTCATTTTAGTCCCTTAGTAAAGCTTTCTTCTACTGGTAGCTAAACACAATACTGAGTGTTATAGATGTCGCCCTCAAGGAACCCATATTCTAGTGGTAGAAATAAGATATGTTTTCAAATTTCTAAAATCCAAAGTGGGAGTTATAAGTATGATTTGACAGAACACAATAAATTATATAAAAAATCATAATCATGTTTATCCAAATATTTTAGGGAATGTTGGTAGAGGCATTGTATATTTAAGTGTAGTACTTTATTCTGTAGTCAGCATTCTAAAACACAAATACGTTGCTGCATATAGCTGAGCTCTTCGGGATCTACAAATGAAAGGCACATTGCTTGGAAAATATCCAATTTTGCATATACTTATCTTTTCAGATATATGAAAACCATAAAGCAAAAGGATTTAGAAGCACTGTGTGGAGAATCTAACAATGCCCAAGGTTATAAAAAATCAAATTTTCAAATTTACTGCATAACATGCATTTGGCTTGCAATTTTCTCAAGCATTTCATTGTGAAATACTGCATAGATATGACTAAGCTTCATATTTGCCTAATACTGTGGATAGAGCAAATACACAAATTGAAGAGGCTGCAGATACCTTCACTTACTGAATTTTTCCATTGCTCTTATGTTGTGTTTAAGTGAAATGTTTAGAGAATATAGCATATTGTGCATATACTGCACCGCTAAGAGTATTTTAGTGATTCTGTTTTGCAGTGTGTGTGCTATGAACATAATGTCTGATATATAGGCATTCCTTTTTCAGTGGTTTACTGCATAATTCTTAGAACAATGGAAAACACTAACACTAGTCTCATGTTCTAAGACATTTCAATTAGGTTTGCATCCAAAATTAGCACTGCATTACCATCAGAGACCTCACTAGGCCCAGAGGTGACCGAGCTGGAAAGGCTGTGTATAATAATGAAAAGAACATCGAGTTATCTTCAAAACACGGGCTGAAATCTTCAAAAGTTATCTTCAAAAGAATTAGGCTGAAGTTCTGCTCTGGCTCAGGAAATTGCTGACAATTACAATTGTCAAGTGCAACTTTGGGGTGTCAGTAACCTCCCTGAACACCAGTTTTCTCATTGTAAACTGTTGAGTGTAACATTCATCTCACAAGGTTATCATTAGAAAGGTCAAATAAGACAAAAAGTGATGACTATGCCTTTTAAACTATCAAGTACTCCGTGGACTGAGAGTATATGCTCTTCCAGTTCCACCACTGAACCAGGACAATCTTGAGATATGTGCTAAGTTCTTGTGTGCTTCTATTTAGTCTAAAAATTATAGGAACATTGTCTCTTCCAGGAACAATGTGTGCTCCTCTGTTAAAGGAAGTCTCAAAAACATAGTAAGAGGTAGAAAGTCTGTATACTTTTTATTTATGCTTTCATTCAACTAACATCTGTCAAGTTCTGACTATTGTAGCACTAATTAGAGTCCAAGGATATAAAGGCAAATAGAATACACTTTCTTGATCTCCAGAAGCCCAGGGTCTCATTGGGGCTAAAACTACACAAATATATGATTATAATGCAATGTGAAGCAATTAATAATCAAAGGGGTTCATCGTCAGTCTTTAAAAGGAGATGAAAGGGAATTTGAAAAGATATGTGTATCTCTATGATTCTAGCAGCACTATCTACAATAGCCAAGATATGGACACAGCCCTAGAGCCCATTGATAGATGCATGAATAAAGAAGATGTGATAATATATACATATATCATATTTTTATAATATATATATATAATACACACCAAGAAAACATGCAATGGAATATTATTCAGCCATAAAAAAGGAATAAATGTTGCCATTTGCCACAACATGGATAGAGCTAGAGGGTATCATGTGAAATAAGTCCATTAGAGACAGACAAATACCGTATGATTTCACTCATATGTGAAATTTAAGAAACAAAACAAATGAACAAGGAAAAAAAAGAGACAAATGGAAAAACAGATTCTTAAATATAGACAACATACTAGTGGTCGTCACAGGAGAGGTAGGTGAGGAAATAGGGGAAATAAATAAAGAGGTTAAGAGTACACTTATCTTGATGAGCACTGAAAATTCTATGGAATTATTGAATTGATATACTGTATACCAGAAACTAACATAACACTGTGTGTTAATTATACTTGAATAATTTTTTTAAATACTGAAAACTGTATTTCTGGTATATATTTTAAAAAATAGGTGAAAGGGGGCACTTTGAATCTTAGTTACAGAATCTGAGACCAGAGGAAAAACTAGAGAGGAGGAAAAATTACTGAGTAAAGATAGATTTCCTCTATGTTATAGTTTTCTTTGAACCTGTCCTTTAAGCAAGGCTTCTCCAGAAGTTAATTTCAAGAGCTTCTTTGGAGCTTCTGAGATGAGGGTATGGTCTCAGTTATCTAAATCCCTAATGACAAAAAAAACTCTCATAAAAGACAACATACATGATAAATTGCAATGAAATCCTTTACCCAGTTTTGGTTGGTGAATTCTTTGCTTTATGAAATACTTCTGTGATTCAGAAGTATTCCTTTGACGTAAAGTCAGGGTTGGAGAGCACTCTGTTCTTCCCAGTCCTGAGCTGGAATCTTTCTTCTCAACACAACTACAGCCAGTCAACTGGAAAAGAGCTTCCAGGCACCACTATTAAAATATCAGCACAACAAGATTTTTGCAAGAAATCAACAGATTTAATTTACTCAATAAAGATTTCCTGAGGGCCTACTAGACACAAGACATTAGTAAGAGAGCTAGGTGGAACACAGGCCTTGCCTTCAAAGTCCCTACAATCCAGTAGTGACAGTCACATGATTAAATTCCTCCAAAAAAGTACTAAAGAGTCTATACAACAAGTACAGTAGAGGCATGAGGCTATATAGAGCTAGGATTTCTTAGAAGTTCAGGAAGGGATTCAAGGAAGGGGTAAATGTTGAAATTCAAGTGGATCTTCACCAGATGATCAAAGGGAGAGCATGTTCTGGGTACCAGAATACACAAAGGCACAAAGGTGTGAAAAACAAAACAAAGCAAAACAAAACTTGGTGTATTCCATGAACCACAAGAAGGAGATTTGAGGTAAGAGCTGACATCAAGGTAAAGTCAGATGAAGACATTCCTCAGGTGTCACGCTAAGGATTTAGGGCTCTATTGAAGGATTTTAACCCAGTTGTAAGATTACAAGAGGGTTGCAGGCCTGGGTCTGCCACAAAAAGGAAGCTGACTGCTAGCTTCAATAGGACAGGAGAGCATTTCCAAGCTGTTCATTACTTCCATTGCATCTAACACCTATAACTTGGAGACCATATCTAAAAAGCAAAACTGAGATAACCAACTAATTAGGTTCCCAAGTGCTGAAGAGATGGTTTTTAAAATGTTTCCATGACCCAGAAACAGGCAAAGGTAAAGTGTCTTCCTGGCGGTTCCCTAATCCTAGAATTTGTGGTTAACTGACAAGAGTTCAGTGCAATCAATCAAAAGTCCAATGAAAAGGCACTGCTGCTGAGCACCTATGGAGAGCCCAGCCATCTCATATCAAGTGGTGTTAAGTCGTTAGTTTCTGTATAAGAAAAGAACAATGTGTAAAAAACAGTTCTTAACAATAAAGCATTTGTTTCTTTCAAGGAGAATCTTTCACCAAAGCTCTCTAAAAGCAAAGCCCCTCCTAATCTCACACCAAAATTTCAGTGCAAGTATAGGCTGGGTGCAAGTTTAGACTAGGACTCAGTATGACACTTGTTTTTTTTTTTTTTTTTTCTGCTTAGTGACTTACAGGAGCTCTACAGAAGTGGCTAACGTCACACTGGATAGCTGAATCCCCTGCTTTGTGGTGTCTGGTGGCCCCTAGTGGAAACTCAAGTCTCCTTCCCACCCCACCCCCCAGCTCTCCTCCAAAGAGAACTAAAGCGGATCAGGTTTAAGGACATTTTATTAGCAGTTGAACTAACAAGTGGGGCACTCTACTCTGCCAATAAATGAGACACTTGCCAACACTCAAGGATATGGTATCTCTTACTAGACTTTGTATAGCACAAAGGAATTATTTTGGCCACAAACTGAAATGAGCAAACAAATAGATCTTTATTTTTATGTTTCTGTCTCAAACCCCTCTTGCTATTGGTAACAGAAGCTTCATCTTAGGGTAAGCTCAGGCAAACCAGAGTTTCTATGGCTTTATCCAAAGAGCTTTATCTATGGAGGACTTACCTTATCTGTAGTCACCATCACCTCTGCATCTCATGTCGCCTGAGATGAAGGTACATCAGCCCCAGTCCTACTTGCCTGTATTTATCTGCCCCAGCATTCCTGGAGATGTCACAGTTCCCTCTGTGATCACCACATATGCATCCTCTTCTGGCCCACTTGTCTTCACTCAGATAGGTGAGAAGTCTTCTCTAAGGCAGTATAGGGGAAGGGCTTTCAGATGTTTCCCCAGACCACTCTGATGGGAAAGGGAGTGTGCTGTTTCCAGTTCCCTTTAGAGAGAGACACATCGTATATCAAGCTGCATGGTGCAAGAGAACTGCAAAGCTTAACATCTTCCTGGGCTTTCCTAAGAAGCAAGACACAGATCCTCTCTGTCCCTAGGACCCCCCACTGAAGTGTAGTTGCCTTGGTCATTGACCAAAACCCAACTACTCAGCTCCCTACAACTCTGTATCTCATGTCCAGGATGCTTCTTCAGTCTAGATGGGTAGACAAAGCTGGCCCATCTCCCCAGCCTCTCGTTTCTGGCACACCCAAACTCTAAAGCTTTCTCTCGCCTCCACCTCTCATGGTTCTTCTCTTTGTCATGAGTTTTAAAAAGGCAAGTACCGTTTCTTTGTTCTTTTTGAGGGTCTCATCTGCTGCACTTCTAAAGCAAAATAGCCACAACTGAATGGGAGAGACCCAAAGGTCACAAGAGTTAACTGAATGAAAAACACAGCAGTGGATATGTCCAAATATTACAGTTTCCAGCCACATTTGTTGCTGCCATGAAGATGGAGAAGTGGGATGTTTGGGCCTGATCCGTCCCAGGAGTTCCAGAAGTTACTTTGTACTGAGGACATCAGGGAGCCTCCATGCTGGAGTTGGCATTTGACCTTGGCTTTAGGAGATGAGAAGGACAATGCAAAGGGAATTCCAGGGAGATGAATCAGCATGAATAAAAGGTCAAGAATTGGGAACAGATAGTGGAGGGATAAGAGAAAGGGAGAAGTTAAAAATGACCCTAAGTTTCCTTTCCAGGGTTATCAGGCAGATGGTGAAGCTCTGAACAGAATTGAAACTTGTCGTTTTAGCATTTATCTTAGGCAGCCATGTGTTCTATTTTTCTTTATATATCTTGCCTTCTTGAAAATAGAGATCACCTTTGATCCATTCATTTATTCCTGTGTTTTCCTTACAACCTTAAAGAAAATAACCAGTACATGTTGTAATACCTGAGAATGTGCCATAGAAGAGATCCTTCAAGCTGTTCTTTGGTTTTTCTTCATTAAAGAGAATGTTGCCAAAATTGTAGGTTGCTATGTTTTTCTCAAACTCTATTTTAAGCTTTGCAGATTAGGGGAAATCTATGTAATTGCTTCCCTACATATTTTAAATTATAATTTGGGTGAAATTAGTATACCTTAAATCATCAACATTTAATGATTTAACCTTCAAGATTCTATTGCAACCCTTCAAAAATATTATTTTGGGGGGGTCCTTTGACTCGTTTGCTATTTACCTTGTCAACAAGGAAACTTCTCCTCACATACACAAAAAAATGGGGCTCTACTTGTTGTAAATAGATTCTAATAAATTATTTGAATTCACTTGGAAATATAGAAATGTCTAACTGCCAAAGCACATCCTGATTCTATTTTTTATAGTCAAAAGACATACAAGAGAGAAGCAAATAAAAATGCCCTTTCATTTTGTCTGAAACACAACACTACCCTCAGTTTTTCTCATCATACCAGAAAATTCCCTCCAGCCAAGCTGACTGCAATTCAACTCAGCAGGGTACACTGACCTGTGTTCCCTTCAGAAGCCCTCTCTAACCATCTTCTCCCCATTACCCAAGAGGTTGGGTTTGTTTCTTGCAGGAAATACAGCCCTCAGTTTTATTCTCCTGCTCCTGACTTTCTGTTGCACATGCCATCAATCAAATCAAATACAACAGTATCAAGAAGGCATGCATATTCCATGTAGAATAGTTACTGAGAATTTGGGTAAAGAGCACAGTGATTTCTGGAGAGTTTTGAAGCCTAACTTATGGACAGCTGAAGAAACTATCTGGAAGCACACTTTACCTCTGCCACTTATTGAGAAAAACTGAAAAACTCTTGGTATCCTCAGGAAATTTTTTTTTTAAATGTCTTTCCCTGCAAAAATATTTGCCTGCATGGAAGTCTAAAATCTAATACTTAATTTTTTCTGCAAGATTTCTTTGCCTTTGCTCATTCCCTCCCAATCTCTTTTCCTAAAACCCAGATGGAAATACCACACAAGAGTCATGTTCTTAAAACACAGATGTGCACAGTTACTGGCAGAAAGTCCTCATGGCCTTTTGGTTAGACTAACCCATGCATCTCCACCCAACAGAGAATTTTTTTTCTTTGTATATCCTGAAACCAGTACTCCTCGCTCCTACTCCAGAGTCAGTGAAGTCTGAGGTCCCATCCAAGATAAGGTAGGAGTAGACAGATAGGAAGCAGCAGTTCCCAGGCCAACTTATGTTTCCTCAGGATTTTTATCACCTCTTCATTCAACTTAGAATCCCAGAGTTTAAGAGCCCATTTAGCCCTATCCTGAGAAGCTTCACCCCTTCTAGGACTTCTCCCAGACCCACAAAGTTCAGACAGAAGAGGGATGTTGGACAAATAGACCAACTGTGTTGAATTATTTCTTACACAGCTCACTCAACACTTGGGTACTTTGCTGACTACCTCAATTGCCAATTTATTTCTTTTAATTCCTCTGCAGCCTACCACCACCAGCCCCACATGCTATTTGTCTTGCCTTATTGACCCTCAGCAACTCTGTTTCATTTCCTAGGTTCCATTCAGCATTTTCCTTCTGGATAAATCCTCTCAGGGGACTCCTAACCTACCAGTGAGCCCACTTTGGTTTATCCTTAAACCTCCATATCCTTAAACCAAGGGAGCCCAGACTTACGGTCTGGTTTTTAGAAAGTCTAACTCCTTTGTTGCATAAATGAGGAAACTGAGACTAAATGTCACATTCATGACCAAGCAAGATATGGACCCTGGCTCCAAATTGTGAGCTCATTTTTCTACACACATTTTAGAATAAATCAGTGAAATGACTTCATCTGAACATGATCTCAACTATTGGCCTTCACTCTCATCTCCCCAGCCTTCAAATTCTGGACTGTTGCTTTTCTAACCTTAACAAAGTCAGATGTACCCTTCTGTCTTCCATTATGTTGCCTGGAACTCAAATATGATGGCTGGGACAGCTCTCCTAGACCCTGTGGATGAGGCCCCACCCTGGACACAGCAGACTGATAATCTAGAAGAACCTGGGTGCTGATGACACCAAGGAATTACCGAAGTAGACTTAACTCCCTCCAGACTTCATTCAAGTAAAAGAGAAATTTAAAGTATGTATTTTCATTTTTTACACTAAATGTAACAAATGTTGGGACATCTGGGTGGCTCAGTCAGTTAAGCATCTGAGTCTTGATTTCAGCTCAGACCATGATCTCAGGGTCCTGGGATGGAGCCCCACATTAGGCTCCATGCTCAGTGGGGAACCTTCTTGAGGATTCTCTCTCCCTCTCCCTCTGCCTCTCCTCCAATTTGTGCTCTCTCTCTCTCTCTCAAATAAATAAATAAATCTTTTAAAAACAAATAAAATAATAAAAGCAAAACTGTAGCCCCAGCTAAAACTAAGGATTGGAAGACAGAATAAAGGGGCAGAGATCTCTAAAGCTGCCATATACCTGCCCTGGTCTTACTTTACTTGGAGAAAAATAAAGCTTCCAAATTATTTAAGGCTTCGTGGAGGAGGTAGGAGTTGAGCTAGAGTTTCTATAGAGGGAGATGCTCCTCTACTTGGGCTGCTTCTTGAGCAACTGGAAACTCCCTTTCTTTCTGTGGGGTTGGGGTTGCCATGGTCAAGCCTGTGTAATTCAGAGGCATTCCCACTCCCACAGACACTCAGATTGCTTGAGTTATTTTTCAACACCAGCTTCCTAACAGAGACTGAAAATGCTCATAGCTCTCAAGCCCTAAGCCCAAGCTTGATACAGTGGTTTCTCTAGGCCCCTTTGTGAGAAAGGACAGGGAAGGACCCAGGGGAAAAGCAGAAATCTCTGCATCTAATGCAGTGATTTACTTTAACCAACCTGGAACTGTTAAAGCAAAACACAAACACATTTTAGGGCTCCATTCCCCCGGCTTCTCACCCAGCACTGAGCCTTTTCAATGTTTACTACACAACCATCTGTGAATATCTTTGTGAAACTAGTTAAAGCCTTTTATGAGACCCTAAACTTCTAGTTACACTAATTCCCCCCCACACACACATGAATTAGGACTTGAGTAAACAAAAGGCAGACTTGAGAACGGAGAGCAATTGTATGGTGTTAAATGGTGCGTTTAACAGGGCCTGCCCACAGATTTTTCCGTTCCCATCCCTGGGTGTGCAGGAAACGCTGAAGCCCATATAATGGACTCTTTATGTGGTGCTTGGTTAGAAAAACGTATTGACAAAGAATCACAGACAAATCATGGCCATGACCTTTAGTGCTCAAACAAGATTTTCCTTGGGGGTGATTTAATTGCCCATGCAGCTCGCTGGCTGCACACATGAGTGGCCTTTCTGCCTTTCCAAAGGCCATGGCCAGGCCAGTCTGGTTTGCCTTTTCTGTGAATGTTTGGCCAAGTGCTGCTCCTATAACGAGCCTCCATTGTGCCATGTAAGGATAAACAGCGCATGGCATCCAGCTGGACTCGGCATGCTCAAAAGATTGCTTCTCAAGCACCTGCTGCCCAAGCCGACCTTGGATCTGATAGTGCCCCTGGCCTCAGACTCATCATTCAGATGATGAGTGCAGATGCCCATGCCAGGCCCGTGGCCCGCAGCAACATGACAGGATTTTGACTACCAGATGTTAGAGTGGGGCCTGGGGCTGCAGGGTGAGGCAAAATATGCTTGTCTTGTCCTTTCCAATCCCTAAATGCACCTCCTGCCTTCCATTCACCTGAGTTCTCTTTGGCTTCTTCATTGCTCCGAGCTCCAGGAAATGAGCTCCAGGAAAACAGAAGCTAGATACAAAAGGCCAGCTATTGTGTGACTCCATTTATATGGGTAATCCACAACAGAGAAAACAACAGCAACCAAAAGCAGGTTATTGGTTACCAGGACCTGGGGCAAAAGGAGAATGGGGAGGGACTGCTTAAGGGATGCAGGGTTTCCATCTGGGGTAATGAGAAAGTGTTGGAACTAGATTAACAAATTCATGTAAATTTCACATGCCTACTCTATTATTTTATACGAGGTTTTTTTCTTAAATATTAAAATAAGTTTCTGTCCAAATTTACTAGTGAAAATATCACTCTGGGAAGATGGTCCATGTTTATCTTAGAGCCTCCCAACCCTCTTCACAAACCTCAGGGGTCAGCTTATTCTAGTTTGAAAAGCTGGTACTAAGCTGGCCGCTTTCCAAAAAGGGAAGGAGAAGAGAAAGTTAGGGAGGTAGAGAGGGAAATTCCTTCATCCCTTCTTCCAATGACAATTGGATTTTGCTACCTTTAGGTATTTGTAACTCCAGCTGCTTAGAGAGAGATGGAAAGCAAGAAGTCTTATTATTTCTTCTCAAATCACTCCATTTTGGTAGTTACTTACCTGATTTGTACATGAAGTCAGTGTCCAACTAAAAGGCATTTCTGGTGGGAGACTCAATAAAGCCCAACACTAGAGTTGCAGGAGTTATGTACAAGTGGACTTTGCCATTGTCTGCTTCTCTTGGAAGAGCCTAGTGACATTGACTTGAATGATTTTAAATAATGACTGAGGCTGGTTAGGGAAAGAAATTTCACAAGCTTCAAGAAATTGAGAAGAAGACTAAACTGACAGCCAAGAAAATTCTGCCCGGCACTGTCCCTGACTCAGCTGATTAAATAGGACAAGGCAGTCTTCCTTTTTAAGCCTTACTTATCTATACTTATCTTCCCATCTAGAATGCCATTTATATGAGGCAAGTATATTTAGTCAGGAACATTGGTGACAAATGACAGAAATCAAACGCAGACTAACTTCAGTAAGAAAGAACTATATCGGCTCTGTTATGAGGACAGTGAGATAGCCCACAGGATAGAAGTAGCAATCTGGCATTGGAAAGGAATCTAGAGCTGCTGTCTGGGGACTTCTGAAGAAATTTCCTTCTTTCAGCTGAGGAGAGGATGAACGCTATAGTGGATGAGGGTCAGCAGCAGCAGTGTAGAAAACAGGGGATGCACAGTGCTTCACAATGAAGTTGCAGGGCCAGAAGCTCAACGAAAGTAATCCAGAGGGCAATCAGAAGAATGTAACACCAGCTGATTTCAGGAAAAGAGGAACTGTCAGGTCATTATTATATAAAAACAAAGATGGGCACATCGATGAGCAAGATGAAAATGACAAAGAGGATAAAGACATGGGCCAGGAGGGTAATGATGTGAATTGATCTCATAGAATTCTCAGAAGGACCAACCCACAAATAGCAGCAATGTTACCTGGATTTGCCAGTCACCATCTTTGGCCCCATCAGACAAAATAATACTAAAAGAGAGCTCGTTAGTCAAAAAGAGTTGATAAATGACAAATTCAGGAAAACCTATATTATGAATTATAGCTCCTAGTGATTTTCAAAGTTCAACTCAAACTGTGATGAAGGTATCAAGAGTAGCATCACTGCCTGAGGTCTCCTCATCTGTCAAAAAAATAGAGTAATAGGGGCACCTGGGTGGCTCAGTGGTTGAGCATCTGCCTTTGGCTCAGGGCATGACCCCAGGGAACCTGCTTCTCCCTCTGCCTATGTCTCTGCCTCCTTCTCTGTGTCTCTCATGAATAAATAAATAAAATCTTTTTAAAAAAATAGAATTACATGGACAAAGATTAGGGTTGGGGAGGGGAATTTAAGTTATCTGAATTATTCAGAGTAAGCAAATCAATCATGCATGACACTGTAAGTTGCCTTCCTTGGTGAGTCCAGTTTTTGTTCAGATATTTACCCTTCCGTGTGCTCATGGAAAGGAGTGATCCACAATGGGTTTATGAGTTTAATAGAATTAGGATAATTCTATTCCCCCTTGATATGTGATCCAATCCTGGTCTCTAGGGTGGGAGGGGTTTGGAAAGTGTTCTTCCTGCTAATAAAAAGAAGATCACTAGGGGACAATCCCTTCATTGTCTAGATATTGGTAGCTATACAAGATGCCTGGAACTGAGGCAGTCATCTGGTAAACAAGAGAATAGAAGCCTGAAAACCAAGTGTGTATGCGAAACATGACATGCTAAAACTCTATCTTTTAAAGCCTGGATTCTGACTGATACTTATGAGGTAGAGAATCATTCTGGAACTGTTTCTGTTTGTTTGTTTGTTCATTTGTTTGTTTGTTTGTTTGTTTGTTTGTTTGTTTTAGAGAGGAAGACGGACAGAGAGAATCTTAGCGGATTCCATGCCCAGCACAGAGCCCAACATGGGGCTTGATCACACAACCCTGAGATCGTGACCTGGGCCAAAACCAAGAGCTGGACACTTAAACTGACTGAGCCACCCAGGTACCCTTCTGTTTTAATAATAGTAATAATACAATCATATTCGTATTTGCTTTGTTATCACTGTAATCATCTCAGCTAATATAACAACAAAACACTGAACTGACTTCCTGGATTTTCCCTTTATCATCCCTATAATTATTCTCTGTATAATAGCCAAACTCATGCTTTTTAAGCTCACATTTTTAAAAAAGATTTTATTTTTTTATGTATTTGAGAGAGAGAGAGAGAGAGAGAGAGAGACTACAAGTGGGGGAGGGGAGGGACAGAGGAAGAGGGAGAAGCAGACTCCCCACTGGGCAGCGACCTGATCCCAAGAGCTGAGATCATGACCTAAGCTGAAGGCAGATGTTTAACCCACTGAGCCATCCAGGTGCCCCTAAATTTAAGTTTAATAATGCCATTTACATGCTTAAAACTCTCCAAAGTCTTCCCCAAACACCTAAATAAATTTCATCCCCAGGCCAAGGCCTGTAAGCCTTACATAGTCTCCAATCTCATCTTATATTCCACCTTCTCCTTCCTACTTCCCTGTTTCTGCCATTATTTTTCTTTCTACCGTTAACAGCCTAAGCTTTTTTTTCTTTCTTTTTTTTTTTTTCCCTAAGCTTTTTCTTATCAGCGGTTTTGTTCTGGCTGTTTATTCTGCTGGACTTCTTCCTCTCTAGATCTCCATATGGTAAGTTCTTTCTTATCCTTCAGACATCAACTCAAGCATCAGTCCTCAGTGAAGTTCCTCCTGAACACTCAGGTAAAATGAGCTATCTCCCCTATCTTGAGTCAGGCTTTACCACATCAACTTCAATGTTATTTCTTCATAGCACTTATACTATTTGCAGTTATTGTGCTTATTTATTTGCTTACTCATCTGTTTTTATTCTCTCTCCCTAGAACCAGGAGAACAAGGACTTTGTCTTATTCCCCATAATTTCCCTCATCCTTAGAAAAGTGTCTCTAGTATCATAAATTCTCAATAATAATTGTTGGATGAGTGAAAGAAAGACAAAAAGTAAAAAGAAAAAGAAAGGAGGGAAGGAGCTAAAGAGAGGAAGGAAGGAAGCAAGGAAGGTAAGTAGGTCTGTGGAGCCAGGCAGGCTATAAATACCAGTAGCTTCAGGGGCTGAAATTAGAGATTTAAAAGATCTCCAGATTTAAAACACACTGACTTCTAATTTACTATATCAGAATGAGTCCTTGCCTACACAACCAAAGTAACAGAAGAGCACACTGGAATCTATATGTGCATATGTGGCTTCGTGTTCGGAGAAGAGAGACAGTAGAATTTAGCTACCCATTTTGCTTTGGAAGCATCTCTAACTATTGGCCAATGTCTTCCACCATTCCATAGTATGCTCTGCTCTCTATCAGAGTCCTTTTCCCCTCAGCCATCAGGAAAAGAAGGCTTCTTCCAGCATAAAGGCAGCCTCTATTTCCTCTGGTCTGATAATGATTCAACCACATAAGCAGTGATTATGATCACAACACCAATAATACACGATGGATGAACCACAGTCAGATAAGCAGTATAATGGCACAACAGAGGAAGACCTACTTTGGTGAGGAGAGGTCTGTCATCTTTCATATAAAGAGACAATAACTTACAAGGAGAAAAACAAGTTCTTGGCTCCAAATTCCTCTTTGGTGGTACATTTTTGAGGGATAATTATATTGGTGTGTTTCCTTTCCCCTATTAAGTTTGTTTATAAAAATATTGAGCATGCATTATACATCGACATAAATAATTCCCCCCATATCTTTGTCCTCCAAATTTTTCAGTTAATTAAACTAATTTGTCTGTTTTTGTGAGTTGGAAACTCTTACTGTCATCCTTTCCAATCACTACTTATTTAAATTTCATCCTTGGCCAGTTTCATGATAATGTTTATCTGCTCCAGAGGATTTGAAATGAGAGTAACACACAGGAATCCCATTTAAATTCTTTCTTGAAGCTGAAAAAAGCCAAGAATCAACTGGCCAGTTAGATAACACAATTTCCCTTGTAGGATATTTGCTTAAGATAGCTGGGAGCTAATTTAATTCCAGAGTTGCTTATTTACAGTTTTCTGTGAGGGATTCCCTGCAGTTAAGAGTGAACTAGGTAGAGAGATTCTAAAAAAGCATTCTTTGAGACCATATTCTAAAGCAGGTTAAGTACATTATTTCTAAAGAAAATAAAAAGCTGTACAATTTGCTGTCAACATTCCACTCTGGCCAGTTCCCAAGTAGAAAGACATCTCAAGACCGCTTAGATTCATGTTTGGCATTTCATTAATTCATTTGGAAAGAAATGATTCCATGATCTTGACTCCTCTGAAGTGTTAGCTTCAAACACTCAATCAGCACTGGATTACCATGGAGAGCAGATGAAAACCATCCAGAAGACCTACCGAGAAGACCAATATCTCACATTGTTTTGTTTTTGTGCTGTGCTGTCAATTCCCTGGCCATGACTGCACAGCATAATTTGGCCTCTGCCTACTTCACCTTTTCAGCTTCCCTTGAGCCTCTCCTCTCAATAGTTCTCAACCACCACCTTACCCAATTCCTTCAACACCTCTCCTCACCCATTCCACCCTTACTCAGCTACACTGATGCCTTTCAATTTCTTCACCAAGCTGATTCTAGCTCATGAGCAGGTCTTAACCCAAAACCACTTCTCTGGGCTGCCTTCCCCAGTGCACCCGTCTATTTCCGGTCCCTTGATGTACTCACCTGCAGAGCTCTCCAGTCTTCTTGCCACTTAGTACAATCCTGATTCATTAGTTACCTATAAAATACTTTGCTTAAAGGAAGCCTCCTTCCCCTTCTGGGTTGTAAGTTGTACAAATAGCAAGGACTGGGTTGTTATTGTTCATTACTGTATCTCAATTCTTAGCACAGTGACTGGCCCACAAAAGAGTTAAATAAATACTTGCTAACTCAATAACAAGTTGAAAGATGTTGAGTAATTCCCTTTAACTCGATGATCCCTTCCATATCAAAGATTAGATGATTCTGTAATTCTGTGCAACACAGAAATGCAACAACTGTAACAACAAGCCCAATCAATACTTGAATGAAGGATAAGGAATTTGGCCTAGTAAGGAGATAAAAGTGAGGGGGAAGCAAACAATTAACTGTAACAGCTATTGTTGCCAGGCACTGCATTAGGTGTTTGGGGATAGCTTCTCTCAACCCATTATCACAAAAATCCTTCAGCTTTCCTTATCATATTTCCCATTATGTAGATTAGAAAATTGAGGCCAAACAGATAGTAAGGGGTGAGGGTGCCTGAATTCAAAACTTGATTATTTGCAATATACTGTAAGTTAGATCTGTATTTTTAGTTTAAGAGAAGAGGAGTGGTATAAAGACTGAAAAGAAAGTGACAGAGTGGAAAGACTTTTGGTTTTTTTCCCCAATCTCTATACTTTGCCTGTTCTCGCATTTTAGCTCCATGCCCACTCCTCCCCAAATACACACACATACATAAACACACACTTAACACTGCAGATCTCTCTCAAGAAGATAATTTCCTGAATTCTTGTTGTTCATCTCCACAGTTGATTTGGTGCAACTCTGACCAGAAACACTGATCCTCTCTCTGCATTGTTACCCCTTCTCCACTTTTTTTCTTGAGTCCGTTTCCAAGCTTTGCATGATTTAACACTCATTTGTGTGCCTGTTAAGTCATTATCCCGCCATTTCATGTTCTGAACAGAACTGCACTTTTAATAAATTATAACAATCAGCTCCAATTGAGTTTGAGGATAGGCCTCATTTTTTGTTCCCGCAAAGCCATCTTTGTTCCTACCTCCTGGAAGAGAGATGGACAGAGTATTCCACCCCAGCCAAAAATAATTCAAGCAAAAATAAGACATCACAAAAAAGCAGACAGCGCTCAGTGTTGCTGAAACAAGCCCAGGCAGCCTGAAGGGAGATGGGAACAAGGAGGTTAATATCCTAATGTAGAAGCTGGGGCCAGAGGTCTTCCTCAACTGCTCCCAGCCCCAACAGCCTGTGGTTTAAGGATCTCTTGCTAGAGGTAAGTCTATGATTTCTTTTCCTTTGAGTCCTAGAAGTCTTCACTGTTTTCTCCCTTCTTTGTTTATTGGGTTTGTTGAACTGCATCTACTCTCCTTAAATTCTGCCCACAGGGAAAGGTAACTTCAATAAGGTTTCCAGGCCATATCTAAGACAGGACGTGTGAACCTCCAACATGAACTCAGGAATGAAAGTAGCTCAAGTCGAGGTCCAGTTCTCTGTGGGAGAAACTTCACCCTTTTGGCCAGAACCACCATTTTCCAGTAATTCACCAAAATGACCAACACAAAGTGAAAGAGAGGTACCCACAGTGTATTCTCTAGGCCTTTAGAAACCATGGCTTTATTCCTTCTGCCACATACATCCGAATCTATAGGAAACATGATACTGTACACATCAAAGGAATGGGCTCTGTTCAGAAAAGAATGGCTCACAAATGTTACCATGGCAAAACTAGAAGACTCTACAATGTTGCCCAGCATGCTCCTGACCTTACTGTAAACAAACAAGGGCAAAATTCTTGCCAAGAGAATTAGTGAACTTACTGACCATATTCAGTCCTCTAGGAGCCCAGATAGCTTCTTATAGCGTATGAAGGGAAATGATCAGAAAAAAAAAGGAAGCCAAAGAGAAAGGTGCTTGGGTTCAAGGGAAGCATGGGCCTGCTCCACGCTTTGTGAAAACCGATAGAGGCCTGAGCTGCTAGAACCCCTTCCTATGAATTCATGATGAGCATAAAAGACCTCTGGACTGTGAAAAAAAAAATTCGGAAAAAATTCCTAAACAAGCTTACTAAAATTATAACAAATACATTTGTATTAATATTTGTATTAAACATTCATTCTCTTCCAAGATAGATAATATATTTTCACAAATTGAAAAGATAGATGCTGAGTTTCCACTTCTGGTAATGAACAGCTGAGGATTATCTATAAGACCAACCAACCAAAAGTGTGAGGGTTACCAAAATCTGGCAGAAATTAGAGGGGTGTTGACACTGGGAAGAATGGATTGGCCTTGGGTAAGTTTTGATTTTCATACAGTCTTTTGCCGGAAGGCAGTCCCCAGTATGTGTTACAGGGTTCTTATCTCACAGAGTGGAAGAATGAATCTCCTAGACAAAAGGATGAAGTGAAGTGAAAGTTTATTAAGGGAAGGTGAGTACAGAAAGGAAAGAAAAAAAGCTCTCTAGAGTGAGAGGGGTCCCGAATAGGTTGCCACTAAGGGCTTTTATGGTTGGTCTCATATAGAAATTTGACCAGAGAACTTGGTAAACGTCATGTCAGTAACATGGTGGATTTATAAATATCATGAGAATATCCTTCTAAATTTAGAATGAACAAAATGTTCTTGTAAATATCATGAGACCAAATAAGGCATTCCCTTCTCTCTGATTAATATCTCATCTATTTCTTCACATCTTGGATTTCTATGAGCCTGGTTACACAGCCCCATATGTGAACCTAGTCACTAGCTCTCTACCTGTCTCTCCCTTCCTAGCCTTGCCTATCCTTTACTCAGAAGCACCATTTGGGGTGCTGAATTTGGAGCTACTGCAGCATTTAAAAAGTTAAGAGGCACCAAGTGAGAAGACATGAAGGCTAAGGAGGACCCAATGGCCTGATCATCTTAGTACTCCACTCACTGCTCTGGCTCCTGGGCTGGAAGGACTCAAAGCTAGGATTGCTCACTGGAACACCTTCACACAACCTCTCTACATGGCTTGGCTTTTTCCCAGCATTCAGGCCTCAAGGCTACTGGACTTCTTACATGAAGATTTAGATTCTAAGCATAAAACTTACAGCTAACAAGGCAGAAGCTGCATTACTTTTCATAACCTAACTCAAAAGTCACATGATATCTCTTCTGCTGTATTATATTGGTTACAAGTGAATCACAAACCTCCAAAATTCAAGGGAAGGAAAATTAAACTTCACACTTGATGGAGTATGGTAAAGTTCTAGAAAAGAGATACCTTTATGAGAAAAGGTATCTTGGGACATGCAATCTGTAACAAAATCAATGACCTAGAATTTCACTATAAAAAGTTGAAAAGGAAAAGCAAAATAAACCCAAAGTAAGTAGAAGGAAGAAAATACTAAAGATAAGAGCAGTTGTAAATGAAATGGAAAAAAAAAAAAAAAACAGAAAAATTAAGCCAAAACACAATTGTTTAGAAAACAATAATAAAATTGATAAATCTCTGGGGCACGTGGCTGGCTTAGTGGTTGAGCATCTGCCTTTAGCTTAGGTCATGATCCCAGAGTCCTGGGATCAAGTCCCACATCAGGCCCCTCGCAGGAAGCCTGCTTATCCCTCTGCCTCTGTTTCTGCCCCTCTCTCTCTCTCTCTGTCTCTCATGAATAAATAAATAAGTAAATAAATACAATTTATAAATCTCTAACTTGACCAATTAAGAGAAAAAGAGAGAAATCAGAAATTACTAGTTTGAAGAATGAAGGTGAAAGAGAAGATATCATTACTGATCCCATAGACATTAAAAGGACAAAAGGAAATATTATGAAAATTTAAAATATTTTCTACAACTTGGTTAAAAGTACAAGTTCCCTCAGAAACACAACTTACTAAAATGATGCAAAATAGAAAATATGAATAGTATCCTACATATTAAAGAAACTGAATCTATTATCATAAACTTTCCCACAAAGAAACCTCCAGGTCTAAATGATTTCACTGGTGAGTTCTATTAAAGATCCATAGAAGAACTAATATAAATGTTAACACAAACTCTTTAAGAAAATAGAAAGCAGCAGATTGCTCCCAACTCATGTATGAGGTTCACATAACCTTGATATAAAGTTTGACAAATTATTTTAAAAAGTTACAATATATCTCACATAGACTGAAGAAAGAGAAATTAAGGAGTCAACGCCATTTACAATTGCACCCAAAAGCATAAGATACCTAGGAATAAAAATAACCAAAGAGGTAAAGGATCTATACCCTAAAAACTACAGAACACTTCTGAAAGAAACTGAGGAAGACACAAAGAGATGGAAAAATATTCCATGCTCATGGATTGGAAGAATTAATATTGTGAAAATGTCAATGTTACCTGGGGCAATTTACACATTTAATGCAATCCCTATCAAAATACCATGGACTTTCTTCAGAGACGTGGAATAAATCATCATAAGATTTGTGTGGAATCAGAAAAGACCCCGAATAGCCAGGGGAATTTTAAAAAAGAAAACCATATCTGGGGGCATCACAATGCCGGATTTCAGGTTGTACTACAAAGCTGTGGTCATCAAGACAGTGTGGTACTGGCACAAAAACAGACACGTAGATCAGTGGAACAGAATAGAGAATCCAGAAGTGGACCCTCAACTTTATGGTCAACTAATATTCGACAAAGCAGGAAGGACTATCCACTGTTAAAAGCACAGTCTCTTCAATAAATGGTGCTGGGAAAATTGGACATCCACATGCATAAGAATGAAACTAGACCACTCTCTTGCACCATACACAAAGGTAAACTCAAAATGGATGAAAGATCTAAATGTGAGACAAGATTCCATCAAAATCCTAGAGAAGAACACAGGCAACACCCTTTTTGAACTTGGCCATAGCAACTTCTCACAAGATATATCCATGAAGGTGAGGGAAACAAAAGCAAAAATGAACTATTGGGACTTCATCAAGAAAAAAAGCTTCTGCACAGCAAAAGAAACAGTCAACAAAACTAAAAGACAACCTACAGAATGGGAGAAGATATTTGTAAATGACATATCAGATCAAGGGCTAGTATCCAAGATCTATAAAGGAATTATTAAACTCAACAGCAAAGAAACAAACAATCCAATCATGAAATGGGCAAAAGATATGAACAGAAATCTCACAGAGGAAGACATAGACATGGCCAACAAGCACATGAGAAAATGCTCTGCATCACCTGCCATCAGGGAAATACAAATCAAAACCACAATGAGATACCATCTCACACCAGTGAGAATGGCAAAAATTAACAAGACAGGAAACAACAAATGTTGGAGAGGATGTGGAGAAAGGGGAGCCCTCTTGCACTGTTGGTGGGAATGTGAAATGGTGCAGCCACTCTGGAAAACTGTGTGGAGGTTCCTCAAAGAGTTAAAAATAGACCTGCCCTACGACTCAGCAATTGCACTGCTGGGGATTTACCCCAAAGATACAGATGCAGTGAAACGCCGGGACACCTGCACCCCAATGTTTATAGCAGCAATGTCCACAATAGCCAAACTGTGAAAGGAGCCTTGGTGTCCATCGAAAGATGAATGGATAAAGAAGATGTGGTTTATGTATACAATGGAATATTACTCAGTCCATTAGAAATGACAAATACCCACCATTTGCTTCAACGTGGATGGACCTGGAGGGTATTATGCTGAATGAAATAAGTCAATCAGAAAAGGACAAACATTATATGGTCCCATTCATTTGGGGAATATAAAAATTAGTGAAAGGGAATAAAGAGAAAGGAGAGAAAATGAGTGAAAATATCAGTGAGGGTGACAAAACATGAGAGACACCTAACTGGGAAATGAACAAGGGGTAGTGGAAGGGGAGGTGGGGAGGGGGTTGGGGTGACTGGGTGATGGGCACTGAGTGGGGCACTTGGGATGAGCACTGGGTGTTATGCTATATGTTGGCAAATTGAACTCCAATAAAAATGATTTTAAAAAAATCTCTCATAGACATAGACAAAAAATTTTTCAATGAAATAATAATAAATCAAATACAGCAATACTTAAAAATGGTAATATATATCATGATTAATTGGCATTTATCCCAAATACGTAAGATTGGTCTAACATTGGAAAAATCAATGTAATTCATCATATTAACCAATTAAGGGAGGAAGAATTCTTTAATCATTTCAATAGATACACACACAAAAAAGCATTTGATAAATTTCAATACCCATTATGCTAAAATCTCTGAGCAAATTAAGAACAGAAGGGAACTACCTCGATCTAATAAAGGGCATCTAAGGAAAAAAAACACCAATATCATTACATTCAATGATGAAATATTGAATACCCATAAGATCAGGAAAACAGCATTTTTATTACCTTTTTCAAGTATTGCACTCAAGGTCCTAGCTAGTGCAGTAGGCAAGAAAGCAGAAAGGTATAATGATCATAAAAGAAGAAGTAAAACTATCTCTCATCACAGATGACATCATTCTTCACTTAGAAAACTCTAAGGAATCTATAAATCAACATCAGAACTACTAAGAGAATTTTTCAGAGTTAACATATAAAAATCAATTGTATTTTTATATACTGGTAGCAAACAAATGAAAAATAAACTGTTTTAAAATGCTAAGTTAGCTTCAAAAACCATAAAATACTAAGGAATAAATGTATCGAAAGATGTGCAAGACATAAAAACTGCAAACTACTGCTGAAAGAAACTAAGAAGAAAGACATTAATAATGTGTAAATTTTTATAATATTTAGAAAAACATGTTAAAAATGTATCATGTTCATCAATCGGAAGACAACATTTTTATGGTGCCATTTCTTTCAAAATCCCAGTAAAAATTCCAGTCTTTTCTGTAGAAATTAACAAGCTGGTTCTAAATAATATATGGAAATGCAAAGGACCTAGAATAGCCAAGACAATCTTTAGAGGAACAACTTTAGAGTATTTACACTAACCAACTTCAAGATTTACTCCAAAGCTACAGTAATCAAGACAGTATAGTACTGGCATATGAATAGAAAAATAGATCAATGTCAGACACTTATAAAATCATTTGATTTTAAATAAATAAATCTTTTTAAAAGCGGGGGGAGGGCAGCCCTGGTGGTTCAGCAGTTTAGCGCTGCCTTCAGCCCAGGGTGTGATCATGGAGATCTGGGGATTGAGACTCACGTCAGACTCCTACATGGAGCCTGCTTCTCCTTCTGCCTGTGTCTCTGCCTCTCTCATTCTCTTTCTCTCTCTCTCTCTCTCTCTCTCTGTATCTCATGAATAAATAAATAAAATATTTAAAAAAAATAAAATAAAATCATTTGATTTTCAACCAAAGAACCAAACAATGAATGAGGAAAGAAAGTCTTTTTAACAAATGCCCCTGGAACAATTGGATATCCATATGGGAGAAAAATACAGTAGTCTCAACCCCCACTACACACTAACCATAAAAATTAATTTGAAACTGATGATAAATCTAACCACAGGTGCTAAAACTATAACTTTCCCATAAGAAAACAGGAGAATATCTTCACAAATCATGGCTAGGCAAAGATTTCTTAAATAGGAGAGAAAGCAATGAAGTAATTTAACTTCATCCAAATTAAAAATGTCTGCTCATCAAAGTCAACATTACAAAAATAAATAGGAAAGCCACAGACTGGAAAAAAATCATTTCAAGGCATATGTCTAACAAAGGACTTACATCCAGAATATATGAAGTACACCTAGAACTTAATAATAAAAAGACAATGCAATTTTCAAAGTGGAAGAAGGATAAGAAATAAAGTTTAAATTTAGTATGGGAATCCTAGTCAGAATATGGAACAGAAAAAAGGACAACAGTTGGAAAACTAATCTATTTGAATCAACTCTATAGTTTAGCTAGCAGTATTGTGCCATTCATTTCCCAGTCGAGATAATTACACTATGATTTCATGTGATGTTAGCAGTAGAAGAAAAAGCTAAATGAAACATATAGAGGAACTCTGTACTATTTTTGCAATTTTTCTGTAGGTCTAAAATTAGTTCAAATTTTAAAAAATGTTTAAATGGGTAAATGATTTGAACACTTTTCAAAAGAAGATATTTGAATGGCCAATAGCACATAAGAAAGTGCTCAAGTAACTACGAGTTAGAGAAAGGCAAAGTAAAACCACAATTCCACTTCACAACCAAGAGAATAACTGAAATCAGAAAGACTGATAACATCCAGTGGGCAAGGATGCAGAGCAATTGCATACACACATGCACATGTGTTGGTGAGAGCACAAAAAGGTCCGACCAGTTTGAAAAAGGTCTGCAATTTTTATAAAACAAAACATATACTTACCCCATCACATAGTATTTTACTCCTACATATTTATCCCTTCAAATGAAAGCATATGTCCACAAAAAGACCTGCACTGGAATATTCACAGCAGTTTCATTTGCAATAGTCCCAGACTGAACACATTTCAGGTGTCCATCAACAGGAGAATAGCTAAATAAAGTGTTAGAGTCATACAATGGAATACTATTCATAAATGAAAAGGAATAGACCTACTAATACATTTAATAACATGGATGAATCTCAATTTGAATTTCTCTTGTGCAGAGTGAAAAAAGTCTTACATGAGAAAATAAATACTACATCAACCCATTTATATTAAGTTTTAAAGCAGGAAAAAAATTAACCTATAGAAAAAACAAAATCAGAACAGTGGTTGGCTCTAGGGTATGTGGTCATCAACTAGAGAGGAGCATGACAAATTTTCTGGATGATGATAATGTTCTATTTCTTGATGCAGGTTTTGGGTTACGGAGCTGTATGCATTTGTGTTGGTTCACAAACTAGACCCCCAGACATGGAGGGTAGGGACAGACCAAAGAAAGAAGCAAGCTACTCCAGGTTGGTAGGTGGCAGATATAACAAGCAAGGACACTTACTTAGAAGTCTTGTCTTGAACTGCCACAAGAGAAGTAGATCTCTTCACCTACTTGCTAGAATCTTAAAAATTTATGTATAGGCTTTAAATGGGTTCAGTCATACTCACTGTACAGGTGCCTTCAGCAACACCTTATTCTCTCATGGCTCCCACTGTGGAAATAGTGGGCAGAGCGTACATTCCAAAAACAAGGTTGGGGTTGGGGGTTTGGTAAGAAGCCTCTAATTTCCCAGGTCCAACTGGCAGATCAACCAGAGGTCCTGTCCTCTCAATGACCTCCTCCAACAATTTGTCAAAACTTATCAAATGATACACTTAAACTTTGTATCCTTTACTGCATGTAAATTTCACTTAAAAAAAAACATAATAGTGAACTCTAGTTAATGATATTCCTACTAAAGTTTAAGTATGAACATTTAATTACTTTGAAATGCATTTTGAAATGAATTGATAGATAAAGGGATAGGTAAATTGATACATGACAAAACAAATACAGCAAAATGTTCATTTTTAAATCTAGGACGTGGGCACATGAATGTCCAACTGTATAATTCTTTCAACTTTTCTGAATGTTTGAAATTTTTCACTGCTGGGGGAGAAAAGACTAAGGCATAATTTATCTTTTTTTTTAATATGAAATCTTCTTGCAGTTCAGATAGTGTAACACAAGTTTGGAGTTAATGATAACTTCATTATATCATTTCTTTACATACCGTCTGTGTGTCACTATCACTTCATTTATAGACAGTAATAACTAACTTAAATTGAGGTTTCTCTAGGCATCTACATTATTCTAAGTACGTGGAATGGGTTACATCATTTAATCGTCACACCAACCAGCCCCACAACTAACCCATATGGCAACATACTGCAAATGGCTCCAAGATGAAGAAGTCCCTGGGGTTGCACAATGCATGGTGGCTGACTCAGTAGTAACTGGTGGCCCTGACAAGTACCCTGGGAAGTGCAATTCCTATCCTCAGGGTTAATATTTAGCCAATGCCACAAATACAGCAGTACTAGTTGCTTAAAATATTGAAATATTTACTGGTGGTGAAAACTTAAAACTTTAGCCCTTCAATGTGTCAATGTGTCTGTAGCCTCTCTGGCCATCTGGGTCCATTACTTAGGACTCTCTTGACCGCCCATGTTCAGCAACTAAAGGATTAGCAGAACAGAGGGCCATAGGTCCTTGCTCCAGGGCCATGGTCTAATTGTTTAATACCTGTGAAGATTATTACAGTTTAATGGTATGCTTGATTATCCCCAGCTTACTGCTCAGGAAACTGAGACCCACAAAGATAAATTATGAGAACTCTCAAAGCTAACAAGGTGTAGAAAAAAAGATTTGAACACAAGAGTCTGCCTCAGATTTGGCCACCATACCTCATGGGCTCAATCACAAAACTCTCACTGAAAGGCTCATCCCAAATTGCCCTCCTTACCTTCCTTGATCAGCCCTGGTGACCAGTTCCACAGACTGTCCTAAAACAGATTGGCTTTTGGGTGACTCTCACTAGAAGAAATCCCCATGAAAGGTGCTGAGTGAACAGTGTCCCCTCGGAAGGCCTTTGGGCAGAAATGCTGGAACACAACAACTGTCATGAGTCTGGGTTTGTTGAGGCCACATGCACACCTCAGGTCTCTCTGACCAAGGAGAGCTAGAATGCATGCTTGCTGATTCTAACTTACCCTGGAATGGATCTGCAGCAATTTCACCTAGGGTACATGCTGCTGTTGACATGTTTGAAAACCCTGTGACTTCACCTCCCAAGAGCTCTGGGATCCTCAATATAAAAAATATCCCAGTGGCCCTTCAAGATCTGTCTCTTTCTTGGGAGTGGGTGAGTCTAATGAATTCTTTCCTAGCTTTTCTTCACATTAATTAAGGCCAGACCTGATCTAAAAGGAGAATACAAGGTGTGATTGCTTCCCTCAGGAATTGTGCACTGAGCTGCAGGTGATAATTAACAAAGAAGGAACAAAAATAACCAACACAAGAGTCTTCCTTGTCATTCCCAAAACAAGACTAGGTCAATATTTTCAGAATCTTTGTAGTGGTTACTATTTCTTTTTAAGCTACATATCATGCACCTTTCTTAGAGTAACTGGCCACAGAGATGGTCTTGGGATTATCAGAATGGCCCAATCAAAATCCTTCCTTGGGATCTTTTCCTTCTCTGATTATAAAGCCATAAGAGTATAAATTCAAATCTTACATAGGTCATATTCCAACTCTACCAAATGGCCCATTTAGTGAGTGTGCTTTAGGAGTAAAGACAAACAACACACTTGGCAAAGAGAGGCAAAGCCAGAAATAAAGAGAGGAAAACAGAAGGAGCCCTGAGAGCTTTCAACTTCCTACTTTCAAGTAATCCCAAGGGTCATCTCCTGCCCTTCCCACAATTTGGCTATGAGAGTCTATTACAACCCCTTTTGACTTAAGTAAGTTGAGTTGGGTTTCTGTCACTTACATTCAAAAGAGCTCTAATTGCATCACACTACTCTAGACATTCAGAATCAATTTGTGAATGCTGGAGGGGTGGTGGGATTAATTCCTGGTAGCATTTAAAGTAGAATTGGAACTTGAAAAATGATAGAATTTAGGTAAGTAAATTGGGGCAACAGCAATCTACATCACCTTGAGCAATGCCACCTTGACTGTAATGCAAATAATTCAGCAGCTATCACAATGCCTGGTGAATAGAAAATTGGGCAGGCAAATTCTTGTTAGAATAATTGATAAGTGAATGAATGAATGAATGTGTATAGCACTGGGGAAGGAATACATGCCATCCCAACAGCCAAGAAGAAAGACACACAATACACACATCAGAAAGCTGATGGGGCTGTATAAAATACATGAAATAGTCCATATCAAAGACAATATAGGCCATTATTTTACTGGGGAGGGGAGGGTGCAAATGTTAAAATTAACAATTTTTTCAGCAACATAAAAAAAATAAAGCTGAGCCTTGCCATCTTACAGAAAATCTAACACACCTATGTCTGAGTAATCTGTACCTTCAATCTTCCAACCATTTGCACTGTTATGCCTATGAATAAATGGATAATTTCATGTGAAAAGAAGAAGTAGTAGTGAGAAGGGTTCTCATCAGGTGGGAAACAGAATGAAGAATATGTTTCATGAAGATCTATATGCTCTGCCTGGTGGGTAGGTTAGTTGAGATTAGTGGATACATGTAGACTATTAGTTGGGGTTGGGGAGGGAAGTGGTCCAGACTTATTAGCAATGCAACCAGAAGAGGAAAGGACAAAGGCAGGAGATATTTGAAAGAAAAGGGGGGAAAAACAGCCAACACCAATATTACTGACTGGGTATGAAGGATAAAAGAGAAGCAAGTGGAAAAGATCTTGAGCCCATATAGCTAATATTTCCCATCAGAATGTCAGTATCTTGTCCCAGTTGCATCTTCCAAATAAGAGAAATGGTAAATAACATTCTATTCTGAAATTCTCCAGAAGTCAGGCACCCTGAACCTTGGTGCTAAAACAACTGTCATTGTGAAGGGCTTTGTGTGGCCTTCTGTTCATAAAAGAGGAGAAGAGATGAGAATTACTGCTCGGAGCTCCTTTGCTGTTACCCCCAGCCTGGCACTAATTTATCATGTGTGCCCAGCTGCCAGCTGGGTTGTTTGTCTTCCATATAAACCTCCTATTTCCCCACACTGGACCAAACAGAGCCTTGAAAAATCTCTTCTATGGGTAAAATATGTTTATGCCCACTAACTGATAGAATGAAAAAAACAAAATGCCAAGTTGCTATAGAAAAAATACCTACCTTCTCTTAGACAACATTCCCCCCACCCCACCCCCAACACCTTGACCAATATTACCTATACTCATTCAGGCCTAGATTGTTGCCTGTGGCAAAAACTTCTGGGAGTTCACCCAATATCCACCCCCCCCAATACTGCCCTTACTTAATAACAGAATATCTGTGGTATGACCAAAAGATTACATTAATCTTTTAGTCCCCTCAGTCCTACCTCCTAAAAGTCAGAGAAGAGGACTAGAATCTTCTTAGACCATGAGATGATATTGGGAATGGCAACCATGTGCTAACAAGATAGGACAGAAAGGTAGGGGGCCCAAGTCCCTGAAGATAGTGCCATTGCCATGACAACTTGGGCCTGGCAAGTTGCGTGTCTATCTTTGGGTATCTATTATCGTGCATTCAGGCTAATTTCATGTGCCCCTGTTGAGAGGACCACTTCATAGATTTGGAAACTGAGTCTCCAAGTGTTTTAAGAGATTTGCTCAAAGTCTCACATCCTATCAGTAACTCGAATCCAGTCCCTGACTGTTCAATTGCTTCTACATCAGAAGGACTTAACAGAAAAGGCCTAGAGGCAGCTTTCAGCTGCAGAATACCATGGATCAGCTTCAGTCTAGTTTTCCTCTCTCATCATGCCTTGAGTTCCCTCAGGGGAGTCTTACCACCACCACAAGTGTTTAGAACAAACATCAAATGTCTGTTCTATCCTGTGAGAAAGGAACTTGTAAACTATACCATCAAAAGGTAACAGGCCATGAACCAGTGTTATGGTCATAAAGTTCTGTGGCTAAGCTTCAGAAATCAGGGCAGATCTTCTCCATCCACACCAGGAAAATGGGAAGGCTAAGCAATCTCCTCAGAAGGAAAAAGAAGAGATGTCATCACTAAAGTGTGTCACTGTCCTATTGTCAGGGCCCTGGGCGCTTTTCACTTGTTCTTAGAAAAATCCACAGCAACAACAAATTAAGTACCACACACCCGGTAATCCATCCAAAAACAAGGACTGCATCCTATGGTCCATATACCAGACGCTGAAATCTTCAGCATTCTAAGGGAATACCTTCATCTTTAAACCATTATTGTGCTGTTTTGTACAAGGCATTCTCTCTACTTGTTTGTTATGACTATAAAACAATTTTCAAAACAACTTACACTTGTGTTTATTTTCTATTCTGTATTCTCCATGTTTTCCTCTCCTCAAAATTCATTCATTTCAAAAAATCTGTTGGAGACATATATGTTAAAAGGAGGAGAAGGAAGAGAAAGAGAAGAAGGAAAAGAAAAGAAAAAAGGAGGAAGAGGGAAAGGAAAAATCCTACTCCCATTTATGCAAGGGGTTGTAGAAGATCTGGAAATTGACCCTATTGCAAGCTAACCAGTTAGGCTGTCACCATTTCATGGACGCTGACAGAAGATACAAGATTCATAGATCAGAGACAAAGGACTTTATTATTCCTTAATGCACAGCAAGCAGCATGATCCCCATGTTTTCATTGACTCCCTTGACCCCAAGCCACAAGTCCCATGAGGGGGATGCAGAATAGCCCAGATGGATACTGTGCACACAATGGGTTTGCCTCCTAGCTAAGGAACCCCAATCTTAGAAAACCCCCTATCTTCTAATGGGGCTGCTAGCAAACCTGCCCAATCTTTGCCCCAAGGGAGACATTTTTCTTATACTGATCAGGAAACAATGCTACGCTCTCTCCCAGAGGGAGATACTATATATTCTAAGACTGCTATACATTCTTGAAAAGATAGTCCAGAACAAAAGCCGTCAGAAGACATGCAGAAACATGAAGGACCCATGAAGAACGATCTCCCAACACTCTCTTGCATACTCTCTCATGAAACCATATTATTTTGCTTCCTTTAATGCTAATTTAGGTTTGAAAGTAAAACTCATGATGATTTTTTGATGATTATCTGTCTCTCCACAAAATCATAGGCTTGCAAAAGTTGTTGACAGTTGTTACTTTTGTTCCACCATGCTCAGCTCCTAGTAAGTGTCTGGCACACTGTAGGAACTCAAAGAATCCATGAATAGCCTAGCTAAGGGCAATTGGCAAAATGCAAAGTGCCCAGTTTGCTGTTCGCCCATGACATAAAGCTAGAAGGACTTAAAAGCATGGATATGAGATTTGCATCATTATCTGGCAATGTCTGCACAACCCTTCATTTCTCCCTTGCTGCTTGGTGTTCTCCGCATCGAAGTATCAAAGCACAAACCAATCTTTTTGGAGGATTACATCGGAAACTTATTCATCTTTAATTTGAGCAAACCATCATCTAATTAAACAATTTAGATTGAATATGCTAATGCAGAAGATCTTTTTTTAAAAAGAATAATTACAAAGGGACTTCAAGAGGATAATTACAAATGGGATATGTTAAAACTGAATGAAGTTTTTATTTTCTTTAATTATTGAAACCCCCTCCTAACAAGATCCTCAAACCATCTGTATTTAAGTATTATATACCACGAGGGTCTCTCCAGGCATCAGATTAAGTTATTGGTGAGACATTGCCCCCATTTCTTGTCCAAGCATGCAAATTTGGGATTTTCTGGGCTTCAAAGTGTTACTCAAACTCTCCCTCAAGACCTAGCCCTTAATTAGGTTCCCTGGAGGGAATGGCTGGTCCCTCTGACCACCATAGTCAAAAACTATTGCTCTGCCTTTTTTTAATAAACTGAAAAAATTCCCAGTCTTCTGACTGGGAGTAAAATTTCTGAAACATCGCTCCTACTCAGTCCCTAGGATTTCCTCAGAAAGGGCACTAGGGAGACAGTCTTTCCAGAAATCCTGACTTAGTCTTACACATCAGTCTTTTTCAAAGTACAATCTGGGGCTCCCAGGGCTTCCCTAACGGCTGTAAACACATATAAAAATACAAGTCATTTTGTTGGATATCAGAATGCTGCTCAATTCAAGAAACCTCCAATATTTACCGGCGTCAGAGGGCTTCCTAACAATAATCCACTGAGTGAGTTCCTGAGGGTGACTGAAGTTTGGGACTCACAAGTTTAAATTAGCAGATCACTAGAGTTTATAAAACACACTAAGTCAGCATTCGAGGAAGTCTGGCTGCCATGCAACACCTAGAAATGTCACAAAGCTTCTACTGCTCCATCGGCGAAGAGCATGCTGTGGTACCGCTGCCGAGTAACTGGGGAGACCCTAGGCCCTGAGGCCTCGACGCAGCCCTTTCCAAAGACGTTGAAGGTTCTTGGTCTAATCACGAGAAAGGATTCAAGGACAGTCACAAAACACACCAATTACAAGCAGGAAAGATGATTAAAGTGGCAGTAGTACCCCCTCTAGCTGTGAGAACAGGTGAGCTTGAGAGAGAGAGCTGCACGCCCTGGGGTTTGCATTTCTATCTTCTATTGACAGTTGTTAACTAGGGAGTAGAACACTCATCACTTGGGACAGAGATTTCTTGGGAGTAGCGCTTTGTGCCTTTTCTTCCTTATTTGGTTAGGGGTTTCCTGCCATGGCACCCACCGTCTTGATCTGACTTCTTGTGGAATGCTGCCAGGACAAGCCTCTGACTTTCCAGATAGCGGCCTATGATTTCCTCTTCGCCTGGCCCCCACCTATACTGTCACCACCTCATTAACTGCCTTTACCAGCATCAGGCATCATCAACATTGGTTTTAGTTGTAGCAGGATGTGATTAAGAGAAAGCTCCGGAGTCAGCTTACCTGGGTTTGAAATCTGGTCTCTCCGGGACTGTGTGTCCTTGAGAAGTGACTTAGCTTTTCTCTGTGTCTTCATTTCCTGTGCGTAAAGTGGGAATAATAATAATAATACCTATCTCATGGGTTTGAGGTGAAGTAAAAGACCTAAACCATGCCAAATGCTCAGCACAGTGACTAGTGATAAAACTTGATAAATGTAATCGAAAATACATGACTTTTTCAGTTGCCACTGTTCTTATGTCAGTCATTATTTTAGTAACGTTCCTATAAGGTGTGACTTTTTCATGCTTTTGTTGTATAATCACTGCATCGTTGCCATTTTGTCTTTAAATACTCACTATTTGTTATCTCTTAGTCTTGCTCATTCGTTCGGGGAAGAGAGAAAAGGTGGGGTAGAGGGGCTCTGAAGGCCACTGGTCCAAGGGTACCACCGCTCTCCCATCTGCCCCACACTGATAAGCAGCACCAGGATGCGTGTGGTCTGTGGCTATGGACCCCAGAGGCCAGCCCTGCAGACAGAGCAGGCTGACCACAGAGGTGACAGGCCAGCCATGCATACTCACAGCACATCCCATAGACTCCATCCTTGGGACTTGGAACCAAGTGCCAGACAGATGTCAGCACCAGGGGAAACCAGAAGAAGGTTCTGATAAAGGCCAGAGGAATCAGTATGACTTTGGCTTCAAAAAAACTCTGAAAAATCACTCCTTTTTATTTTTGTTCAGGAAGATTCCCTGACTGACGTAGCTTTTCTTTGATTCCACTGTCATTCAAATTACCAGCTTAAACCTTGGGTTCAGAAAGGAAAAAATCCTTAAAAGAAAGGAAAAAATCCTTCCTTCCCTGTCTTGCTTCCTCATGAAGACCTGCACATGATAAGCTGGAGGCACCACTGCTTTTAATGTCAGGAAGACCCAGTTTCAATGCTAACTATGCTACTCTTTTGTTACGTGACATAAGGAAAGCAAGCCACTTTACCTTACCAGGCCTCCATTTCCTCATCTGCAAAATGGGAATAATAAGGCCTGAATCATAGGACTTTCATGAGGATTCAATGGAATCATGCATGTGAAGGCAACTGGCCAACACCTTGCTGGCCCACTAGAAATGTTATTTTTATGCACACACAGCATGCATGTACACAACATTCACACTCACTCACTATGTCCTGTCAGTTTCATTTGATCATGTGACTTAAATTGGTTCATTCATAGTTGATCATGCCCACCCCGGAATAGTGCTCCAGACTCCTCAAGATGCTGAAAGGCAGGTGAAACTATTGATTAGATCCTCCAGAACCACACTTTTCCCTCTTAGACAGAGCCTTGCTAAGGTGATGATGTTGACTGTTCAACCAGCATAGAGCAGACCCAGGTGATGAGCAACCCTTCCCAAGAGTCCTGGGAGGCTGCACATTGTCCTAGTCTTGCTACCCTCATACCAGGCACTTCTCTTCTTTCAGAATTGCTTTCATACCATTGAGCTCATCTTTTGGAATACTCCCAGGGTTGACAAATCTTTATCCATTTTCAGTGGGTATGATTTTTAAATTTTTTATTTTGAGATATTTGTTGATTCACATGCAGTTATAAGAAATAAGGCAGAGATACTCTGTCTACCCTTTACCCAGTTCCTCCTCAGTGGTAACATCTTACAAAATCACAGTACAATATCACAATCAGAGTATTGACCTTGATACATTCTAGATACAAAACATCTCCATCAGTATAAGGATGCTTCATGGGGCCCATTTATAGTCAAACCCACCTCCCTCCTATACTCACCCTCTTCTTAACCCCTGGTAACCACTAATAGGTTATCCATTTCTACAATTTTGTCATTTCAAGAATAGTATGTATATGGAAGCATACAATATATAACATTTAAGATTGGCTTTTTTCACTCTGTGAAATTCCCTAGAGATTTATCCAACTTGTTGCATGTATCAATAGTTCACTCTTTGTACTGCTGAGTAAAATTCCATTAAAAGGTTGTACTATAGTATCTTTAACCATTCAGCTATTGAAGGACATCTAGGTAACTTCTAGTTATTGACTATTATGAATAAATCTGCAACATGCTCAGATTTTTGTGTTGACATAAGTTACAATTTCTCTGGAATAAATGCACAAAAGTGCAAATGCTAGGTTGTGTGGTAGTTATACTGTTCAGCTGCATTAAAAACTGCCAAGTAGTTTTCCAGAATGGCTGCATCATTTTATATTCCCATCAGCAATGTATTAGTGATCCAGTTTCTATGCATCCCCACCAGTCACTACGTTTTACTTTAGCCTTTATGATAGACGCGTAGTGCTATCTCACTGTGGTTTTCATTTGCATTTCCCTAATGGCTAATGATCTTGAGCATCTCTTCATGTGCTTATTGCCATCTGTGTATCGTATTCAGTGAAATGTCTGTTCATGTCCTTTGCTCATTTTCTAAATGGATTGTTTGGGTTTTTTATTGCATATAATTTTTTATTAAGTAATTTGAGCTAAGTGTTATGAATACCTTGAGTGGTGTCTCTGGGTAGTATCATTCTGTGCTGCACCAAACACACCAATACATACATACACACATACAAACTCACACACACAACCGAAAACGTATCTATAAATCAATGAGGCTCCCTTTCTTGTAAGAATCTCAAACGGACTCAGGGAAGTTACCAAAAGAAACTGCTGAGGTTCTCAACCTATTCTAATCATGGATCTCTCTGTGAATCTGACCAGTATGAAAAACCCTCTTTCCACAAAAACATACATATACGTACAAAATTTTACCTCCAATTTTATGGGATTCCTGGAACTGTTGAAGCCAGCAATGAAATCCAGGTTAAGAAAATCTAAGTTAGTATAATGCCTAAGTGATTGACTTGAAGTGGCTCTGAAGAATTCCACACTTACTTAGAAATTAGAGCTTCAGAACAGGTTTAAAATTTCCAACAGTGGACATCAGTCTCCTGTGCGTCAAAATTATGTTGTTGCTCAATTACCCAGATGCTCTGGCCCCTCCACATGTGACTCAGAAAGTCTGACCTGGTGCCTGCATGTTCCTATTCCCTGCAGCTTGCAGGCTAGCGCTGGGAAACTCAGAATGATTTGGCAAACATTGGTATCCACCATCCTTCCCTAGTAGACATTATCCTTTTACTTCAAGGACTCAGTGAAGGAGATTCTACAATATCCAGAGTGGAATTTCCTTTTTGGTGAGACAGGAATTTTCCCTTTAGTCTCTGACCTAAATACATTCGGGATGTCCCTCATCTCCTATTCTCAGGACAAATGCATCTTTCAAGTGCCACCAAGGACATTTCCAAGTCTTTGAAGGCTTGTATAGAGGAGCTTTCTAGGCTTCACTCTCCTGAACCAAATCCCTGCAAGATGCATCCAACTTTCCTCATAACGTTCAATGCAAATGCAAAGTGAACATTTGGTTTCTCTCTGCCCTAACCTGTACTGTAAAATCCCACCTACCAGTTAGAGCACCATGACAAACAGCTCTCAGGTTACCTGCAAATATCAGCAGAGTGTGCTGACTTATCTCAGATAGGTGTCAGTGATCTGTACTGGTTTACCTGCACAGAGCTGTGAGGTGCATTGGTTTAGTATTCACAGTCACCAGTGAGCTCTAAAGGTCACATCCCAGCTCTGCCCTCAACTAGCTGGGCATCCTTGGGTGTATTTCTTTTTTTTTTTTTTTAAGATTTTTTTAGATTTATTCACTCATGATAGACACAGATAGAGAGAGAGAGGCAGAGACACAGGCAGAGGGAGAAGCAGGCTCCATGCCAGGAGCCCGACGCGGAACTCGATCCCGGGACTCCAGGATCACGCCCTGGGCCAAAGGCAGGCGCCAAACTGCTGAGCCACCCAGGGATCCCCCTTGGGTGTATTTCTTAACCTTCAGCTTATTTCCTTTTCTGTAAAATGAGAACAATAAAATATCACCATCCTCACATAGAAAGTTGATAAGATTGGACAAGATAATATATACACAGTTTCTGGCATAAATAGGACACTGGATAAGCATTAGTGCTCCTTCTTTTCTGTGGAATGGCTTAATGGTATCTTTCCACCTGAAGTAAGGTTGCCCTAAGCTCTGCGTGGGTTAAGCTACTCCTTTGCCTCTCTCCCCACAAAGAGACCTCTTGCTTGACATACTTCTTTTTACTTCTCTGGGACATCTTGCAATACAATGCTGGACCCTCTTCTCCATAAGCATTGAACTCTATACTTCCCATGCACAGATCAAGTGGGACCTTTGGCAATTTGACTTCTCTGCCTTCTGCTAATAAATTCTTCAGCAGGACAGAGAACAGAGGTTATAGGCTCTGAGTCAGGGGGCAAGTTGGTATAGTCACAACTTAATCATGCCACTCCTCCAAACTGTCAACATCTGCTGTCCCTTTGGCCCAAAGGGAGCTATTTCCTCTGACAGCATTCAAAGTAGAATCTTGAAAGAAGGAAATCAGACTATTCCAGAAAGCAGAGATTACTCATACATGCGGATCCCCCAGGCACCAAAGAAAGCTCTAGCCACAGCACCCCCTGCCCTGGTTCATGTGTCATGCTGGCTCCAGCAGTACTATTCTCTTTGACTTAAGTGCAGAATAAATGTTTCCTCTCCTCTGCTCACGTGCATAGACTGAGTACAAGGACTTCACATTTAGCAGTGTTATCGACATCCCTCAAATGGCAAACCCCGGCAGGTGGCTTGAGTAGTTAAAGCCTTAGACTCCAGTGCTAGACTATCTGAATCAAAACTCAGCTCTGCCTCTCTCTAACTAGGTGACTTGATGACTTTGGGCAAGTCATTTAACCTCTCTGTGCTTCAGTCTCCTCTTCTGTAAAGCAGAAATGATGCTTACCTCATAGGGTTATTGTCAGGATTAAGTGGTTAATATGGCAAAGCACTTAGAACAATGCCCAGCATCTAATAAAACACTAGGTGCATAGAAGCTTTACTACTATTACAGTATTTATTACCAGGAACTTGACACCCACAGGAGGGGCCGATGACAAGAACAGCAATGGGACCAGGCTTTCTGTGGCCCCGACCACTGCTCCCTGTGCTGCTTCTGCTGCTGACTCTGGTTCACCTTATACCAAGTCAGCCACTCTGAAGACTCAGGGAAAATGATCTCCTCCCCCACCTACCTGATGCAAGGAATCTATCTTCAGTAAGCAGAGAGCTCAGGGGTGATATCACTTTTGCAGACTGTGGGTGATTCCAGCTAGCCCTTATCCACGTCATGCTTCTAAGTGAGCCAAAGACCCAAAGGCAGTGACAATTCTCTTCACTCACTTCCACTAAACCTCCTAAGTCCTTCTTTGGTGTTCTCCCAAGGGTGTGGACATGCTTGATCCCTTCCCATTAGCAGTTGCCCACTTAAAGCACTTCTGTATTTGCTGCTACCCCTCCCCCTCATCTTGCTGCCTGCCAACGTGGTAGTGAAGAATACAAGCTCAGGAGTGAGATTGCAGAGGTACAAATACCGATTGTGTTGCCTCTTCTCTGTGCTTCAGTCTCTGCTTCTGAAAAATGCACACACACAATATTGCCTCCATCATACATTTGTCAGGAAAAGTAAATGAAATATTCCATATAAAAATAGCAGGTAAAGCACAGTGCCTGGCACGTAGGCAGGTACTCAACAAATATTGGCTCTATTATTTCCTTTCTCCCATCCTCACTCAGTCCAAGCTACATTCTCGCAGCATGGGAGCTCCTTGATTTTGATGCCAATGTGATTCAGGGTCATCACTCCATACCCACTCCCCCAACACACACACACACACACACACACACACACACACACACACACACACCACAACCTGGGACAGCCTTTAGAGGCTAGATGACTCCAAGCAGAGACGATGCTGAAAGGGGTTCTAAGGAAGCTCAGCACTCCTCTTTTTTCTGCTCCCAAGTGACTGTTAGAATTCTGCTGGCAGTTTCTGGGGTGGTGGAAGGGGAGCAGGTCCCTCACTGAACAGGCTATCCCGATAGGGTCTATATCTCACTTCCCCCTCCTGGGGGTCCACAGTGCACTGTGACTTAGATCAGCTGTTGTTTTCCAATTTCTTCAGTCGCCCACCTGCTGTCTAAGCTAATTTAATAGCCTCCATAGCACTGGGGAGCCGGATGTTCAGATGTTCACAGGAGTGAGGAGGCTGCTATGAGACAACCCAAGTGAGGAAAGTTAGCACTGATACAGCCATACATCCAGGCATTAAATAAAATAAGTGCATAGATTGCAAACCCTAGAGGTTCTTCCACTAACATCCAATTAGCGAACGTGTCCCTGTCGGGAATATCTGCCTTTCCATGCCTTTCTATGAAGTGATCCATAACATTACTGAGGGAATTCAAGACGTTGCTCTCTGTACCCTGGTGGCCAGAGTTCTGTGTTCCTGATTGGCAATTGGAGGGCATGGGAGATGAGTGTGCCTGTGTGTGTGCAAGCACATGCTCCTGTTGGGGGGAGGATTGGTGACGGAGTACTAATAAAAGATGCATTAAAAGATGGTAACTCTCCTTTCTAAGCATTCAGCACCCTCCAGCAGTACCCCTTTCAGCAGCCCATGAAGACGTTTATCACATGCATATCCAGGACCCTGTCTCTCTGTCTTTGAGGATATGGCACAGATGATGTAGAGGAACTTTAAAATGGCTGCTCTGGCCATGAAAAATCTGTCCTGCCAGTGATGTGCATTCATTTTTACTCCAGTTGTCTTCACTGGGGCAAATATGTAGCAGGCTTAGGCTCTACTTTATATTTCTCTGTGACTTTTCTAGAGTCCCTTAGTCACATGTACATTTAGGCTTGGTTTTACTATGTGGAATAGTGTGTCCCCATAGGTCCCCTACTTTTCCTTCTGACTAGAGGAACTTTAAACCTAGCTCTTCTACTCACTCCTTCCAAATCCCAAAGTCCCATGGCCAGGACCATTTCTCTCCCTCTCTCTCTCTCTCACTCTCTCTCTCTCTCTCCCTGGGAGATTATTTGCTTGCCTTATTTGTTTGACTCTTTCTTCTGTACATGCCTCATCTCGCCTGTCAGACTGAGTTCCCAGGAGGTAAAGATTGTGTTCTCAGTCCTCACTCTTGTTTGTCTCCCAGCATCAGCACAGATAGGACACTGAGAGGGTGTTCAATGAATTCAGTGAGTTACCAGTTTCTGTTGCTCTTGTCCTGATGCTTTTATTTCCCTCTCCATTAGGGACCTGAAAATGTATCTCTCTATCTTGGCACTAGTACTTCTCCATTCCAGTATGCCTCCATGATCTACCCATCCATTCAGTCATCCCACTCAGAAACTAGCCCTCATCCTTGAGGTCTCTTGATGACTCAAAATAGTGTGGGTTATGTTGTGGTGACAAGCCAAAATGGCCTAACCGGAATGATTTATTTTTCATGTATACCACATGTCCCTCATGGATCAGCAGAGGGTTGATATATATTTCATATATCACTTCTAATTATAGCCCATGAGACAGAATTAGTGACAGGCCCCACCTAACTCCAAGGAGACAGAGAATGTAGGAACCAGATAGAATTTTGAGTGACTACCGTTTGCTCAAAATGCCTGCCATATTTCCCTCTGCCCCCAGCTCCCCACCTCTGACCAGTCTGTCATCAATGCATATCCACTCTATCTTCCCTGTTTCTAGAAAATATGTACATTCCTTCCCATCTCCAAGGATAATGCTTATTTCAAGACATCATCATTGCCTTCAGTGTTGACCCCAACTCTAAGCTCCTCTGCCTGCAGCCCACATAAGATTCTTAAAACACAAATCTAAAAAGAGACAGACTCTTAACAATAAAGAATAAACAAATGGTTACTGGAGGGAAGTTGGGTGGGGGGATGGGTGAAATAGGTTGAGGGGATTAAGAGTACACTTATCTTGATGAGCACTAAGTAATGTACAGAATTGTTGAATCACTATATTGTACACCTGAAACTAATATAACACTGTATGTTAACCATACTGGAAATAAGAATTACACACACACACACACACACACACACACAAATCTAATGATGTCGACCTTCACTTAAAACATCTTAATAGAGCAGGATACACCCATTATTACAACCCATATGCCCATCCTGCAACTGCTCTGCCTACCTGGTCAGGTTTGTCTCCTGACACCACTCAAGGTCAAGAGCAGGCTAAAATTGAGCCCAACTCATGTGCCAAGCAAGCCTTGATCTCTGGTGACAGGCTACATCTCCTTGGGGGAAAAGGTGTCCCTTTCTCTCTGTGCATCTATTTCTAATTCAAACAGATGTACTATATGCTGATCAAGCTGCTTTTGTCTAGAAAGCAGCACATTGTTCTGTCCTACACAAAGGCTTTGTATTGGCTAGCAATAAAACTACTAAAAGTTCCTCAAGTTCAGCACCCCATTTCTATTTCTCACCTCTGGAAAGTGACACAAACTATCACTCTGCCAGCAATGACCACCCCATCCCATCCCACCCCATCCTGCTGGCCTTGTGTATTCTTAATCCTTGAGAAACCTTCTGACATGACTTCAAATATTCATAGTCAGAGGTAATCATTTCCTCCTGGTCTTAATTGGATTCCCCCAAAAGCCAGCCTTGTGACAAGGATTGAGTGCAGGTGGTTTATTTGGGGAATGATCCCAGGAAGCCTAAATAAAGAATGGTGAGAGTGAGATAGTAAAATGAGAAAAGCTAGTAAAATAGGTTAAGAAGTAAGTTATTACCATTGACAACTGTGGCTTATTCCCACAGGGGAACCTCTGAGGAGACTTGAAGAATGTGGAAGATGGAATATTTGCCCACTGACTCCTGTTCCTCATGGCTTAAGGGATGTCTTTGAGAGCACTTGAGTTTCTTGCATTTTTTGGCTCTCCTAAATGAACCGAGCAAGCTCCATGTTGCTAGAAAAAGTAATCAGGCAGAGATTCAGACATCTGAGGTAGATCTTGGCTCTGTCCTTAAGGCTCTCAGCCCCATATTCTGAAACATTCTTTTCCACCAGAAATGGCTTGGGTTTACCATTGAGTAGTTTTCTCAGTCTACTTCCAGCCTCCTTCCTTTCTGTTTCCGGTTTAAAGAGGCCTCTTTTCATTTTGAATTACCTCTGCTCATTTCATTTCAAGTTAATATAATTCTTTTAAAATATATGTTTTTTGGGGCACCTGGCTGGCTCAGTCAGTAGAGCAATCCAACTTTTGATCTTGGGTTGTGACTCCAAGCCCTACATTGGGTGTATTTAAAAATAAATAAATATAATATTTTTTAAAAAATATATTTCTTATGTGTCAAATTATATTCCACTCTCTTGGACAAGTACCAAATCCTAATTTTTTTCTATGCTAAGTCCTTTTCTACCTTGTGCCAAGCTGTAATGGGATTAAGCTCATAAGAGTCTTCAAACTCTGTCTCTAACCAAAAGCACCTAAGAGGCACACCATTGAGATCTAGAAGACTATAAGACGCGCCTGTAAGTGCTTCTAAGTTCTTAACATCAGGTTTTGGAGTCACATCCTTGACCTTATTATTAACTTAAGACAATATTTTCCCACTTTGGGTTTGTTCCTTTCCCCAAGACCATTTCTTACCTTGAGGTCCTTCTGCAGGCCTTGGTTGGATCCTCTATATTTCTTCTAAATTCTGCTGAAAAATTTAACAATTTCCTCTCTACCTTGTCATACACTGATTAAAGAAACCACTTGGCAAATTCAGTATTCTTCCTGGATCTCCTTAACCAAATCTACCAGTTCATTAGGTATATTTATGTTTTCAAATCATTGCAGACAACAATGTTGCCAAACTTCTCACTACTACATACCATGGGTTGCCTTGTCTCTATCCCTCACTATCAACCTCCTGA